>NC_033799.1:15046612-15161877 GCF_001876935.1 Asparagus officinalis | reverse complement strand
TGCAAACTTAGCTTTTTCCCATTATATTTACATCAGGATTTTTTGTATTCTGCTAAATTTCGATATTCTGTTTTGAGCTAAGGAACCATAATTATTTGCCACAATTCTTTAATGCCATAGGAGTTTTCTTATTGCAATATTGATTGGTTTTTTCTTTATGTTTCAAAATTATGTTTCAGTATTGGAATTTGGAAGCTTCATATAGAGACTTTTCTTCAGCATCTTTCAATATTTTGGCCAGTTCTCAGTTACTTTACATTTCCGTTCTGTAGTATGTTCTACTCCTTGTAAAAATCTTAGCGAGAGTTGATTTATTTATATTTCTATAAAGTCTCCAAATATAGTGAGGCACATGTATGTATTCTGTAAACATGTCGATGTTGAGATATTCCGACTGTTATCTGTTAGTCGCTGGAAATTTCATATTAAAGTTCCTTCAAGCAATACGATCTGTTAGTTCCATCTGTGAGTTGCAGTTGCAAAATTTCTCTTAATGTCTTTTCCTATCAGATTATGATCCTGATACTTTGTTGAGATTCTTATTTTCCACTTGACAAAGCTGGTACATAGATTATGTTAAGAAGCAATTTTGTAACTTTTTATAAATGTGAAGAAAATAAAAACCTGAACTGTAAACTAAGTTTTTTTCCCTCTTTCCAGGGATCCATGTTTGGAATCTATCATTTTTGTGAGGGAGGGACATGAAAATCTAAAGAAAAACCAACAGTAGCACCTACAACAGAAGTAAAAGCTTATAATCTTTTGATCCTAAATATTTGATTCAACTAACCTAAGGACCTCAAATAGGGAAATCACGCGATAATTTGTTTACTTTTGATTTAGTTGATTAATTTCAGATGGAAACAGTTTGGCGGACAGTTTGAGTTGTCTTTGGCCTACATCACACAAGAATGGGTCATCATATTCTATTTGGTCAAAATTGTGACATTTAGAGAGGTTATTATCAAAAATATTTTGCTCATCAATCACTTTTCTGTCAGTTCATGAGAAGGAAAGGAGGAGGGGTTTGTGCTGCATAAAAGTGGAGCTTCTAAATGCATGTGGTAGGAGTTTGCATTACATACAAGTGGAGCTTCTAAAAATGTACGTGGTAGGATCTTGAATCGAGCATATGAGAAACTTTAACACCTCATTTGGTACGCAAGAATGTGTGTGAATGGAGTGCTCATTTCCACTTCTCATTCATGCATAATGCCAAACATAACACCTTTTTAGAAGCTACAATGCTTATTCCCACTTCTTATTCATTCATACTTTTCATTGATTCCCACTTTGTGTGGGAAGCATTCCCAATGAGATGATATGGACTGGGCTTTTCCACTTAAGCGGGAATAAAAAAATTGAAAAAATGCCTGGATTGCTTATTAATTATCCATACCAAAAATAAAAAAAGATTTGTCATTCCCACTTCATTCTCTAATTACATCCAAACGTGAGAAAATGGGAATGAACATTCCATTCCCACGCCTATTCCATTCCATTCCTTATTTTGTTTCATTCTCACTTAATTTGATTCTTGCGCACCAAACGAGGCGTAAGATCCTTATTACAGACATGCTTCAACATCAGGATGGTTTAGTCTTACAAAAATTGTTTAGAGGATGAGGAATATCTTTGTTTGGGTGTTCATTCCTCGCTCGAGCTTGGAAGTCAAAGTTATCCAGCCAATACTGTGCACGGTAAGATGTGGCTTATAGGATAATGTTGGGGCTCATATGCTTTAAGTGGGCCTATACTTATTACATGATGTCTGAGCAGCTCCGTATGCTCCACGCCCTTGAGTATGCCCAGATGAGGCCTTGAGGGTCCTTGCGCCGCCTCCACTTAAATGTCTGCTTGAATATCTGAATGTCAGCAACCTTTATGCTGTAGTTTGATCATTATGTTGGGTTACTAGGGTCATGTAGTTCCCCTATTTCAACCGTGAAGCATTAGCTGATACCTGATTGATTTATGATGCTGAGCACCTTAACATATGATATGGTGAATGGTAGGGCATGATTCCATTTTGCCTTTGTTGTTCTAGAATTGAAATTATGTCTTACAAAATTCATTATTTCAGTACCACATTCTAAATGTGGAATCATCTTTTCACTAAAGTTTCTGAAACGACTTAAGTAGATCCTATGGGTTGTGTAAAGCGGAGAGGAATTAACTACAGATGCATGTCATACGGCATCTCAGTTTCTTGGCATCTTGGCATCTAAAGTTGGGATTTGAACTCATCTTATCTATGCCACAACGCACAAATGTAATTTTTACATTTATATGACAGGTTCTTGTAGGTGTAAATGTGTAATACAATATTATGTCTTATTTGAGTTCCTATATATGCCTCATCCCTTAAAAATTTTATGTCAAAAATGCAACTCTTGCAGGAATCATCACCAGCATTTTCTGCTTCTGTGAGACTAGCTTGTTGCCTACTGTTAAATTTTCAACTTCATATTCTATTTAATTTTCCGTTAATGTTTTATGATTTTTAGTAGTTATAACTTCTGTGTAATTGGTAATATTCCATTATTTCAGGGAAAAGCATGGTTTGGTTTTTGTATCCCAATAAAAATGCATATCCAAAGTCAGTTCAGGATATTTTTGATAGCTCATTTAAGCCTGAAGATCATAGAATGGTATGTTTATTTGTGCTGCACTTGCTGAATTGCTCTCTTTACTTATATTCTGTATAATATCTCCTCCAACATACTTTGGGACTGATTATGACATAATTCATTTTTCCGTCGGCCGTTTTTAAGTATTTTAACGGAAATCTGGGACTACACCCTGGATATTCCTTAACAGTCTTCGAGGGATATTTTGGTCAATCCCAGAGTGTTGGGGCAAATTAGCAAATAATCAGAGTTGTGTGTATATCTGCAAATAAGACAAATTTGGGTATATAAGTACAAACACTATATGCTATTGACTGTCAGCACCCTTAATTGTTTTTCATTCTTATTTTCCTTTTTTGCTTGATCACAATGATAATAGCCTTGTGTTTCTTATTTTCACTCTTTACCTGTTCACAATTACGATTTTTGCAAAAATTTCTTATTTACAAAATTAAACTATATAATGCATGATATTTCCAAGTCTCGTGATGCCTGATTTTGTATTTCTTCATTTATTCTAATTCATAATGTCTCTGTTCTCATATTTTATAGTTGGGAGCAATGGCATGTATACTACCAGCCAATCATCAATATAAAATTTCCCAACTCTAAATTATTGTTCATCTTCCAATTTATGTAGGATCAAATGGAGAAGCCTATAAATTTTGTTCTACTTGATGGCACTTGGAGCAATTCAGCTGCAATGTATAGACGATTGAAGGTACTGTTCTAGTTTCTTTTGTTGTTTTGAAGTTACTTTGAATCTTTTGAAAGAGACTAAATAATTAAGGAAGAGTATGCAAATTTTCGTGCTTGCCTTGCTTTGAAACCAGTTTGTTGTGTGTGATCCAATTTTTTTTGGCGGTGTTGATGTTTTTCGAATGCTAGATTAAGTACTCCAGATGGTTCCAGAGCGCATTATTTACATATCATATACTACCCCATATTATTGAGGGTGAGCCTTGGCACAACGGTAAGGTTGTTGCCTTGTGACCTGGAGGTCATGGGTTCAAATCCTGAAAACAGCCTTTTCGCATATGGGGGAAAGGTTGCGTACATCTGGCCCTCCCCAGAGCCCACAATGGTGGGAGCCTTGTGCACTGGACTACCCTTTTATACTACCCATATTATTCCAATTTAGGCCTTAACTAGAGCTAGACTTCATTTTCCTTGATAAATTACTTTTATTAACTAATTACATGTTGCAATAAAAAATATCATTAACTCTGAAGGCCAAGGGACACGTGGAGATTTTTAACCGTGAACTGTGTGCTAACAAGAAGCACTAGTCATATTTAGTTTGATTGTTGTTGGTTGGCGTTTTCCTTATTATCCTTGGCTAGAATCTTATCCAAACCAGAAAACATGTAGGGGCTATATATTTATTTAAACCACGTACTATTTTTAGAGTTTTATTAAAAATAAAGAACTAAAGACCTTAAACGCGCTTGATAAGAGGGGGCCTGAATTTGGAAACTGAGGGTAAGGTAATTTTGTAAATTTTACCTTTCCACTGTTTAAAATTTAACGACATCAAAAGTGAGGTGTAGGAAAACTCATTGTGTGGGATTTTGGGGTAAAGTTGCAAATATCTAGGTTTGGGGATAAACATAAGTTTCCATTGGATACTAGGATTTCCACAATAATTGTTTTCCGAATTTATTTCCTCACCTCAAACATCAATAATTATCCAAGAAGCACTGGTTCAATGTTTCACGTAACAATATTCACAAAACTTCATGCCTTAGAAGTTATTCAAGCAAGTGTTTCCCCTGTTTACAGGAAAAATGGACATCAGTATGGGGAGAGGATGATCTTCCTTGTGTCTCACTCTCGACGACAGGTGCTTCCGTGATGCACAAACTTCGGTAACAAATTAAATAAAAAAAACTCACGCTCATTTTTCACTTCCCCCCTCCACCTTGTTCTTATTTCTCTATCTTATTATTGAAAGGCCTCAACCATCTTGGGACCGAACATGCACAGCAGCAGCAGCAGCTGGTGTGCTCTCAGAGCTAAGCTATCATTATCCTGAGAGCAATTTGTATGGCTTGGATAAACAAGCAGAAGCTATAGAAAATGGATTAGATGTTTTGTTAGAAGCCCTCACCGCTCGAAGACTTCGAAGAGGAAGATCCATTGCTCGAAAGGAGAGGCGAAATTGTATGTGAAGCAACATTATGGGATACGTTCTACTCTTTTTAGCTTAATTGGCAAAATTGCCCCTTGAGTTTCTAGAGGAAGGCTGAGACAGGAAAAAAAAAACTGGGGAAGTAAGATATATTTTCAAGTACAATTTTACTGATTCTGCTTCATAAAAGCCCACGGCTTATTGTTTTCTTGTAACTGAAATTTTCACTCACCACTTGTCAGTTTTTATTTGCAATTCAACTGATTTTGGATTTTCAGATACGTATCTAACTATATCAGTAAATGATAGAAATGATAGCATAAGCCATCAGTTCCAAATAGATTGTACTCGATGTTCTTTTGAGTTTTAAGTTGAGTTATTTTAAGCGTTTGGTATATCTATGTATATGTTCCAGTTACTGGTAAAGCTCACTTATCACGTAGTACCTTTATGTACCTGCCATCATTTTTTCCATTAATGGATACTATTGTTCTTAGCAATTTTTTTTAGTTGTTGAGAAATCCCACCCATTTATTTATTATTTCAGTCCTCTATGTTGTAAACATGCGAAGCAACAAAGGAAGTTACAATAATAATTAATTTATCTGAAAAAATAATATCCTAAATGAAATGAATGACAAAAATAGGATTCATGTAGTCAATCCTAAAAATTTGGGATAATTCCATTGTTATAGTTGTTGTTTCTCATGCTAAATGTTGATTATGTTATAAACCATGCAAAGTAAGGACAAGGTCACACTAAAAAAAAGTTTTAAAATTTCCAAGTGATCTAGAGAGGAAATGGGTTAGCTGAGTTTTGGTAGGTAGCTTAGCTACCTTAACAAGGCCACTGCCTCATAGAGCCCATAGAGCACAGTGATATTGTAATACATCAGCACAAAACAACACAGCTCTGGACAACAAAACAACTGCAGATTACTCTGTCACTTGGCAACTTAATCTAGCTAATAACAAGTACACTTTCTCATTAACAATAAAATTTCATTAACATAGACATTGATAGTAGCATTGTTTACATATTCAATGAGAATTGGAGAAAGCTAAGCCTGCAGACTTGCTTTTCTTTCTTTCAGTATAGTAGAATATGTAATTTGTGAATTGTGTGAAGCAAGATGATCAAGTAAATCACAACACCGACAAATCCACAAATCATCGATCCCATAACTTGATGACAGAAGTTTTCCATCTGGCCACAGATTGGCAGCCACCCTGAATGTCGATTGCCTTTCTTTCCAACTTCGATACAGAAGCAGTTAGCAGCAAAGTGATGACCTGAAATCAACAAGAATAGGCCAAGATAATAAGAGAGGACATAAACTAATCAGAAATGTTGTGAACTATTTGATAATCCCGAAATATGTTGAATTTTACCATGTCAGAGGCTAGAACTAATCTCGAGAGGTAATTAGTTGGAGGGATAAAGAGAGTGCAGAAGCTGTAAACAGCTCCAATAGCATTGGCAACCACAAAGAATCTGCATTCATGGAAGTGACAGCAGTGAGATTTTTACTGTTGGAAATATTCTGAACTTTTCTTTATGCAAAAGTTCTGTCGGCAGTGATGTTAGATCGATGTTATTCATTCTTAATCTACTAGAAATGATTTTCAACTGAAAAGCATGAAGAGACATGTACAATAAACGCTAATTCCACGCCAAGATTGGGCTTCATAAATTCAAACATGTGATTTTCATGATCTGATTTACTCGCTATAAACTTGCGTAATGATCACTACATATAACTAATTTACACGGGAAAACAAATGGAGTTGAGAATCCAAGGGGTCATCTGCAACAATAGTAGAACAGTGGTCTATCCACAATTTGGCAAATAGTGCAGGGGGGGGTCTATAATTAAAAACCCAGGAAAGAGGGACTTACTTGAAAGCTGGAGTATACTGAAACTTGGCTTCCAGAGTGATATTTAAGAATGCGGTGGTCTCATTGGCAGTGGCAGTCGCCGCAAATGCCAGCAGCCTGAGAACAAGGGTACAAACCTTTGAAGCCTTCGCCATTTTGTTGACGCGTGCAGAGGAATGAGGAGAAACTGTTAGTCCGTTTAAGCATTTAACAAGTGATTTATGATTGTTTGAAAATGCTAAGGTAGAGAGGAGATGGTGGGTAGGAAAAGAAAGATTGATGGAGGTTGAGCTTTGGGTTTATATTGGTCACCTGTTCTTGCTCATGTGTTGACAAACTTCAGCTGTCAATATCTGCCACTGTGATCAAGAGTGCAAGATTGAGCGATATCAAAGATTGTTTTGCTCTATACGTTACTTAGGTTGGAAGAATTAGTTTGTTTGTTTTCTATTTTTCTTCATGTGAGGAAGTGAGAAGGAAGTTTTTGGTGGTTAGCCCATCTACTTTTTTTTTTCTTTAAATTTTATTTTTGTCCTAGGATGGGCCTAGTGAGGAATTTTAGCATCTCGTGCTAGGATTCACAATGTCACTTTTGACATCAGTCACGCTTTTGACACCAGTCACAAAGGGGTAGCCATTAGCCAAGCAGGATCAATTGCATTCAGTTATTTTGGGATACTATGTAGCTTAGAATCTGCGCACCTACACTTGCAATGCTTAGGTCAGCTTGGTTACTTTGGGAGTGCTTGACAACCATGTTGTTTCATTTATTTCTATGGTGTTTTTACCAAAATAAAGACACTATAGGTTTGAAAACCATAGTGTTTTTACGAGAAACTCAAAACACTTACAAGAAAAAAGCAAAAACAAAATACTTATATCCAAACACCGAAAAGTTTTGTGAAGTGTTTTGAGTTTAGTAACTTAATATTTAATAAATTATAATTAATACAACATATAAACAAAGCTTAATATAATATATTATAAAATATTATAATATGTTATATTTGTACTAAGTAATATAATTTATTATTATAATATGTTTTATTATAATTTTTATATTGTATAAAAATATATTCAATATTTTAGAATATTATATAATAATTTCTATGGTATTAATAATTAATTAAATATAATCTATTATGTTAGATCATAAAATATGACATTATAATATATTATATTATTATATATACATTTTGATACAGTATTATATATTTTAGTTAGTATAATATATTTCTTGTTGATGTTAAATGATCACACAGTCAGTTATGTCCAGGATTAGAGAATTTTGGCGAGAATTGATAAGAGGTCGCTTTCTTCCCCAACTTTATGTCTCGTTCCTGAATTGGGAATCTGAAAAATCTGCACATGTAGAAATTCGTAAAAGGACGGGGCTTAGTTCTCCCTGTTTACGTCGAAAGTTGGTTTATTTGTCGAATCCATTGCACGTTTATTGATTACAATGAATTCAAAAGAGTTAGTCTTTTTATAAGACTACTCGCTTACACAAATAAAACAAAAATTACAACTCTCTTCAAACACATGCAGAGGACGTTTATCACCCGCTGCTTGCGTGAGATCTTTGCCTGTGTCGGGGTTTATTCGTGGACCGCCTACGGATCGGATCCGGTTGATAGAATGATTAATCAGAGCTCTTACTTCACAAAGGAAGTAATCGCTAAAATGATAATCTCGACCAAGCGAGATTACGACTCTTCTCGAGATCAAGTCCAAGCCTGATCTCAAGGAATGGGGGAACGTGGCTTCAGATCTCTCAAATCCACTCTTTATGCACATGATATCGCCAAGATCTAGCTAGCCTCTTCTAAAATTCGTGGGGGTTGACTCACAAAACCAGCAGCACCTCGCCCTCTTGATTAAAACTCTGCCCCCTCTGAAAGAAGGTCCTAGGCTCGTATTTATAAGGCTTCGGATGCAGGGTATTTGGATAAGAATAAATGATTTGGCCATATCTTCAGTTGACAATAGCCTAACCATATTTATAGATGATATCAAGTCAGTTGGGAACCTTTGAAACGAAGAAATCCCGAAAGAATCAACCGAAAACGCGTTTTGGGAAGTCGGGTGCGCGGTAGGTCCTGGTGTCCCACGGGGACGCGGGACACTAAATGGTGTCCTGCGAGGGCGCGGGACACTTTGGGATTTAGCCATTTTGGCCTTCCGGACTTGTATTTTTCGTCGTTTTGCGTATCTTATCGTTTGGTCGACTTGTATGCTTCGCTGACTTGCTTCATGCGCTCGTTAGCTTCTTTACGGCTTTGGATGATCCTCTTTGGCTCGGATAATCCTCTCCAACTTAGATAATGATGTTCATCGTCTTCTCTTCGTCTTGAGCTGTATTCGTACACCTATAGGCATTTTTAGATGCCTACACCCCCGTTGCACCTCCGACGATTAAGTTAGCTGATGAACTTGAGTGGGGTAAATAAGAAATGTGAGAGTTCTTGTGTGTGTGCGGTATGGTTTATAATTTTAGAGAATTTGAGTCAGGGATCAGATCTTCGGTCCTCTATAAAGACAGAATAGTACATGTATTTATACCTAGGGTATAAGGGTAGATTGGTCACTTCGGCCGACTGCAGGAAGGCGGTGGCAAAGCGTGGGCTGGCAACTGCGTCAGCGCTTGCTTTACAGGTATTAGCTGGTGATTAGGGGACTGATCACTTCAGCATTAAATGAGAAGTGAGTGGTGGTAGGGCGGTGGCCCACGTGGTCCGATGAGTCATGATGACTATTGATTCTAGAGGCATGATGTGCCTGCCATGCATGAAATGCAATGCTGACACATTATCAAAGAGAGAGAGACTCAAGGCGAAAACAGTCCTTTAGCTTCACCGAGAAGTAACGCCCATCGAGTCGTCCTCGTGAGGCGTCTGACAAGTGGTCGAGTGGACTCGATGAGTCATCTTCGACATAAAGGGGGGACAAGTACCACATTTTGAGTCGACATGAGGGGGTGTCGACTTGACAGGTCAGCTGAGTTGTCATCCCTACAAGTCTCTGGACGTCAAGTTGATTGGGGCATAGCATACAGAAGTACACTTATCCTTTGCTCGGCATTGAGTTGCACTCGGGCAAATGGGAACACCATAACAGCTGGTCCCTTTTGCTTGGAGTCTGCTTGAGCCGGGTCCAAGTGAAATCAAATTGGCTTTTGGACGGACATGGGTGTGTATTGAATGAGAGAACCAAGTGTTGATTGTAGTGAGTCGGCCGTGCTGGGACAACCTGATGGTTGAGGGGTTGAGACGATTGGCTCATTTTACGTAGCTTGTGGGCGAGATGTCTGGGTCTTTTGTTGACGAGGACTGGCAAGTTAAAGTGCCTAAGTCTTTTTTGTTGAAGATGTCTGATACTGAACTACATGCTTTGGGTTTACTCATGATAACACCAAAGGCTTTTTGGCAAAATGATAACCCAGAAGTTGGGTGCCTAGGACTTACGTAGACGCCTGGGGCTTGGCAAAAGAACAACCCAGAGGTTAGGTGCCTAGGACTTACGTAGACGCCTGGGGCTTGGCAAAAGAACAACCCAGAGGTTAGGTGCCCAGGACTTACGTAGATGCCTGGGGCTTGGCAAAAGGACAACCCGAAGGTTGGGTGTCTAGAACTTATGTCGATGCCTGAGGGTTAGCAAAAGGACAATCCGGAGGTTGGGTGCTCAAGACTTATGTAGATGCCTGGGGTTTGGACAACTCGGAGGTTGTGCCTAGGACTTACTAAAGTCGACTAGGTCTTTTACAACCCTGGAGCTATTCCTAGGACTTGCTGAAGTAGACTAGGTCTTTCTCCCTAAGGAGGACCACCCTGATAGCAATTAGGTAATATGACAACCCTGAGGTTGGGTGCCTAGGACTTACGTAGACGCCTAGATCTTCAATATAGCCATGATGGCCGAGAGGCGACTGTGGAGTCGACCATATGGTGAATGCCTTGGGTTTATTCCTAAAAAGACACCAAGAGCTTGGAATTCAACCGAGATTGAATGCCTAGAACTTATTAAAGTTGACTAGGTCTTTTACAATCCGGGGGATGTGTCTAGGACTTGCTAAAGTCAACTAAGTCTTTAGCCCTAAGGAGGGCCGCCCTGATGGCAATTAGGGAATATGACAACCGTGAGGTTAGGTGCCTAGGACTTACATAGACTTCTGAGTCTTCAATATAGCCATGATGGTCGAGAGGCGACTGTAGGAGTCGACCATATGGTGAATGCCTTGGGTTTATTCCTAAAAAGGCACCAAAGTCTTGGAATTCAACTGAGGTTGAATGCCTAGAACTTACTGAAGTTGACTAGGTCTTTCGCCCTATGGAGGGTCGCCCTGATGGCAAACTGGTGAAATGACAACCTGGAGGTTGAGTGCCCAAGACTTATGTAGACGCTTGGGGCTTCAATATAGCCATGATGCTCGAGAGGTGATTGTGGGAGTCGACCATATAGTGAATGGTTTGGGTTTATTTCTGATAAGGCACCAATGGCTTAGAATTTATGCATAAATTAGGCACTACAGGAGTGCAAAACAGAAATCAAGTCAGTTTCAATAAGAATTTCATTGATACTAAATGAAATTTACAAAATTATTAAAATAACATAGCGAAATTATTAAAAATAACACCGCAAGTGCTCGATATTCCAGGGATACTGGAGGACTCTCCCGTCTGGGGCCCTTAGTCGGTAGGTGCTTGGTTGTAGCTCTTCTAGGATTGTGTATGTGCCTTCCCAGTTGGGAGGTAACTTGCCTCTCCTAGTGTTTTTGTTGAAAGCATCTTTACAGAGGACGAGAGATGTATTAAGGACAGAGGGCTGGTCTTGGCGACTGATGCCTCTATCAACCCCTTCTGTTGGACTGATTGGGACGAGAGTCAACTCTCAGGGGGGTCTCTCGGGCACTCCTATTTTACAGGGGGGGCTCTGGCCGACTCTGGTGTCGGTGCTACTGCCAGAGCTACTGCTAAAGTTGACGGGGTGGCTGGGATAGCTAGTGTTGTTGAAACCGTGGATGCGGAGGTCTTTGTGGCCCTGACCGACGCCTTGTAGGCACGTGCATCCTCTATTGTCCATATACCCATGAGCTTTGGTCATTAATTGCTCATAGTTAGCGAACGGCTTCTTGGTAAGGGAGTCGGCCAACTCATTGCTCTGTAGGCCAGCAACAAGTGCGGACATGATTACTACACTCCCTGGGTCGTTGACCTCCAACCCCTTTGCCTTGAACCTCTTGAAGTAGGCTCGAAGGCTCTCTCTGTGCCCCTGCCTCATCTAAATCAACACATGAGGGGACAGCTTCTGCTTAGTGTTAGTCAAGAAGTGATGGATGAACTTTCGGCTGAGCTGTTAGAAACTACTTGGACTACTTCTCAAGAGCATTCCACCAGAGCTTAGCACTCCCCGATAGAGTGATGGGAAAGCATCAACATATGATAGCTTCCGATGCTTGGAGCATGCTCATCACATCGTAGTAATTCTAAACATGCTCGGAAGGATCTCCCTCACCTTTGTATTTCTCCAAGTGAGGTATCTTGAACTTCTCACATGGGGTATTCACAATATCATTAGAGAGAGATGTGTTACCTCCGATGGCATCAACGACCAGTTTGTACACTCGGTCATATTCGAAGGCCCCTATGGTAGCAGAGGGGGCTGGAGAAATATGGTGATAGGGGGAGTCTTAGAGACCATTCCCCTATTAGGGTCTCCTAGGTGACCCGGGCCTGGACTCTCACCCGTGATCTCCCGATGATGATAGTGTTGGCGGCGAGGCTCGTCAATGTGAGTCGATCGATGCGGTAGCAGGGACGCGTGCTCGATGCAATCCCCCAGCTGCTTGGTAGCAACATGAGGAGTCTGAGGCAAACCTACTCGCTGCGCTCTGGAATGAGTATGAGTCTTCAACCGCTAGTCTCCAGAAGGTGGGGGGAGAGCTGAGGTAGCTCGTTATGGCTACGGAAGACGGTTGAGAAGTTCCCTAGTAAAGGTAGCGAATTGCTCTTGGAGAGACTGAGAAAGCTTTTGAGCTATTTCCTCAAGCTGGGCTCGAGTAACGTAGCTCTGATGTGGTCCTACAAGGTGAGACTGGTCGGAACCCTGTACAAAATCTGACATTTTTTCTCAAAAAAGAAAGAGGCCCTAAGGTCGGTGCCAAACTGTTGATGTTAAATGATCACACAGTCAGTTATGTCTAGGATTAGAGAATTTTGGTGAGGATTGATGAGAGACCGCCTTCTTCCCCGACTTTATGTCTGGTTCTTGAATTAGAAATCTAAAAAAATCTATACGTGTAGAAATTCATAAGAGGATGGAGCTTGGTTCCTCCGTTGTACCTTCAACTATCAAGTTAGCTGATGAACTTGAGTGGGGTAAATAAGAACTGTGAGAGTTCTTATGTGTGTGCAATATGATTTGTAATTTTAGAGAATTTGAATCAGGGATCAGATCTTTGGTCCTCTGTAAAGACAGAATAGTACCTGTATTTATACCTTGAGTATAAAGATATATTGGTCAATTCAACCAACTGCAAGAAGACGGTGACAAAGTGTGGGCTGGCAACTACGTCAGCGCTTGCTTTACAGGTGTCAGCTGGTAATTGGGGGAGAGATCACTTCAGCATTAAATAAGAAGTGAGTGGTGGTAGGGTGGTGGCCCATGTGGTCCAGATGAGTCATGAAGACTATCGAGGCTAGAGGCATGATGCGCACGCGCCATGCATGAAATGTGATGCTGACATGTTATAAAAAGAGAGAAAAGAGAGAGAGAGAGAGAGAGAGAGAGAGAGAGAGAGAGAGAGAGAGAGAGAGAGAGAGAGAGAGAGAGAGAGAGAGAGAGAGAGAGAGAGTCGAGGTGAAAACAGTCCTTTAGCTTCGCCGAGAAGTAATGTCCACTGAGTCGTCCTCATGAGGCGTCTGGCAAGTGGTTGAGTAGACTTGGTGAGTCGTGCTTTGACTAGGGGGGGGGGATAAGTACTGCCTTTTCGAGTCGACATAAGGGGGTATCGACTTGACATGTCAGTTGAGTTGTCGTCCCTACAAGTCTCTGACCTCCAAGTTGATTGGGGTATAGCATGCAGAAATACATTTGTCCGTTGCTCGGCACTGAGTTGCACTCAGGCGAATGGGAACACCATAACATTTCTAGAATGTAATACTACTAGTTAATATCATATAAATTTAAGATAACATAATATGTTTATTATATTTTAATATATATTTTATTATAATGTATCATTATAATATAATAACTGTAAGGCCCCAAATTTTTTGATTAAATAATATATCTAATTGAGGGGATTTTTGCAAAATAAATAATTATTTCTACTCGGTATGATAAAATTCCCTAAAGTATAACGCTATTTGAATAATATTCATGATTTAATCTAATATTAAGAGGGGAATTGCATACCTAACCTTTAGGGTTATAAGAGTAAAGAAATAAGTAATTGGGTTATTTTGCATATAGGCCCATAGCCTATATAAAGTCAAAAATAGTGTTCCTCTTCTTTTTTCTGAGAACATGTCTTTTGAGAGCAGAAGTTCTACAATAGAAAAGGCGAGAGAGAGGAGATTTGCAACATGAGTACATGATCTTCATCTCAAGCGAGGGTTCCTCTTACTTACTTCTTTATGTGGGGAATTCCTTTACTTATCTTCCTCTTTTGATTTCTATTGGATACTTAACACCTGGAACTTCATGCTCAAACCACAAGGGTTCATTGTTGATGTTATCCATGTTGTTATGGAGTAGCTTTGATGAGATCCAATAAGACTTACCCATAACAAACATTAGGCTTAAGGAAAGTTACATATTTTGAAACAAATCCCTAGTTAGATTAGTTTTCTCAATGTTTGATCTTAGAAATATGGTAGAAACATGTTTATAAGAGTCACAAGAAGATTCAAGGCGAAACAATTAAGAACAAAATGAATTGGATTGATAACAACAACGGAAATGATGATCAGAGTCGTCTAGTAGTGACATCAAACATCTGATTTGAGATTAGACGTTTGATGATCCAATATCGGATATCTGAATTAAGTTCAGACGTCTGGATTGACAGAGGAGACACCTGATTTCAAATGACAAAAATAGTAAAAATCTAATTTTTTTTATGCAGAGACATTTGGTTTTTGTTTTCAGATGTTTGATATTTGGTTCAAGTATCTGGTTTGATATTTCATATGTCTGAATTGGTTCGGTTTCATAACTAACTCTCTAATGATGTAATTAATGGTCTAAATAGACCAAGTAACTATTATACCTTTGTTTAATAAGTGATTATGATTATTTAATGATGTATGAATAGTCTCATGATATAGCTACACATGTTCCGAGTGTTTTGAGCACTCAGTTTTAACTCAACACATGATAAATACATATATAACTCATTATAAGGCGAATAAACAGGTTAATAAAATTGTTATGAGTAGTTATGTGTTAGAGATTTTATACCTAATCTTTATACATGTAGATGGGTGTAGAGACTTGTATCCTAGACTATGGATTGTACTCAGATGTAATTAGTCCTAATATTTGATTCGGCTAGGCAACTGATTCCTAAACTAGAACGTTCTGGTTATGTTAGGTCGCCATAGGATGTGGAGTTTCATGCTTAACATTACATGTGCATATTAAGTAATAGCGAGATGACAGATAAGTTATGATATGAATCGCATCTTAAAATTGGTTGGTTGGTTGGCCAAAGGACTGCGACATGAGTATCTATTTGACAATTTGTTTAGGTATATGCAACCATCTTAATGGGATTGATTAATCACTTCATATCCAAATAAGAATATAACTAATATCTTTAAAATGTTGTTGATGCTTGTGATAAGATATCATTGATTCGTATACTCTTTCTTATCTAAGCAATATGGTTTTTATTATATTTGTGCAACTAATCATTGATGCTTGTAGTTTTTTCATATTTTCCTTGCTTAGACCTTACGTCTGACATCGAATGTGGACCCCCTTCTTTAGATTATGAAGTTAGTCCAACTGCAGCAGACTAGGTTTACTTGAATAAGCAAACAAGGAGGAAGTAGCCAAAGCCACGGAGTAGCGTTAGTATAACAATATTATACTAATTATTTTGATTTAGTAGATACTTCATGTTATTCTTAAGTGCATTATCTAGATTTGATGGTCGGGCTTGAACCAAGTCTTGTGGTTTTTTGAAATATCGAAGTTAACTTTCTAGTGTATGTGATACTTGGATATTTGTTATATCTCTATTCTTGTTTCCACTTAAAGTTCCTATAATGTTGATTTCGTTATGATTAGACTTATACTTACATGTATATTTGTATTGTGCATGGTTGTGGATGTATATTACAAACGGGTTACAAAATATTTATGAAATATTTCGTATTTGGTTATATAAGTATTATATTCACCAAGTGTTTGATCACAGAGAAGAAGAGAAAAAGAAAGATTTCGTTGAGGAGGGGCTTCGGTAATAGGTTAGGAGTTTGATTTCTTTCTCATTTGTTGTATTTTCTCATGGAGATTAATCCACTATTTATAGGCCGAAATCCCATTATCTCCACCCCCCTCAAACTGCCTCTGAGAGATTTTCTCTCAACAAACTCCATATCCCACGTTTCTCTCCACTTGAGAAGCGTTGATTTGGTCACACAAGACCAAGTCAGACTAACATCTCCCACTTGACCAAATCAACCAAATGACATGCCTCTCACTATCCGTGAGATCGGATGTTTCTGCTTACCATTACTCCCACTATCCGTAGAGAGTAACTCATATTTTATTATTCATGAAATTTTACTTGGACTTATTTATTCCTAAGTCCCATCAAACTTACATGTTTGATAAAAGATTCCGCTGGTATTCCTTTTATCAAAGGATCAGCAATCATATCTGTAGTAGGGATATAAGTCACTTTGACTTCTCCCTTTTCTACAATATCTCGAATATAGTGATACTGGATCTCAATATGTTTTCCTTTGGAGCTATTCGCGCCACTATTGATTAAGCTAATTGCTGCTTGATTATCACAATAAATATCAATAGGTCCTTCTAACAAATTGAGATCAAGATCAATCAAAAAACGTCTTATCCAGACAGCATGTGTAGTTGCCATACTGCAAGCTATATATTCAGCTTCTTGCATATATCTAGCAACACACCCTTGTTTCTTGCTACTCCAAGAAACAGCTCCTCCTCCAAAGATAAATAAGTGTCCCGAAGTGGACTTTCCATCATCTTTATCACCTCCGAAATCAGCATCGGAATAACCGAGGAGTTCAAGCGAATCAGCTTGATAAACTAATCTATGAGTCAATGTACCTCTGATATACTTCATAATCCTTTTAACAGCTTCCCAATGTGCTGGTCCTGGATTACTTTGATATCTACTGACTAGACTCACAGCATAAGCTATATCAGGTCTGGTGCACAACATTGCATACATCAAGCTTCCAATTGCTTGAGCATAAGGAACATCTAATGGCTTATGCCCCTCTCTAGGGCTTTGCTCTTTACATAATCTATTTCCCATAACCAACGGAGTTGGTGCCGGATTGGAATTCTCCATTCCAAACCTTTTAAGAACTGATCTTAAATATTTTTCTTGGTTTAAACTTAGCATTCTAGACTTTCTATCTCGAATTATTTGAATTCCAAGAATATATGATGCATCTCCCATGTCTTTCATCTCAAACTTTTCGCTGAGATCTGCCTTGGTTTTATTCAACATTTCTATGTCATTTCCAGCGAGCAATATATCATCCACATATAAGGATAATATAGTAAACTTGCTCCCACTTTTCAAGACATATACACAATTATCTAATTTATTTTGAATAAAACCAAGTTTAGTAACTGCATCATGAAATTTGAGATACCATTGTCTAGAAGACTGTTTTAAACCATATAGAGATTTCATTAATTTGTAAACTTTATGTTCCTGTTCTTTCACCTGAAAACCTTCAGGTTGTTGCATATATATTGCTTCCTTCAACTCTCCGTTAAGGAATGCAGTTTTAACCATACCTTGTTCTTTTCTATGGAATCAAGTTCTTCTCTCATAGATTCTAGCCATGAAGCTGATTCATGCGATTTCATCGCATCAGAAAAAGTTAAGGGATCTTGTTCTTTTATATTTGTATCTCCCGAAAAACAGGATGACTCACATGAATACAAATAGTAATCATCCATCCATGAAGGTTGTGTTCTTTGCCTTTTGTTGCCTACAACCGGTTGATTAGGTACATTATTTTCCATAGGTATTTCATCATTTTCAAGGTTAGGTTCAATAATATCAGAGTCATTAGTGGGAACAACACTGTAATAATCATCATCTATTACAGTTAGAGGTTCTGTTTCCTCTTGAACTTGTTCCTCTTCCTCTAGATTCTCTAGAAATGTAGCATCTCTGCTTTCAATGACTCCTTTTTCTTTATTGTAGAACTTATAACCTTTTGACTTTTCTGAATACCCTATGAATCTACACTTTATTGTTTTAAAATCCAACTTATCTCTAAGTTGACATGGAATGAGAACATGGGCTATAGATCCCCACTTCCTGAGATGACTCAAATTAGGTTTCCTCCCATTCCATAATTCATAAGGTGTAGATATGACTGATTTGGTGGGAATTCTATTTAAAATGTAGTTTGCAGTTAACAATGCTTCTCCCCAAAAGTTTTTAGAGAGACCAGAATGAGACAACATGCATCTAACTACATTTAATAATGTTCTGTTTTTTCTTTCAGCAACATCATTCTGTTGTGGCGTATACGGCATTGTTGTATGCCTTTTAATTCCATGCTGAATACAATAACTTTCAAATTCTTTAGAATTATATTCTCCACCTCTATCAGTTCTCAGAATTTTAATTTTCAATCCAAGTTGGTTTTCAACTTCTGTCTTATATCTCTTAAAGCAGTCAAAAGCTTCTAATTTTCTGGATATAAGATAGACGTGTGCAAACTTAGAATAATCATCTATGAAAGTAATAAAATATTCTTTATTACTATGAGTTTTGACACTCAGGGGACCACAAATATCCGAGTGTATCAGCCCTAAAAGTTCATTGGCTTTATGTCCGCCAATAAAAGGTTTTCTAGTCATTTTACCAGTTAAACAATGTTCACATGGTGGTAATTGAACATTAGATAGTGCAGGAAGCAAGTTCATTCTGATAATTTCTTTCATTTTTGAAATACTAGCATGTCCTAGTCTAGAATGCCACAATTCAGATTCAGAAATATAACAGGACAAGTAGTTCAAATTCGAAATTTTATTATCAGAATTATTACAAACTACTGGAAGAATGCATAATTCATGCTCGGGCACATATTTTCCCATAGCATACACTTTATTATTCTTGCCTATAGAAACCCTATTATTATAGAACCTAACTTCCAGTCCTTTCTTCATCAAGCTGGGAACAGAGATCAGATTGCGTCGAATTCCTGGCGCATAGAACACATCTTTGAGGACAAGAATGCTGTCCCCCAAGATCCAATCTATACGAACCAATACCTTCTACATCGAGATAGGTATTATTTCCCATATAGATTCTCTGTTCTCCTTTCTTCAGCTCGGTGAATTCTACGACTCCATTCTTGTCCTTTGCGATATGCCTAGTCGCACCGGAGTCGATCCACCAACCACTGATATCCGTCATCACAGCATTACATTCCGTCACACCGACGAATTCTCTTTTGCTAGTACCCCCTTGTTCTGGATGCTTATAGCCTCCTTTATTCTCCTGCTTTTCACCTTGTGGGCAATTGGGTTTGAAATGCCCGAACTTTCCACAATTATAGCAGGCTCCGCGGGGTACTTTCTTTCTCTTTGTTCTATCGTTAGGTGCATAGGAAGATCAGTGACAGACTTAATGGCATGATTCATTCTTAATGTGGTGGCAGCCACAGCAAGTGAAGGTGGAAGACTATTCAAAATGGTTGCCACTTGCATTCTTTCCGGGATTTCGGTCCCAGCAGTGGATAAGTCCTTAGCCATGACAATCATTTTATTTATATGCTCTACGACATTGTCTCCCTCTTGCATACGACAAGAATTATACTTATGCAAGAGTAGTTGGATGTTAATTTCAGAAGCAGTGTCGTATTTTTCTTTTATTGCATTCCACATGTCCATGGAAGTCTTATAAGTTTCAAAAACTTTGATTAAGTTATCTTCCATGAACATGAGCATAAAACTTTTCGCCTTTTTGTCTTTCGACTTCCACTGCTCAAACCCTTTCTTTTCTTCAGGTGTTGATTTATCAGTAAGGGTTGGAGCAGTGGTTTCGATTATATCATCAATGTTGTCATGAATAAGAGCATATCCTATTTTTCTATGCCACATATCATAATTACTGCCATTAAATTTGTCAATCTTCCCTAGTTCTGATAGAACGAGTTTACTAGCCATTCGGTAAAGAACTAAAACTAAATTCAATTTTAAATATCTGTATAAGGTTGATATTTTGACAATAATACTAAAATAGAATAAAGTTAGATAATAAATAAATAAATAAATAAAAGAACCTGATTGTTCCGAGTTGGTGAAAGAAGTTCCAATTCGAGCGAGATTGTCACTCAACGGTGTTGATTGGATCAGCACTTGTCGAAGATTCGGCGCCGTTTCTGACTAGCTAGATTTTGAAGAAGGTCCACCATGTGAAGAATCAAACCCAACAGCAACCTTGATTTTCTCCTCACGCTCAATTGATATCAAACCAACAGCAAGCCCCCTTTTTTTTTTAAGGCCTGCTGGTTTTGAAGAACGTGGGATATAAGAAAAGTGGGCTTTGTGATTTATTAAGGGAACATGGGCCTGGCTTTGTTTTAACAAAGGGGGAAATGGGCCTGGCTTTGTTTTAACAAAAAATGGTTGGCTTTGAATAAACGAATTGGATGGCTTTGCTGGTTGTGGGGAAATGGGCCTGCCTTTGTAACTTGACTCTTGAGAAAGGAGTGCCCCACTCGTAAAAAAAATTTGATCTGGAGCAGGGACTTAGGGTTTTGGCCGCAAATTCAAAGGGCGGCTGGACTCTCTAAAAATTTTCGTCTTCACCTTGATCTCAAGCTTCCAATGGCCTCCGATCTCCACTTTCTCGAGCTCCAGCTGCACCTTCGATCACCTCTGGCCTCCGATCTACTTCAGTTGTTGCAGGCTCGTCGTCACCGTCGAACGCAGGAGGTCGTCGGAGGCGCAGTTCTCGATGGCGGCGTGATGGGAGTTGAGGAGTCGTCACCGTCGAACGCAGGAGGTCGTCGGAGGCGCAGTTCTCGATGGCGGCGTGATGGGAGTTGAGGAACCTTGCTCTGATACCAGTGTTTGATCACACAGAAGAAGAGAAAAAGAAAGATTTCGTTGAGGAGGGGCTTCGGTAATAGGTTAGGAGTTTGATTTCTTTCTCATTTGTTGTATTTTCTCATGGAGATTAATCCACTATTTATAGGCCGAAATCCCATTATCTCCACCCCCCTCAAACTGCCTCTGAGAGATTTTCTCTCAACAAACTCCATATCCCACGTTTCTCTCCACTTGAGAAGCGTTGATTTGGTCACACAAGACCAAGTCAGACTAACAGTTATTTCCCTATGTGGGGCATGAAAATAACTTATAATGATATATTTATTAATTTAATTTATGTCATTTGAACTAATATAGTATATTATAATAAAATATAGGATAATATATTGCAATAATTAATATAAAATATTTTAAAGCAATATATTATATTATTAAATATTATCATAGATATGTAATTAATTAGTACAATATAATATGTTATATTTAATACATTATATTCTATTATAATAATAAATATCTTATAATAATATATTATATTATAATTTCTTACTACAAAACTAGTAATATATTATTTTATCAAATATTATATTGTATCAATATGCTATATTTTAATATATTTTATTTTAATATGATATCTTATAACGATATATTATATCAATTTACTTTATTTATTATACAATTGCACAATATATTATATTATAATAAAATATATGGATAATATCTATTTTAGCATAATATATTATATTATATATGATATATTATGTTATAAATAATATATCGTAGTTAATGTAATAAACTAATATAATAAATTATCAATGTGTTTGCTATGTTATGTTAAGATTGTTCTTATACAATATATATTATAATAATATAAAATAATACTATTATATGAATGGAAAGAGTCAAACTAGCTTTGACCAAACAATCTCACCAATGTGTTTTTGGAAACAATTTTGGAGAAAACCACCATGATTTTGTGTTTAAGAAAAACACAACAACATAATCGCCATGGTGCCCACGTCACTCTTCTCATAACATATCCTGTTTTCCTCACTTTTCTCCTCCTTAGTTGTCGTAAGAAGTGTTAATTTGACTGCTATATATTTTTGAATATATAATCTAAATCTAAATATCCCAACTGGGCGGGAACAGTTGCCCGAGCCTTGGGGCGCAGGAATGATAAATTAATCCGGTTTAGTTTTGATCTGGTTATACCTAGCCTAGATTAAACTAAACTAGTTACTATTGATGTTAATAATCAAATAGCTAATTAAGAGGGGGGTTAGGTTGTTGAGAGTCCTCTAACTCCTCCAGATGTCCAGTTCCATTGCGAGTTGTTCTTCCCTGAACATGTAAGAACTCGTAAGAGGACAAAGTTAGGTTCTTCGGTTATTCCTCTAACGATCAAGTCAGTAAATTGATTGAGTGGAGAAGAAAATAAACTATAAAAATTCTTGAGTTTAGGGTGCATGAAAATTGCTTACCTTGGTGCCATGGGTGGTAACTTCAGCCGAGTATGAGCTAGTGGCTGAGTCACCATTTGCTTTACAGGTGTCGGTTGTCCAGTGGCGGAAGTAACTTTGACATTTAATGTGAAGTGACAGGAGGCACGTTGTGTCGACGTGGTCTGTTGTGTTATAAAATTTTTTGGGGACGGAAAAATGATGATTTTTGATCACGCATTTAATGTGAGTGCCAACCAGCTATCAACCGGGGAGGGGGTTGGGCGTTTGGGGGGGGGGCTGCCCTCGGATATGTTGTCGCCTTTCTACTGTCAAGTAGAAGGCGTCTTAGAGAAGTGCCGCCTTTCGAGTCGGCTCCGTGGGATGTTGGCCGAATAGGCGGTCATGTAGTCGTTTGGGTAATCAACCTAGCAAGGAGGTCGACACGTACCGCCTTTTGAGCCATCTAAGCGATATGTCGACCATTCGAGTCGTCCGAGCTGGGGACTTTGGTTATCTCGAAGTGGTGAACTGATTTAATTAGGCAGTTAATGCGGGTCACTTGTCTGCTATTGAATGAAGATTACTACTAAATAATTGAAATGTTAGATCTAAATCAATAAACTTGAGATCTAAAACCATATAGCCATGATTAATTCAAAGAGATTAACAAAAACAAAAAGAGCGGAAGCTTATACCTGAATCCATTGCTTGATCTTGATTTTGGGTTTTGGATCTTCTAACCTTAGGGTTTTCTCCTTAACCGAATTTCTCTCTTAGATGGGGGTGAAGAGAATTAGAGAATGTAACCCTAGGTTAGGGACCATAACCCCTTATTTATAGATGTTGTACTTTTGTAATTTAGCCCCTCAATAAATTACAATTACAACCTGGTATCTGCACATATAACCCCATGACTTATTTAAATACCAAATTAACCCAACTTAATTGATCACTTTAATGGGTTATCCTGAAAGATAGCAATACACATTGATTAATCATATGTGCCCACAAATAGATTTATTAGATTAAATCCAACAATCTCCCACTTGGGCACCATATGATTCCTTAAACTGTGTATAACCTTATGAGCTCAAAAATTGCTATCACTGAAATGGTATTTCCGAACAATCTCGTCCATTGACTATATCAATATAGGATCAAAGCGGCCTTCGTCACATTTATCGTGACTCGACCCATCAATGGTCACATATACCAATACAATCAAATGACATAGATCAATCATGGATGTACAGCATGAAAATTACATGCAATGTGATCAGTACATGTCTATTTTCAACTGGTCCTCCTTAGTGAGGTCAAAACCAAACATAATGTAACAGAGTGTCTTAACTGAATACTTTATTCTGATCAGACAATACAACCAAACATAAAGCACCACAAATACAAACTCCCACTAAAACATAATATCCTCAAATAATACCACACCCATATGAGCAGTATGCTCATGAAAGACCTTAGGTGGCAATCCCTTAGTAAGAGGATCAGCTATCATGGAGTTTGTCCCAATGTGCTCTATGGATATCTGTCCACTCTGTACCCTTTCTTTCACAACCAGGAACTTAATGTCAATATGTTTTGACTTAGTTGAGCTCCTGTTGTTATTGGAATACATTACTGCAGATTTATTGTCACAATATAGCCTTAGTGGTCTTTCAACATTTTCCAAAATGCGCAGTCCCGTGACAAAATTTCGCAGCCATATTCCCTGATTGGATGCCTCATAGCAAGCTACAAATTCTGCTGCCATAGTGGAGGAAGCTACTAGTGTTTGTTTGACACTTTTCCATGATATAGCTCCTCCTGCTAACATATAAATGTAGCCTGATGTAGACTTCCTGCTATCTTGGCATCCAGCAAAATCAGAGTCCGAATACCCAATGACCTCTAATTTCTCTGATTTTCTGTATGTGAGCATGTAATCTTTTGTTTTCTGAAGATACCTCATAACCCTTTTGACTGCTATCCAATGATCCATACCAGGGTTGCTTAAGTATCTGCCTAACATCCCAACAATGTACGCAATATCCGGACGCGTACATACCTGAGCATACATTAGACTTCCTACAGCCGAAGCATAAGGAATCTTCTGCATTTCCTGAATTTCAAGGTTACCTTTAGGGCACTGATTGAGACTAAACTTGTCTCCTTTAGCAACAGGGGTGTCACCTGGTCTGCAATCTTGCATGCCAAACCTTTTAAGTACCTTATCGATATAGCTCTTTTGTGATAATCCAAGAATACCCCGAGAGCGATCTCGATGTATCTGGATCCCTAATATAAAAGAGGCGTCCCCAAGATCTTTCATCTCAAAATTCTTTGATAGAAATCTCTTGGTTTCGTGCAACATGCCTATATCATTAGTGGCAAGCAAGATGTCATCCACATACAGAACCAGAAAAATATACTTACTCCCACTGAACTTGTGATATACACAGTCATCAACAATGTTCATCTCAAAACCGAACGAGATAACTATTTGTTGAAACTTATGATACCATTGACGAGGAGCTTGCTTGAGTCCATAGATGGATTTCCTTAATTTGCAGACCATATTCTTTGGGTCTCCCGACACAAAGTTTTCTGGTTGCACCATATAGATCATCTCATCAATGTCTCCATTGAGAAATGCAGTCTTAACATCCATCTGATGTAACTCAAGATCATAATGAGCAACAAGTGCCATGATTATTCTGAAAGAGTCTTTCGATGAAACCGGAGAGAAAGTCTCTGTATAATCAATGCCTTCCTTTTGAGTATAGCCTTTAGCCACAAGACGTGCCTTATACCTCTCCACATTACCGTTTGCATCCCGCTTGGTTTTAAAAATCCATTTACAACCAATTGGTTTTGCACCTTCTGGTAATGGGACAAGTTCCCAAACCTTATTGTCTTGCATAGACTTGTACTCTTCATTCATGGCATCAATCCACTGTTGAGAGTTAGAACTTTTCATGGCCTGAGAGAAGTTGATTGGATCATCTTCTAACATTCCACTACTTTCCTCATGTTCTTGGAGAAATACAATATAATCATCCGGAATAGCATTTCTCCTTTCTCTCGTGGATCTCCTTAATGGCACTGGTTCTTGAGGTTGTTGAGTTTGTTCTTCTGGAACAGGGAGTTGTTCAACATTATCATCTTGAGGTTCCGGATTTACTTCTTGAGCAACAACAGGTATAGGAACCTGAATATTGTCAAAAGTAACTGTATGGATTGGATCTGAAGCCAATTCCTCCTCAAAACTAATGTCTCTAACCTTATTTCTCCCCCCAAACTCAACATCCTCAAAGAATGTTGCTGTTCCCGTCTCAAAAATGTTCCTTATAGTGGGATCATAAAACTTAAAGCCCCTAGAGCGTTCAGAGTATCCAATAAAGTAGCTGCTAACTGTTTTGGAGTCCAATTTCTTTTCATTTGGCCTATAAGGCCTTGCCTCAGCTGGACATCCCCAAATATGTAAATGCTTTAAACTGGGCTTTCGACCAGTCCAAAGCTCATAAGGTGTTTTAGCAACTGCTTTACTTGGTACTCTATTCAGAATGTAAGCTGCTGTCTTAAGTGCTTCTCCCCAGAGTGACTCTGGTAAAGAAGAATGAGCAATCATACTTCTTACCATATCCTTAAGAGTCCTGTTTCGTCTTTCAGCTACACCATTCATGCTAGGTGAACCCGGCATGGTGTACTGTGGGACGATACCGTATTCCTCTAGGTATCTAGCAAATGGTCCTGGACGTTGTTCACCTGAACCATCATATCTACCGTAGTACTCACCACCACGATCAGATCTGACGGTTTTAATTCTTCTGTTGAGTTGATTCTCAACTTCAGCTTTATAGGCTTTGAACATGTCCAGAGACTCAGATTTTTCATGAATAAGATATAGGTGCCCATAACGTGAGTAATCGTCTATGAATGATATAAAATATTGTTGACCATTCCAGGATTCCGTAGGGAATGGCCCACAAATATCCGTATGTATCAATTCTAAGACATCCGAAGATCTGTTGGCACCTAATCTTTTCACTTTGGTCTGTTTTCCCTTGATACATTCAACACATACGTCGAAGTCCGAAAAATCAAGGGAATCCAAAATGCCATCAGACACAAGACGCTCAATTCTACCTTTTGAGATATGACCTAAGCGCTTATGCCATAATGTCGCCGAATTTTCCTTATTTAATTTACGCTTAGTACCACGTGATTCCACATGCAAGGATTCATTGTAAGAAGCAATTGTATCAAGCAAATATAGGTTGTCATAAATACTCAAGTAACCGGTTCCCACAACATTTGAATTAAAAGATAAACTGAATTGACTGTTTCCAAATGAACAAGAATAACCTGATTTGTCCAATACAGAAACAGAAACCAAATTCCGTCTAAAAGACGGTACTACAAAAGTATCTTTTAAATCCAAATAATAACCAGTTCCTAACAACAACCTAAAGTGCCCAATTGCTTCCACATCTACCGATTGTCCGTCGCCCACAAAGATGTGTCTTTCAACATCACTTGGCTTTCGGTAGCTCAGGCAACCCTGCATAGAAACACTTATGTGAGTAGTAGCACCAGAGTCTAACCACCAAGTGTTTCTAGGTACTGAAGCTAAATTAACCTCAGAACAGACCAAAGCAAGGAACGTACCCTTATTATCACGCCAGGCGTGATATTTTGTACAGTCCTTCTTTACATGTCCAGGCTTCTTACAGAAGAAACAACCCTGATTATCCTTATGTTGTTTCTTCTCAACTGGACCCTTAGCAGCTTCCTTATCATTCTTCCTTTTCTTGCCCTTATCCTTAGAGGCATAGGCCAAATGAGCACTTTCTGTCTTATCTTGCTTCAACCTGTCTTCTTCTTGCACACAGTATGAAATGAGCTCATTTAGAGTCCATTTCTCCTTTTGACAGTTATAACTGACCTTAAATTGGTTAAACTGTGCAGGAAGAGACAACAAAACCAGATGCACTAATAACTCGTCACAAAGATCGAGTTTAAGTGCCTTAAGCTTTGAAGCAATATGAGACATTTCCATAATGTACTCCCTGATATTTCCTTTGCCCTTATACTTCATTGAAATCAAGCGAGCTAAAAGCGTGCTTGTTTCTACCTTATCGTTTTTCGCAAAACGCTTCTCAATTTCGGCAAGGAAATCTTTAGCCTTAGTAATCCCTTCGGATTCTATGCCCCTGAAGGCTTCCGGAACGCCGCGCTTAATGATCATAAGACTCATGCGATTTGAACGCTCCCACTTCTCATGCTCCTTCTTTGCATCAGGAGTGCTATCCGCATTGAGAGGTTGGGGTTGTTCAGTTCTTAATGCATAGTCAAGATCCATGCAGCCAAGAACAATTAATATGTTCTCTTTCCAAACCTTGAAGTTTGTCCCATTTAGCATGGGAATTGAGTTGATGTTAGCAGAAATTGTTGCAGCAGATGCATTAGCTGAAATAAAACAAAAGAATGCTCACATCAATAACCATAATCAATAAAATTCAAATAATGACAATCCCCATCCAAGATACCGGCACAACATTAATATCAAGTCTTTGGACAGTAATATTAACTTGTAAGTGATACCTTGTTGCAATGATCAAACATTGACAATAACTCATGTCAAATAATGAAACTATCTTTGGATCGATTCATTATTCACATGTAAACCTTATAATTGTCACACGCTTATCATCGCAGATGTGTATACAGTCTAAATAAATATTAACCTTCCTTTGGGCCGATTAAATATTTACACGAAAGCATACACACAAACATCTCACATTCCTCATGAACAATCTACACAAGAGAGGTTACTTTGGCAACTTCTTGTTTCAATTAATCAATTGGAGTGAGAGACAACCTTAATACCTTAGTGTCATAATATTTGAATTAAATAATTGATTAAAAACCGAATTAGATTTAAATTAAAAAATTTAAATCAACTGAATTTCCAAAAACTTAATTGGGGTCTCACAGCTTAATTAGGGCCCATAACTTAATTGAATAAATTAAGTATACCAAAGTGGACCCATGAAAAGCCGAGGCTTAACCATAATGAACACGAAGTTCCCTTAACTTCGAACGCGAGGTTCGACTGTATTGAGTACGAGACTCACTTAAGCACGAACGCGAGGTTCGTTTGAGAATGAACGAACGCGAGGTTCGTTTGATAAAAGAACGCGAGGTTCAACTTGGGAACGAACGCGAGATTCGTTAAAAAAATGAACGCGAGGTTCAACTGAAGTACGAACGCGAGGCTCGACTGAAGTACGAACGCGAGGTCCGTCTGAATTGAGCTTGACGCTCACCTGAGTTGAACGCGAGGTTCACCTTAGAACGAACGCGAGGTTCGTTAAAATTGAGCTTGACGCTCACCTGAGTTGAACGCGAGGTTCACCTTAGAACGAACGCGAGGTTCGTTAAAATTGAGCTTGACGCTCACCTGAGTTGAACGCGAGGTTCACCTTAGAACGAACGCAAGGTTCGTTAAAATTGAGCTTGACGCTCACCTGAGTTGAACGCGAGGTTCACCTTAGAACGAACGCGAGGTTAAAATTGAACGAACGCGAGGTTAAAATTGAACGAACGCGAGGTTCGTAGGCTTACTTGATAACGAACGCGAAGTTCGTTTGAACGCGAAGCTCGGTTAAAATTGAACGAACGCGAGGTTCGTTTGAGGTAACCACCTCCTTAATTTTCGCCATGAACCCTTAGGGTTTCAAATTGAAACCGCCGCCGTCAAACCCAAAAAATCTTTGATTTTTATTTTCAAAACAGATCCAGAATTGGAAAAAATTGAAGAAAAAATCAAAGAAAAATCCAAAAAATTCCCAAAAGTTACTGTTCATCCAAAAACTTTTCGTTACTGTTCATCCGAACCCAAAAAAATTTGCTGTTCATCCGAACCCAAAAAATTTTACTGTTCATCCGAACCCAAAAAATTGAATCTTTAACCAGAGATTTAAGATCAAAAACCCAATAAAACTTAAATTCCTAAGAATTAATCAAGGTGGCTCTGATACCACTTGTTAGATCTAAATCAATAAACTTGAGATCTAAAACCATATAGCCATGATTAATTCAAAGAGATTAACAAAAACAAAAAGAGCGGAAGCTTATACCTGAATCCATTGCTTGATCTTGATTTTGGGTTTTGGATCTTCTAACCTTAGGGTTTTCTCCTTAACCGAATTTCTCTCTTAGATGGGGGTGAAGAGAATTAGAGAATGTAACCCTAGGTTAGGGACCATAACCCCTTATTTATAGATGTTGTACTTTTGTAATTTAGCCCCTCAATAAATTACAATTACAACCTGGTATCTGCACATATAACCCCATGACTTATTTAAATATCAAATTAACCCAACTTAATTGATCACTTTAATGGGTTATCCTGAAAGATAGCAATACACATTGATTAATCATATGTGCCCACAAATAGATTTATTAGATTAAATCCAACATGAAACACTATAACAATTACCATTCAAACTAGTTTTGAGTTGAGATTAGTTTGACTAATTGAAGCACTATAACAGTTACCATGCAAATGAAAGGGTAATGGCGATGATGATGACGATAGGGGAGGAGGAGGTGGTGTTTTTAGTTACAACAGGGACCGATGCGCATGCATCAATTAAATAAGGGTGACTTCATGTAGTTCAGATAAATTTCTTTTTGGTTTATTTAGTTTGTCTCGATCTATTGTAGTGGTAATAAGAATAAACTACTTAGATGGTGCTGAGGGATTTTCCACGCCCAAGGCAATTTGGGGTATTAAATTTATTCAATGGATCTTTGTTATGCAATATTTTTTTCTCTCTATTAAAAAATATTTGTCTGATATGATTTTTATTACTTGGATTTGTATTCAGCTCTGCAAATCGTCTAACCAACAGTAAGGAAAATCAAAATTACCATGAGGAAAACCCATTGAAGGGCATTGGCACATAGTTACAGTATCAATAAAAGCATGACACAAGTGATAACACCTCTTTTGCGATTTTCATAGTGTAAGCTCAAAGCTTATAATACAGTTTAGATTATTTACGTGCAACACGTATTTAAAAAAAAGATTATTTATATGTATTCTCCCATAAATCCCTTATAAGATTGAGTCTCAGCATATGTATTCCTATCACACCCATCTTATTCTTTAGATCCTAAAACGATAAAGAGATTAAAGCTACAACATAACAGATAATTTAGGTTCTGTAGTCAGATATAGTTTTCAGTTTGATAGATTTCTATAAGTTCATATTTATATATAATTATTAATTGAAGAAAAGCTCCCAAATATACGGGTATATTCCCTTAAAAAAAGCTCCGTGCGGTAATAAAAGAAAAAATTTAGAGTGAAAAGTATAAAAGGAAAAATTTCCCACAATATGACACAAGTGTGACACTAGTTAAATCTAACACTAGCTCCGCCTTCGACATCCCTCTCCTAGCAGTTAAGGTTTAAGGTAACGACTTTGGCTACGACAAGTGTGACACTAGTTATATCTAACACTAGCTCCGCCTTCGACATCCCCCTCCTAGCAGTTAAGGTAACGACTTTGGCTACGGCGCGCTCCTATAGTGTGATAGGCAGTGTGTGTGCAAGGTCATTGCGGTTAAGTTAACGACTTCGGGCATGACTAGCTTTGATAGTGTGATAGGTGCCCGATTAGCTTTGATAGTGTGACGGGGATGGATGGTGTGCACAAGGCCCAAGAATAAATTCACCACCAATCTTGTGAGAATACCAATTGTATCTGTTTCTCTCGAGTCTAGTAATCCTAAGATTAGACTACCAACTAAACAGGCTCCAGAGTCCAATAATCCTAAAATTACCGATTGTATCAAAACAGGCGTCTGAAAAAGCGAGCGTACCCCCTAAACAGCTTACATTTAAACAGATTTAAATGTTATTAAGACGCAGAGCTAGGGCTACATAAATATTTGATATTACATTTGGGCGGGGGCCGCGCGTGCGCGTACCCCCTCAGCAACAAATTATGACGTCCACTCTCCCACTTGGGGAGATGGTAGCCCAGCACACCCACAGAGTGCAATGTGGGCCACTGGACTAGGCCTGGGCCTCCTTGATCACCCAAGGACCCCGTCCAGGTAAGTATGGTTCACTGTTGCACCCCCTCCCTCTTTTATCACTACCTCAACCTCTCGAACTTCATCGCGCGGCCGATGTGGGACTAAAACTCCCTCCCCAGCATCACCTCATCATTTGTTGGATTTTAAACCATTTGAATGTTTGATTTGTCTCCTCCATGGATTCTCCATCCAAACTCGAACCCCTTAACGCTCAAAAAGACGCACCAATGGGAACCACCGAAACCCTAAATCTCACACCCAAACCCTCCTCATCAAAGAGAAAACCTCGACCATCAAAGAAAATCCCCACCAATGATTCTCCCCCCAATCAATCTGCAGCTCCTCGACGGAAACGGAAGGCCAGGATCTCCACCGCCGCCTCCGCCGCCGGTGCATCGCCGGGGAATCGGAGAAGAACTCGGAGGCGATTGGAGAAGGTGATCGTTGCTAAACAAGAGAATGAGAACGAGAATGAGTTGGTTGCAGTTGGTAATGATATCCTGAAGAGCAAACAACAACTGGGTTTGGTTGCTTCGAGTATGTGGTATTAAAAAATCATTTTTTTTTGCATAATTTTTGTTTTTGATATATGAGGCTAATGAATAATATGGGTTTTATGAGGCAGAAATTGAAGAGGATAATGCATGGGAGAAGATTATGGAGCTTTTGCTGTGGAAGAATGTTGCGAAATCGACACTGTGGTTTGGTTCGGGGTCGATCTTTTTCTTGTCTTCTTGTTTCTCTAAGGATTCTAATTTCAGGTATTGTTGTATAAATTACAATTTTTTATATGTATTTTGACATAATCAATCTCAGTTGTCTTCACTTTGTATTCAAATTAACATTATTGAATAAAAATGATATTATTTTGCCTTTCATCATCTCTTTTGTGGAATTCTATTTTAGGACAATGAAAAGTGATGCAAATGCTGTAGGTGTAGTGTTAACTTAGCATGAAATCGAAATTCTCTTTATTACTATTTAGAATAATTTTAGAAAAATTTAATCGTGAGAGGTGTAGTGTTAACCTGACGACATACAAGACAAAAAAATTAAACATTTATTCCTAAAATACATTCTAAATCGACAAACCCCAGTCTAACTTGGCTGGAGTTTAGGGGAGAAAGAAGGGGGCTACATGACTTACGGGAAGTATCTCTTAAGGAACTTCCCGTTAATTGGCATCATGATCATGTCTTCTTTTTTATCAATAAGGCGATAAGCTCCATTCGAATAGACTGATTCTATTACGAAGGGTCCTTCTCGTTTGGGATTGAACTTCCCTTTGGTTTTGTGTGTCATTACCATGGGTCGTCTGTTGGCCAAAACTAAATCGCCTTTTTTGAAAATTCGTTCTTTAACTTTTGTTGTTGTAGGCTTTGAAAATACAGGCTTGATATAACTCGATTTGTTGCTGAGCTTGAAGTTGTTTGTCGTCTAAAGCTTCAAGTTCCTGAAGACGCCGCTGATGCTTCTCTTCCTCTGTCAGTCCGATCGTGATGGCGACTCTCAAGAAAGGGATCTGAATTTCTAATGGTAGTACGGCTTCGTAGCCATATACTAAAGAGAATGGTGTAGCTTTTGTAGGGGTCATCACCGTTGTGCGGTAGGCCCACAAACATTCACCGAGTCTTTCGTCCCAATCGCGTCAGCTTTTGGAAACAAACTTTTTGAGAAGCTTCACAATGGTCTTGTTAAAAGCTTCCGCAAGGCCATTTGCCGACGAATAATATATCGTAGATGTAACACTTTGGATCCTAAATTTGTCACAAAATCTTTAAAATCCAAAGCTGACAAATTGCGTCTCGTTCTTGTGGACTATTCGTCTTGGGACTCCAAAACGGTAAATAACATCATGTTTAATGAATTTAATCACATTCGAAGTCTTGAATTCTTTTTAACGGGACTACCTCTGCCCATTTGGAGAAGTAATCAGTTACAACTAAAATGAACCGGTGTCCTTTGGATGTCGGAGAAGAGATTGGTCCCACGATATCCATGACCCACATTTCGAACGGCCAAGATGCGGATGTGGGATGTAGGTTCCCTGGTGCTTGATGGATAAAATCACCATGAATCTAATATGCGTGATAACGTTTAGCGTAGTCGACTGCGTCTGAGAATATTTTTGGCCAATAATAGCCAATTGGCCGGAGACGATCTCCTAACTTAGCTCTGGGTTTATGAGCTCCACACATTCCGTCATGAGCCTCCTTGAGGGCCTCCTTTGCTTCTTTTCGAGAAAGACATCGAAGCAAAATTCCATCGTGTGATTTACGATACAATATTTGGGAAATAGTGTCGTAATAAAATCGGAGGGCTTTTCGTTTGAAAGCGGTCGCTTCCTTAGGATTATCGGGTAAAATTCCGTATAGGATATAATCGATGTACGGGAATCACCAATCCCTAGATTCAAGCTTCATTGTGGTTCACAGACTTCTCCTGCTATTGTTTTGTCTGAACTATCCTTTATAGGAATCTTGGAACAGTATAGCTGGTGTCCCATGACTGGAATCATTGTTTCAACCCCTGGTGGCAAAGCTAGTGAAGTTGCCAACGAGGTTAAAGCGTCTGCATAAGCATTCTGAGCTCGTGGAATATATTCAATAAAGAAGCCTTCGAACTTCTTAGCTTGCTTTAGCACTACGAAGTAGTACGGGATTAGATCCTCATGACGCACTTTGTATTCCCCTCGGACTTGATTTACGATGAGCTGAGTCACCATAAGCTTAGAGATGTCGAATATTAAGATCTTCAGCAAATTGCATTCCTAATAGCAGAGCATTATACTCGGCTATATTATTAGTGCAAGGCTCGATCAGGGAAAATCCTCTCGGGATCACGTGACCGTTCGGGGAAACGAGTACGACCCCCACTCCTGCCCTAATTGCTCTATGAGGATTTGCTCTGGATGCTTCGTCAAAGAATAACTTCCACACTTGCATAATTTCTTGAGTGACACAAGCTTCAACAACTTCATCGGGTAATTCTCCATACAACTTAGATGTCCTTGGCACCGGGTGATCGGCTAAGAAATCTGCCAAGGCTTGGCCGTTGACAACCTTCTGGGGCATAAACTGCATGTCATATTGTGACAGAAGAATTACCCATTTCGCCAATCGGCAATTCAGAGATGATGGTTTTATCATTAGGACTCTTAAAGGATTTACCTTAGAGATGACGTGAATTATTTGTCCAACTAGGTAATGTCGCATCTTTTGAACTGCGAATACCAAAGCGAGACATTCTTTTTCAACCGGATTATACTGGTGTTCTGCTCCCATCATGGTCCTACTTAAGTAGTATATAGCTTGCTCCTATCCTTGGTCATTATTTTGGGCTAATAAAGCTCCAAGAGAATGATCCATAGCTCTCACGTATAGCAGGAATGAAATATCTTTTAATCTCCTCAAATGCTTTCTGACAATCTCCATCCCAAATGAAGGATACTCCCTTCTTTATAAGCTTAGAGAAAGGTTGGCAACGTCCTGAGAGATTGGAGATAAACTTTCGAATGTAGGCCAATCTACCTTGCAAGCCTCTTAGTTCTTTAAGATTCTTCGAAGGTAGCATCTCTTGGATAGCACGCACTTTCTCTGGATCAAGAGAGATTCTCTTAGATGTGACAATAAATCCCAGGAATTTTTCACTTGATACCCCAAGGAAAGATTTTGTTAGGTTCATCTTCAGTTGAACGAGTATCGAACATTGTCTTCAGGTCTGTAAGATGATCACCTTTACATTAGCTCTTTACTGCTATATCATCAACATAGCACTCGGTCTTCTTACGTAGGTGTTCGTGAAAGATGGCGTTCATTGCACGTTGATAAGTTGCTCCTGTGTTTTTCAGATCGAAGGGCATCACTGTGTAGCAATACACCCCAGCGGTATTCTAAAAGCAGTATGTTTTTCACTTTCGGGTGCATCTTGATCTGATTGTACCCGAAGAATCCGTCCATGAAAGACATCCTTTCATATAAGGTGCATCTTGATCTGATTATACCCGAAGAATCCGTCCATGAAAGACATCCTTTCATATCCGCAGGTGTTGTCAATTATAACATCCGTGATAGGAAGCGGGAATTCGTCTTTCGGACAAGCCGCGTTAAGGTCACGGAAATCGATGCATATCCGAACCTTACCGTTCTTCTTAGGAACCGGGATAATGTTGGCTACCCAGTCTGGGTGTTGTTCTTCTCTAACAAAACCCGAGTCTATAAACATTTTAACCTCAGACTCAATTGCTTCCATGATCTCCGGACGAAACCGGCGTTATTGTTTAACGGGTTTTACATCCGGATCAATGTTGAGACGATGCGTGACCACTTTCGGGTCAAGAGCAGGCATGTCTTCGTAGTTCCAAGCAAAGATATCTATATATTCTCTAATGAGAGATATAAGGTCCTCTTTCTCGGAAGATGATAAGTTTTCAGCTATAAAGATAGGCTTAGGGTCAGATTCATCTCCCATGTTGACCTGGATCACTTTATCTTCAGTGGGTGGTTCGCGTTGTTCGAAGCACATATCCCACAAGATGTAGAGGCGTTTGATCCAAGGATCATTGGTCGATTCGATTAACTCTTCGTCACCCCCTGCATCTTTATCTGGATGACTAGTTAAAACCATGTTCACAGTCAGACTTTTAAAGAAAGATCCGACACTGACATCGGACTCCCATGAGGATGTTCCAGATGAATAGTTTTGATGCAGATAGTTACTAGTTTTATTTCCTGAAGGAGGAGGGGTTGTGACATAGCCCACTCCTCTCCCGGTTTTTTGATAATAATCCGGGGGTTTTCCTTCGGGGGTGAGAGACATCCGAATTGGTGTTCGTTTTCCTTTCCCAAAGTTTAAACCCTGTTTCTCGTTAAAACTATATCCCATTCGTTTCATTAATTGGATGGAATTAGGTTTGTGATAATGGAACTAGGGAACTCCATCATCCTCTTTTGAACTTCCTCGTTTGAGAGGTTCGGGTTTAATTTTACTGAAATGGATCGGGTTCTGCCCTTTCCTTTTGGACGGGACTTTGAAGAAAACCTTTTGCGCATCTTCTACTTCTTCATCTGAAGCGAATGATGACTTGATTGGCAATGTGAGTGACGCCTCTGTGCATAGTGTGTGCCATAGGTTGATACCTGCATTAAGATCATTTTCTATTTGTTTATTTTTAGAGGACACATCTGATAAGTACACCAAAATAAAATCTTCATTAATGCACTACTCGCCCTCACTCAGTACATTATTATTACTCTCATCCTGACCCATTACATCGAAGTTTAACTCCCATGGACAATCTTCTTCAGGATCTGGTTCGATGTCAGCTTCATTATCACTGTCAACATCTTCCTTCTCCTGGGATTCCAGGTAAAAGACGGAGTCGGTGTGAAAGTTTTCCACCCCTCGGAAAGGATACTTTTCTACAATCAGGTTTCGAACTTCTCCTTCATCATTAGCATACTTCATAACATATGTAGGGTAGATGGGACGATGCGGTTGGCATGAATCTATGGTCATCCTAGCAAAAAATTATAGGATGTGTCCGCATCTATGATGTAACAAGTCACTTCAGACTTGAGATCTCTAATTTGGCATCTGAGTTTGATCTTTCCCGGGGGCTTAGTGCTGTTAGCGTTGAACCCGAAGATGGTAGTCTAAGTGGTGTTCAGCCGATGCATAAGAATCCCTAAGACCTACATGACCCTGTAAGGCATGATGCTAAGCGCTGAGCCCGGGTCAACTTGGACACGACTGATTTCGGAGGATCCGATATACCCTGTGTAGTACAGTGGTCTGTCGTGCTTGTGTTTGACCTACATATCTTCCCGCGTAAATGATATACAAGGTAAACTTCTTGCTGCTTGTAGGCATTACAGACAATGTTGGTCTTCAGAAGCTTTAGGGATTGGAGCGACTTGTGTAATAAAACTCTTCGTATTCTTTAATGCTTCAATCAGAGCTTCCTTGGTGGTTTTGGACAACCTCAGGAGCTCATATAGAGTAATCCTGGCTGGTATGTTGGCCAGATGCACCATGACATTGAATTGGAAGGGAGCGCTTATTTCTCCGGGCTCCTGGAGAAGATTTTTGTTGAACCGGGTCTCCTTTTGTTTTCCTTTATCGACTGGCTTCTTCGGTATAGAATCCCCAGCGTCTTGAGGCTGTTCTTCAGCTTCTTGAGCGTTCTGGTCGTAGTCCCTTAGGTAAGATTTTCCTAAACAAGTACCAGGGTTGCCTCCCGGGTATGTTGCTAGGACGATCCTCTCTTCCTCTGAGTCGGTGAGAGGTTTGAGGTGGTCATCGTTCTCATTTACAGAGGGGCTAAAATATTGGATGACTAAGCCTTGCTTTCTTTCTTTTTAGACGAGGTGTTCGTCCATTGTTGGTCTTTAACCAGATCGGGATGGACCCACATAATCTCTCCTTTTGGGGTAGTGATGGGCACCAACCCCTTGTCTTTCTGCCTGTGTAAGTGAGTATTCTTCAGGCGCATTTCTCCTTTACGAATAGGGACAACACCGTTTGTGGTTGCTACCGGAGGGAAGTCACCGAATCAAACTGCTATCAAATTGGTGGACACGGTCTTCTGCTCGGGCTTCAAGGTTAGCACATTAGCATTCACCAGATTTTACAGGATGTCTTTGAAGACATAGCATTTTCTAGTAGGATGCCTTGAGAACCTGTGATAACGGCAGTAATTAGGGTCATCCACCTTCTCCGCTTCATCTGGCTTTCTGATCTCAAGAAGCTGCAATTTGTTGTTCTTTCGAAGTAACTGGAACAATGTGTCCACATGCTCTTCCTTGAATGAATATTGCTTGGATGCTCTAGGTTGACTTGGAGCTTTGCCCTGCTTAGCCGGCGGTGCCCGCGTGTTGGTGTCGGTAGCCAAAGTCTCTTTTCCCTTAGAGCACTGAGCATTATGCTGGTTGCGTTATTGCTGCGGCTTTGGTTGGGGAATTTCTTAAGCCTTGACCCGAGCGACGATTTTTTCGGCTTGTTCTCCCTGTGAAACCAGTTATCTCCAGGAGCGATATTCCACTACCCCCATTTGGGCAAGGAGTTAGGTCTGTAAGTTGTGCCTGCAAGTTTCAATCAAAGTTAATTGAGTCATACCTGAAGGGCATCGCAATGCCATGCTACGGAATCTCTCCACATAAGTCTTGATGGACTCTTCTTTCCTCTGCTTGGTGACGAGAAGAGTCAGGACTGAAACTCTGTGTCATCCTCAAAGAATCTGGCCAAGAAAAGCCTTTCTAGGTCTACCCATTTTTTAATAGATCCAGCAGGCAATTTCATAAACCACTCGAAAGCGACACCCTTGAGAGTGCCGATGAACAGTCAAGTTAAAATGGCGTCGTTTGCTACTACGTCCCCAGTCTGGGACTTAAAGTAGTAGATGTGCTGATTTGGCGAACCTGTACCATCGAACAGTTGCAAAGTTGGAGCCTTAAACTTTAGTGGGTATTGAGCTATGTCCCACTCGGCAGGATAAGGCCGTATCACTCCTTCTTCGTTGAGCTCGCTTCTGTTGGCGATTGCATTGAGACGAGCTTCCAGTTCATCCACTTTAGCGGACTGAGGATGCAATTCTCTTTCTATCTCCTTCTCGTTTTCAGAAGAGGATTCCAAGTTGTGAGTTTCACGATCCGAATGCTCGTGAGCCTTCTGCTTTCCCTTTGACGTTGTCCTCCGGGAAGACTCGGGTTTTTGGCCTTTTTCAGCAAGGAGCTGGGCCAACATGTCCTTCATTTGCAGAAGTGTTTCTTGCTATGCTTGGAGCATGACATAATGTTTATCCACTCTTTTGGCTAAGTCTTCAGGGTTTCCAGTCATATAAACGGAAGCCTCTTGTGCCACAACGGAGCTCAAAGATTGGGATTCAGCAATTGCTGAATGTTCATCGTCTGAAACAATCCCCTTAGCTAACCTTTGATAGTCAACTGAGCGGATTGCTCCTGTGCCAGTCCGAGTATGCCGGTATCCTCCTTCAAATTCATCGCAAATTTCCCGAACAGTCGGGGAGTGACTCCTTTGCGACTCATCAGAATTGGGATGCGAGGCTTTTCCTCTGCCGATCACGTTGACAGTGACCTCAGAATATTCAGTTTCATGAAACTTTTTATGACGACGTTGTCGCTTGGTAGGCCTGACGACGTTAGTCAATCTGTTGAACATTGATTGTCTAGGCGCAGGTGAGCAACATCGGCATTCTGAGAGGACCACGGAAATAAGCCGCTCACATTGGCATAAATGAGTTGCTTGCTGTGTTGGTCTTCCTCTTGATAGTAGCTCACGCAAGTTAGAGACTTGGGAAGAATCTATTGAGGTTGGAGATGGAATCCCCTGCCCTTGGATGGGTTGGACATGAACCTTAAATCCATACCGACCCTCTTGAACTTGGCGGATCACATCGCGTCCTTGAGAGGAAACACGAGGGTCACTTTTAGATTTACAAACACCAGGCCGAGGCCCGTGTTTAATTGATGAAACAAACCCCCGTGGATTCTATTTTGATTGAACGCACACTTGTGGTGTGCGTTTGGATGATGAAACAGACCCCTGAGGGTCGTGTTTTGATTGAACGTACACTTGTAGTGTGCTTTTGGATGATGAAACAGACCCCTGAGGGTCATGTTTTGGTTGAACGTACACTTGTGGTGTGCGTTTGGATGATGAAACAGACCCCTAAGGGTCATGTTTTGGTTGAACGCACACTTGTGGTGTGCGTTTGGATGATGAAACAGACCCCTGAGGGTTATGTTTTGGTTGAACGCACACTTGTGGTGTGCATTTGGATGATGAAACAGACCCCTGAGGGTCATGTTTTGATTGAACGCACACTTGTGGTGTGCGTTTGGATAATTGAACGTGCCTTTGGTGGTCATGTTTTGATTGTGCGACGCACTCTTGAGGTGTGCATCCAGATTGAATAACCCACCATTGAGGGTCGCGTTTAAATTGGATTACACGAGGCTCGTAATCGGGCTCATTGCCGTGAAGTGTACGTTCTAGAGCAGAAGTGCACGGTTCGGGCAGAGGCTCAGAAACGCAGTCTTCGCGTTAGACGAGAGATCGGCTTTCTCAAAGATACGCTCGTCATATGGATCTTCTCCTTCATCGAGCGGCGTTTTTCTTAGCTTGCTTTAACGCCTTGGCCGCAACATCGTCGGCATTGGTTGGACTTTCCTCTGTCATAGGCCTCTTATGACCTATGACACACCGTTTTGATGCGGGTGAGGAGTCTTTATCTCGTTGAACGAGTTTGGAATTTTAGCCAAAGGAGAAGACTTCCTTTGGCATCTCAGCAGTAGTTAAGACCTCCTTGGAGATCTTACGGGTGTCACGCCTAGCCTTAGGGCTAAGTGATCCAGAGGAGAGGGTTTCCTTATATTTGGCTTGGTCGAACTCTACGACGAGAGTTTCAATGGTGGTTCCCGTGAGGTGAACGTCAGACTGCGCCACGACTTCCTCGTCAGAGAAGCTTGTCCCCAGCGGAGTCGTCATCTTTTGTTTGGTGAAAAAATTTACAGTAAAAGAAACGAAAGAAAAATTGATTTATATTTCTTTAATCTCAATTACAATTGGATTTCCTGATTACAAAAGAGAGAAGAATGAATTTGATTCTCCCCTTTGTTTAAAACTGGGTTCTTCTTGGTAGCGATGGAGTGTCTCCTTCGAATACTTGCGTCGAATTTGCTCTCCGTTGATGATCCGACCGTCTTGTCTCATGGGAACAATTAACTTACGTGGTAAGTTTGATTAAGAACTCTCAAAGAGTTTAAGAACTCAGAACGAGTTAAGAACTCATTAAGAACTCTCAAAGAGTTTAAGAACTCAGAACGAGTTAAGAACTCTGAAAAGAGTTGTTGAAAACCAAATAATCGGTTAGTAGCCAAGTGGATTTGTTTGTTGCTGAAGTTGAAACAGCAAATCCTCCTCAAGATCCTTCCCTAATTGCTGACGAGCAACCAATCGAGATTGACCTTGATTCGCTCCCTTCTCCGCAAGAAAAATCTGATTTGTGATCTTAAAAATCCGACCCCTTTACTCGGTTGAGTAAGATGGTTATTTATAGGGGGATAATGGGTGTAACTGATCCCTAAATCCACTCCTAAGTGGGCAAAAATCCCTCAAAACATGGGATAAACGATTTTGAGGCCGTTCAGCTCGAGTTTGAACAAGTCAAACACCTAAATTGGTGTTCTAGACTTTAACTCTGCATCTTAGACTTGAGACGCAGAGTTGGGTGCTTGCTGGGAGTTAAAAACGCAAGGGCCGCTTGCGTTTTAGGTCTTAACTCTGCACCTCCGACTTGGGATGCAGAGTTGGTTATCTGTGGATGATTGAAACGCACAGGCTGTTTGCGTTCTGTGTCTTAACTCTGCGCCTAAGACTTGGGGCGCAAAGTTGGGTATCTGCCGAAGAACGCACAGGTCGTATGCGTTTTGAGTTTTAACTCTACGTCACAGAGTTGAATGTCTGCTGAAGAACGCACAGGTCGCATGCGTTTTGAGTTTGAGAAGCACAGATGTGGACTCTGCGTTTTTAGAAGAGGTTGTTAACTTCTAACCTCTTCTATTATAGCGTTACGAAGACTATTGCTCATTGATCTTTGCTTCAGCTGTTATAGAGCGTGAGAGTCGTCAGATTGTAACTCTCACTGTTGATTGTGAAGGCTACTGAATAGAGTTTTCACCAGTTGTCGAAAGTATTGTTGAATTGTAACTCTTCTCAATCTATGTGAAAAATCCTCTATTTATAGCTTTTATTTGTTGGCCTGAAAGTTATCTGATTGTAACTTTCGTTGTTGAATCTTGATAGGGATCAGCTATCTATTGTGATATTTAGACAACCTACACTCATGCTCTAAGCTAATAGAAAGCTTTCAATCTGTCCTCGTATGTTTACCTATAAGAAAAATAGTTGTTGAGTTAAAGTAAATACAATCGCAGAATCTCAGAAATTACTTCAATCTGTGTGTTTGTGAAAAGGCTTCAAGACTCCCTTTGAGAGTACTTTCCCAATATTCAAACAGCTAAGGAAGATATTTACGCTGAAAGATTGCATAAGAAGAAAAAAATCAAGACAGATGATGTCAATAAAAAATTATCTCAGTTACCAGATAAAAAATTTAGCTATACATTTATGCTGGATTATATGTCAATAAAAAATTACCGGAGGATCTTCATGGTGAGGGTGACCCTTGGAAAGATTATAGATCAAAAGAGCATACGTTATCTTCTCCCATTTCGTAGTCTCATCTAATCAAATGATGCATAACAAAAATAGTCAATAGAAAGATCTGAATCAGAGAAAAAGAAACCCTAAACCTAGCCCTCATTTCTGAAATTGGAAGATACAAACGAAAGGGGGAAGAAAATTGAGTGGAGAAGAAGCAGTTCCTCTTCTTTTTGTTGGAAAGGACGAAGTTTGAGCCGAAGGAATCGGAGGCCTGATCAAGTCCGGCCTCCTCCAACTCGATGATACTCAAGAAAATCAGGAACCTGAATAGCCGCAACCCGTGGTTGTCTGCGCAAGGTGCCATTCTTTGCGGCATTATGGCCGCGTCAAGAACCCCTCCGCGGAGGCCGTCCTCCCTGACTTCGACTTCGACCGCTCCATCGCCCCAAAGATGCGCTTCCCCTCCGGCTCCCGTTCGGTCGTCCTCCTCCTCGTCGACGCGCCCGATTTCCATGGCTCCTCATCGACACCGCTTGGAAGGAAGGAAAGCCTGGGAACGTGGAAGCAGAGCAATGTGGCCAATTTGAGAAACGTTCGTGGTGGAAGAAGCAGAGCAACTGCAGGGGAAGTTGAGAAATGTGGCCTATTTGAGTGCAACGTGGCGAATTTGAAAGAATTAAGATGAAATACATGGATATTGAGAAATTTTACTGTTCACCCTTGGGTTTTCCTTTAGTTATAAAGGAAAGTAGATATAACCCTTTTGGTATAAATTTTTTTTGAGGTGAGAACTTGAGATTTTCTTTATTATATTGAGATTTCTCTCTTCTCATCAAATAATTTGAAAATGGGGGGAATTGTGGCAAAGTTTGAAGCCAGCAATAGGGATGGTTTCGGCGCAGTTAGGGTTCGCAGGGGTGAATATTTTCTACAAGCTTGCTATCAACGACGGAATGGATATGAGGATCCTTGTTGCTTACCGATACCTGTTCGCCTCGACGTTCTTGGGTCCCCTTGCGTTCTTTCTTGAAAGGTGATTTCTTGATTTTTTTTAAGGGTTTTAGAAGTTTTTGTTTTGATTTTTTTTTCTTGATTTTTGTTGTGCAAAACAAAAAAAAGGGTAATTTTGAAATTAATCTCAGATCACACCTTGTTTGCATGCAAGTGTTCTGATAAGATTTTTATTTTAAAAAAATGTTTAATGTTACTGCCATTATATCATGATGAATTTATTTTAAAAAAATGTTCAATCTGTCCTTGTATGTTTACCTATAAGAAAAATAGTTGTTGAGTTAAAGTAAATACAATCGCAGAATCTCAAAAATTACTTCAATCTGTGTGTTTGTGAAAAGGCTTCAAGACTCCCTTTGAGAGTACTTTCCCAAGATTCAAACAGCTAAGGAAGATATTTATGCTGAAAGATTGCATAAGAAGAAAAAATCAAGACAGATGATGTCAATAAAAAATTATCTCAGTTACCAGATAAAAAATTTAGCTATACATTTATGCTGGATTATATGTCAATAAAAAATTGCCGGAGGATCTTCATGGTGAGGGTGACCCTTGGAAAGATTATAGATCAAAAGAGCATACGTTATCTTCTCCCATTTCATAGTCTCATCTAATCAAATGACGCAAAACAAAAGTAGTCAATAGAAAGATCTGAATCAGAGAAAAAGAAACCCTAAACCTAGCCCTCATTTCTGAAATTGGAAGATACAAACGAAAGGTGGAAGAAAATTGAGTGGATAAGAAGCAGTTCCTCTTCTTTTTGTTGGAAAGGACGAAGTTTGAGCCGAAGGAATCGGAGGCCTGATCAAGTCCGGCCTCCTCCAACTCGATGATACTCAAGAAAATCAGGAACCTGAATAGCCGCAACCCGTGGTTGTCTGCGCAAGGTGCCATTCTTTGCGGCATTATGGCCGCGTCAAGAACCCCTCCGTGGAAGCCGTCCTCCCTGACTTCGACTTCGACCGCTCCATCACCCCAAAGATGCGCTTCCCCTCCGGCTCCCGTTCGATCGTCCTCCTCCTCGTCGACGCGCCCGATTTCCATGGCTCCTCATCGACACTGCTTGGAAGGAAGGAAAGCCTGGGAACGTGGAAGCAGAGCAATGTGGCCAATTTGAGAAACGTTCGTGGAAGAGGAAAGAATAGGTGGAAGAAGCAGAGCAACTGCAGGGGAAGTTGAGAAACGTGGCCTATTTGAGTGCAACGTGGCGAATTTGAAAGAATTAAGATGAAATACATGGATATTGAGAAATTTTACTGTTCATCCTTGGGTTTTCCTTTAGTTATAAAGGAAAGTAGATATAACCCTTTTGGTATAAATTTTTTTTGAGGTGAGAACTTGAGATTTTCTTTGTTATATTGAGATTTCTCTCTTCTCATCAAATAATTTGAAAATGGGGGGAATTGTGGCAAAGTTTGAAGCCAGCGATAGGGATGGTTTCGGCGCAGTTAGGGTTCGCAGGGGTGAATTTTTTCTACAAGCTTGCTATCAACGACGGAATGGATATGAGGATCCTTGTTGCTTACCGATACCTGTTCGCCTCGACGTTCTTGGGTCCCCTTGCGTTCTTTCTTGAAAGGTGATTTCTTGATTTTTTTAAAGGGTTTTAGAAGTTTTTGTTTTGATTTTTTTTCTTGATTTTTGTTGTGCAAAACAAAAAAAAAAGGGTAATTTTGAAATTAATCTCAGATCACACCTTGTTTGCATGCAAGTGTTTTGATAAGATTTTTATTTTAAAAAAATGTTTAATGTTACTGCCATTATATCATGATGAATTTAATTAGAAGGAGATGTTATTAGTTTTTTTTGGATTGCAACCGTTTAGATGTTACGCAAAAGAGAATTTTAACTTAGATTAGATAGTTCATAGAAAGTTGTTGATGCTATTGTTTCTTGTTTGTTTCATTTTAAATAAAAATCAAGTTATCCTATATAATCTCCTTGTTGCTTTAGATTAATTAGAATTTTAAAGCTTTCCCTTGTGTTTGAGATTTTAATATTTAGAAAATAAGATAAAAAATAAATCCATATGTCAGGTAAAATTAATTTAAATTTATTTGATAATTTATCCCTAACGCCTCGTTTGGTACGCGGGAATGAGGAGGAATGGAATGCAATTCCCACTTCCCATTCCCTCATACCAAACACACCTATATTTTAGATGTTGGAATGACCATTCCCTAGGAATGATCATTCCCACTATTTGTGGGAATGAGCATTCCAAGTGAGAAGATAAGGAATGGTCATTCCCATTCAAGTGAGAATCAAAAACTAGTTAGGTATTTTTCAATTATATCCGTATTAATAATAAAGAATGTTTGGGTGAGGCGCTATGCAAGTGGGCAATTTTAGATTGACAATTTAGGCTAGTATATCATTTTGCTATTTCGAAACTTATTATTTTAGTTGGTATTGTTTTATGGATTTTTGCTATTATGAATTGAGTGATTTTGATACTTTATCAAATAAGTTAATTTATATATCTAGAACTGTGGATTGTGGATATCATTCTTTTTTTTTGGACCTATGAAAGATACGATAATCTTTTTTTTTATTTTCTTTAATTTTTAAGACTAAGAAATAGCGAGTATTGTTTAAAAAATATAAACGAAACATACACCTGATGGATAACACGAGCATTAGTATAACACATACCTAGATTAATATAACATATGCGTATATAAAATTATTTAGTTATTATCATTAATGTTTATTTTTTATCTTATTAAAAATCTATGTTGTTGTAAGGGCATTATTAGAAAATGAGATTTCATTCTCACTTGTGTACTAGTGATACCAAACATGGGAATGAGAATGAGATTTCCATTCTAGCTTCATTCTACGAACGCACCCAAACAAGAGAATGAGAATGACCATTCCATTCCCACATGCAATCCATTTCATTCCTTCTTCCATTCCATTCCCAAGTTTGTCCATTCCCGCATACCAAACGAGGCGTAAGTACTTTTTTTTTGCTTTGGTTGCAGGAAAAGCCGACCGACCTTGACTTGGAAAATCTTAATGCAAGCATTCTTCTGTGGCTTATTTGGGTAATATTCTTTTTTCAAAAAATAAACATTTTTAGGAATATATATAAACCACGTCTTATTGACCCTATGTATAAAAAAACAGAAAAGAAATAAGAGATAAAGACTTGATTCACATGAGACCCGTTGTTCATCCTTGAAAGTCAATTATATATACATGAATTCTTGTGAGCGTTGATTGCATAGTCTCCTTGTAGGATCACCGTTTTGCATTTACTACCCCTGCAGTTTTTTTTTTAGAAAAAAACAAGGGATATACCCTGTTCATAATATTAATGAAAAGTATATATACAAAAAGGATACGAATTGTATCCAAAATTAGAAGATAGAAATTATAAAATATCAATATTAGTGATGTATGACTTTCTTCTTTCAAACATCTATGAAGGTGAAGAGAGAGCCTTGCCGTCATTCACCGTTGACATGGATATAAGGAGGAACCAAAACCAGCCATACATATAGTAGCAAGAGAAAATAATTTCTATAACCCAATGAAACAAAATTATAAAACCCACTAAGTTCTTTGTTTTTACAGGTAAAACAAAAGATGTTTGACTACTTCATTCCTAGGTTGTTAGATACTTCTGCAGATTGGTTGCTCCTTAAGCTTCGCTGCTATCTTCAGTGCCTTAGAGCCACTTCCCATGCATGCCCAGTCATGCAAGACCGAAATTGTCTGGTTAATAATTGACTTATAGGAGAGAACCATATGTTCAAAGATGATATTGTTTCTCGTTGTCCATAAACTCCAACTGACAGATGCAAAAATAACACGCCAAAGATCCCCTATAATACCCTAACAATTTTCTAGAGATGTCAAAATCTCCTCCAAGGATCTTGGCCATGGGAAGGTAACTGATAATCACTGAAATGCTTCCATACTTGTTTTGTTATTAAACATGAAAAGAACAGATGTTCTCTTGATTCTGCTTCTACTCCACAAAAGGAACAAGTGATATCCCCATTCCACCCTTTTTTTTTGAAGAATATCCTTCGTGTTCAGTCGGTTAAGTGTTAGGAGCCAAATGAAGACACAAACTTTGGAAGGAATGATAGGATTCCATATAACTTTATATATCGGGCTAGTAATTCCTCTACGGTTCAGAAATTTGTAAAAGGAACTGACTGAAAACATGCCATTAGGAGTAAGGGACCATTTAGGATGATCTGACGTGGGGGATACATGGTAGTCCCTAATATGATCCATTAGATTAACTCTATCTGCTTGAGATTCTGGAGATATACTTCTTCTCATCAGTGGATGCCAATGCCATTCATTACCAACAAAGTTTCCTTGGCTTCTAACTGAAGCATTGGAAGAGAAAGCTAATTTAAAAGACTCCGAAAATAAGCTGGATAGACAGTTAATGTCGGACCACTTGTCTTCCCAAAATCTAATTTTATCGCCATATCCAAGCTCCCAGGATATGTTATGAAAGAAGGTCTCTCTATTTGCCAACACTGCAATCCAGAAGGATGAATTGGATGGATTGTATTGCCTGATTTGAAGAGTTGAACCTTCATAAACATAAAGTTTATGCAGTAAATCACCAGATGAGGAATTCCTGTCTAAACACTTCCATAACCATTTAGTTAGGAGAGAAGTGTTGAAAGAAGAGATGTCTTTGATTCTCAATCCCCCCTCTCTTACTTAAGCAAACTTTTTTCCAATTGACTAAACATTTGAATGTTTTTGTTTCTGTATTTCCGGTCCAAAGAAAGTTTTTTCTAACTTTGTCAATTTCTTTGATAAGCCATGTAGGTAACTTATAGAAGGACATATAATACAAAGGAATTGATGTCAGCACAGAATTAATGAGGACAAGTCTTCCTCCATAGGATAAAGAATTCTTCTTCGAAGATGCAAGCTTTTTATAAATGCTGTCCAACAAAGGTTGCCAATCAGATTTTGAAAGTTTCCCATATTTCAGAGGCAGACCAAGATACTTGATCGGTAGACATTCGACTTTGCAGTTCAAAGAAGCGGCCAAACTTTGAGCTCTTTGATGGATCTTGCCAAAGTACACAAGGGAGGATTTGAAATAGTTGATACTCAGACCTGATATCTCTTCGAAGATGTATAAAATAGTTTTGATGACGGAGATGTCTTTGAAGGTGCTTTTAACAAAAAGCAATGTGTCATCAGCAAATTGTAAAATTCTCAAGGGGTTGAGAGGCTCTTTAAGCCCAAGAGAGGATAATAAGCCATCTTCTACATTATTCATAATCATTTTGTTGAGGATATCGACAGCAACGTTAAATAACATTGGAGATAAGAGATCACCCTGTTTGAGACCTCGCTTACAGGAGAAGAATTTAGAAGGCGAACCATTCACTAAGACTGCACATTTAGAAGAGGAAATGATATGGTGTATCCATGTGTACCACCTAGTACCAAATCCCCTAGCTTTCAGTAGGTCAATAAGAAAAGACCAATCAATAGAATCAAATGCTTTTGCAAAATCTATCTTAAACATTGCAACTTCTTTTTTCCTTTTTGAACAGTAATGAATCATTTCATTAGCATGAAGAATAGAATCAAGGGTCAATTTACCCGCTTGAAAAGCAGACTGTGTAGGAGCCACCAAAGATGGTATATGCTGAGACAGTCTATTGGCCAAAATTTTTGAAAAGATTTTAAAGAGACAATTAATAAGACTGATGGGTTTGAAATCTTTAACCATAGAGTATTCTTTAATTTTTGGCACTAGAGTGATAAAAACTTTGTTCACCCTGTGAAAATGAGAGGGATTGGCATATAGAAAATACATTAAAGCAATGAGGTCTTCCCTAATCAGCTCCCAGAAGGATTGATAAAAAGCTATAGAATAGCCATCTGATTCAGGGGCTTTATTAGCATTCATGCCAAACACTGCATTTTTAATTTCGGTCTCAGAAAAAGGATCTTCCAGACAGAACAGAGAAGTCTCTTGTTGAGGATATAAAGAGGACCAATCAATATGAAACTGCTTGTTGTTGTGTTTACCAAATAAATCATGGTAATGATCATGGAAGGCCTTAGAGACATCAAGATCACCACTGAAATCCCTTCCTTAATGATTAATAGTGGCAATATAATTAGCTTTCCTATGATAAGAAGCTGTTTTGTGGAAAAAGGAGGTATTGGCATCCCCTCTTTTAACCATTGTAAACGAGACCTTTCATGCAGTAAGTTTCTTCCTCTTTAGTCAAGGATGTGAAAGTAGATAGAAGAGATTGCCTATCTTTTGATTCCAAATCTGATAGAGGTCTATGTTCTTCAAGAAGATCAAAAGAATTGATTTTAGATAAAAGTTCTGACTTCCTGGCAGAAATAGATATAAGAACATTCTTCTTCCACCATTTAATCCTTCTCTTAAGGAGTTTTAATTTAGAGATGAAGATATCCACAGGATTTCCTTGAACTTGAAAAGAACTCCAACAACTAGAGATGAATGGGACAAAATCCGGACTATGAAGCCAACTTCTATCAAATCAGAAAATAGGAGGTTGTGGTTTAAGCCCACCACTATCAAGAATGATCGGAAAATGATCAGTACTCGTAGCAGGAGGAGAGAATTGAATGCATGAAGGAAAATTATTTTCCCACTCAGAATTGATTAAGAATCTGTCTAACCTTGCCATTGAAGGATTTACTCACTTATTCGACCATGTGAAAGTTCTGCCAGATAAAGGAAGATCAAATAGAGATGCAGAGTAAACAAAATCTCGAAAGGATTTGATATCTCTAGGAGAACCATTTTTACCACTTCTTTCATCTGAAGTCAGGGTAGCATTAAAGTCTTCACAAATAATCCAAGGACCATGAAGAATAGAACTAATACGGTTTAGCTCCCACCAACAAAATTCTATCATCCCTATCAGTAGGGGCATAAACTGATGTAAAAATAAAGCTCCAATTGGTCGGTTTATGATGCAGATGGATAGAAACAGAAAAAATACCCACATACGACTGAATTAAAGAGAAAGCATCAGTCCAACCAACTAAGACTCCTCCTCTGGAATCGTGGAGTAAAGGTGACCAGTGAATAAGTCTCGTACCGCCTATTGACTGAAGCTTCTTAGATGAAGGATTCGAAAGTTTACTTTCTTAAAGACCAGCGACATCAATAGAAGAACGAGATAAGTAATCTTTAACCACTCATCTCTTGATAGGGTCGTTAAGACCGCGAACATTCCAAGATGTGAGTTTCATTAAAAGGAAAGATATCAACAAAACTCAACTTCAAAATAACCAGACCGATCAATTAGTCTACCTATTTTTCTCTACTTCTTTAGATTTGATATTGTCTAGAGATTGGTCTGATAAAGAAACTCCACAATTATCAGCAATATGAGCAATAATATTTTTATCTAGCGAATTAATCGGCAGATCAGCAGAAACAGAAATGGAAGATAGAGGTTTAGTACCTTTCTTCGATGAGCGAACGATCTTTTTTGAAGAAGAGGCTTTCTTAAGGAAGCTCTTATGCTTGTCATTGAAAAAAAACCTTCCTAAAAGAAGGAGAATTTGTTGAAGAAGCTGGACGACGAGAAAAGCCTGGTGGGACAGAGCTAGAGGACTGAACTGCTGGAGTTTCAGATGATTTATGCGGGAATGAGGTAGTCATTGAGTTTGAAGTTGAATAGTCTGCTTTCCCGCCAAGATATTTATACCAAGTAGATCTCTCAATAAAAAAAGATTGCCCCTTCCATGTTTGCTTAACCAATTTCAAGGGGAAATCATTGAAAGAAATGGTAAAAGAATCTGAGCTTTTGTTTAAAGAATCTTCCTGATTTGTAGCCTTAGGATCCTCCTCCATAGTAGCCGATGATATAATTTAAAAACTTGCATTTGGTGGCGTCTTACCAGAAGGGATCTCCTGAAAATTAGCTGATTTCGAAATTGGGGATGTTGAAGAAGCTGGACGTCGGGAGAAACCAGGTGGGACAGAGCAAGTGAACTGAACTGAAGGTGTTTCAGTTAAAATTTGAGAACTTTCCTTGGGAAGCATTGTGCCACCATCAAATTCCTAAAAATTAGATGATTTCAAAATTAGTGATGAAGATACCAGAATACCCTTCCCTTTGTCTGTCGTTGCTCCGCTAGTCTAACCTTGAAAATATTCCGGCGACTTCTTGACAGGTGTAGTAACTTATATTGTCCACTGAGAATCTAAAACAAGGCCACCTTGAGCTTCCATTCCATTGAGATGCATGCCGATGACATCTGATCCTAATTGACCAACACCAATAGGAATGATATCTAATTTAACTTCTCTTGTGACGAAATCCACCTGAGAAATGTATGAGCAAAAAACTATTTTTGGGATACCGTCCGACGCCTTCACTTTAACTAGAACACGAACATCTTGGTCGTTTAACTTATCCCTAATATTTTTGCCCCCCCCCTTACCATGACACCAAAAGAATTAATGATCTTCTCAATTATATCCATGGACCAAAAATGAAAAGGAAGATTTTTAATTTTGATCCACTGATAGAAAGCCAAATCAGCTATTTTCATGCCAGTATTCTCGGTCCACGGCACAAACCAGCCTTTAAATATTTCAAAATCATGCAGTTTCACTTCTACGGCTTCAGATAACTGAAGAATGGATGGAAATTCCACCAGAAATCTGTTGTCTTGAATGAGGATGACTTTACCAGACCATCTCTGCCATTGAAAGAGCCAAGACAATTTAAACTTAATCAACTCAAGAGAAGGAGAGCCCTCTGTAATTGATAGGATGGCAAAAGATGCAAGAACTTTGGTGTTATTGCAGAGGGTAGAAGAGTCAGATAGATCTATCTTCTTCTCCAAAGGGCGAAGATTGGATCTGCAATTCTTAGCAATATGTCCCTCCCCATGACATTTAAAGCAAATAAAAGTACCTTTAGGACAAAGCCTAGTAGAGTGCCGACCATCTTCACAAAAGAAGCACCGTCTTGGTTTCTTATGATCCATATAAGCTATAGGAAAGGGAGGACGAAGCAGTCTTTTGTCCGAAAATCAGCCTCTTTTCTTATGAGAAACAGTAGTCCACCATTCATTTTCCTTAGGATCTGAAAACCCAAAGTCCTTTATCGGTTTTTTTGGTGGATGATGGTTATCGAAAAGGGAATTAAAGGGTCGTGGAAACGGTCAATTAGGATATGGCTTATGCATTGAAGCTGGTGCAGATGTATTGAAACTAGGGAGTGGAGGATTTTTGAACATCTTAGATATAACATAGCCCTTCTCGAGATGATGAAGTACCTGGCGGCGAGGTGAAGAGGCAAGAATGCCATGATATGAAGGATGACATACCTTAGTTGCATTAGCTTCCTCCTTGGACTTCTCGAACGCTCCTCTCTTCATCTTCGTGAACCCTTTTTATTTTTTTATTTTTTTTTCAACTCAAAAAACTCAAAAAACAGAGGCTTGGATCTCAAAGAAGATGTGGCGGGTAGGGTTTGGAGGAGGGAATGAGGCGGCGGGTGCTAGGGCAGAACAACAACCAAAAACCTGATGTGACGTTGAGCTTAAGAACCTGCAGATTCACCACAGAAAAAGAAAAAGGATGTGGCTAAGGCGAATCTGGAAAGAGACTAGGCGGAATTGGGGTGGGTGGTGGAACTAAGGCAGCTCTGAAAGCACGAAAGAGAACAAACAAGGAAAGCGGATATCCTCACAAGGAGGATACTGAAACTTCCCGAATGAATCACTAAGAAGAACAAACGAGGATAGCGGATATCCCCACAAAGGAGGATACCGGCACTTCCCGAATGCCTCACAAAGGAAACAAATGAGGATAGCGGATATCCCCACAAAGGAGAATACCGACTCTACTCGAATGCCTCACAAAGGAGAACAAATGAGGATAGTGGATATCCCCACAAAGGAGGATACCGGCTTGATCGCTTGATCCGAATGCCTCACAAAGGAGAATAAACAAGGATGGCGGATATCCCCATGAAGGAGGATACCGGCTCTTCTCGAATATCTCACGAAGGAGAACAAACCTGGGCGCGGGTGCTGAGCTGATGGGGGCGCAGGGGGGGCTGAGTAATCCAATGCAAAATTAAAATTTCAAAATTTGAAAATTCAAAAATTTGAATCTCAAAATTTTAAAATTCAAATACAAGAACAACCAGGCAAAAAAGAGGGAGGGAGGGAGGGAGGGAGGGAAGAGAGGGGGGCTGGAGGTGGGGAGGAGGGGTAGGGGCGGAGTAAGGGGCTGGAGAAATCGGGGGGTGGTGGTAGGGGGAGGAGGGGGGCGGAGATAAGGTGGGCTGGCAGGTTCGGGGGAGGAGGGGGTGCTGGTGTAGGGGGTAGGAGGGGTTGGAGGTAGGGGGCCGGAAGGTGGGGCGCTGGAGAAGAGGGGGGAGAGGGGCTGGAGTAGGAAGCTGGAGAGGGGGGCTAGGGGTAGGGGGGAGGAAAAGGGGGGTGGCTAGAGGTAGGGACGGGAGGTGGGGGGAGGGGGGATGGTGGTAGGGGGAGGCAGGTGGTTGGAGGTTAGGGGGCCGAGGATAGGGCGCTGGAGCTAAAGGGGAGGAGGGGGGCCAGGGGGTAGGGGGCTGGGAGGGCAGGTGGAGGGGGGGCTATGGGACGACAAGCTAAAAATTTGAACAGGATATGTGCATCATATTGCAATATGTATTAAAAGAAACTAATGAAACAATATTGAATTTATCGTCTAGTAGTTGATAGACAATAAGAAGTTTGTTACTCATTATTGACGAGTATCCAAATAACAACATTATGTTCTATTTTTTTGGCAGTGGCGCACTGGCTCAAAATTTGTACGTCGTGAATGTTAAATTAACATCGGCAACCTTTGCCACGGCTATGACTAACCTCATTCCAGCAATCACTTTTGTCATGGCAGTTATTTTCAGGTACTTTCTTTCCACAGCACAACTAAAAAGTTGGTAGGGTTAATTGTGGACTGAGCCCTTTTACTACCGTCAAATTGAACTAATTACTATCAAACTTACCCCTCGAGTCAAGTTCAATTTGGAAATAGTACAGGGACTTTATCCTCAGCTAACCCAAAAGCTTACATTAATATTACACAAAAAAAACTAATTAACGTACATCTATCCTTTTTTGCCACAAAAGATTGGAGAGATTAGGTATAAAATCAGTATCAGGACAAGCAAAGGTGCTAGGAACTATAGTTGGAATTGGAGGAGCCATGACTCTCACTTTCTACAAAGGAGCAGACATCAATCTATTTTCATCAAAGTTCGATCTCTTCAAATCATCACTGGATATTGGAGGAATCCACCAACAATCTGCTGATCATGTCATCAGTTCGTTGCTGGCTGTTGCCACTTGTTTCTCTTATGCAATCTGGTTAATTATTCAGGTGATTTTGAAGCGATGACACCACCTTGTGTCACATTGGACTGTATTCTGAATATTGTTATAGTTTCATGATTTTATAGGCTAAGATGAGTCAAGCGTATCCGTGTCATTACTCTAATACGGCCTTGATGTGTTTGATGGCGGCGGTCCAAGCTAATGTTTATGCACTTTGCATGGATAGGCATTGGGATCATTGGAGATTGGGGTTCGATGTTAGGTTATTGACTGTTGTATACGTGGTACGATTCATTTTTCTAAGCAAACTTTATCTGACTTCTACAAATACTTTGCAACTAGTATTTGTATATCTTTTGAGACAACAAAAAAATTCAAAAAAATAGAAGAAAAGAATCCCCGGAAAATGTGTTTATGCTAAAAGTTTGTGAAATATTTTTATAGTCCTAAAAGTTATTTGTTTGGAATTATATTTGGTGCAGGGAGTAGTCGCATCGGCCTTGATCCTTACTGTTCTATCATGGTGTATAAAGCAGAAAGGACCACTATATGCATCTGTTTTTAACCCTTTAATGCTTGTGATCGTCGCCTTCTTGGGTTCTCTTCTTCTTGATGAGAAATTACATGTTGGAAGGTATGTAATTTATTCCTTTCATTTCGATTCTCTTTGCATCTTAACGAACTCTGGTATATACCGTGTGTAAATAATACAACTCAGCATGAACTGATCAAACATGCATGTCATCAAAATAGTTTTCTAAATATTTTTTCCTGACTTAAATATATATTAGCAATAATTATGATGACCCTTTCCAATTAGTCAAACAACCAATGCTTTTTGTTTCAAATAAATTCATGTATAAAGTATTTCATTACAATTTTTTTGCTAATTAACTAGTCATAGAAGTTTTTGTTGATTCGGGTATAAATGTATATTTTTCTTGTTAAACATTTTAGGTTGATTGTGTGATCATTTATTCTTCAATTATCTTCAATTTGCAGCATAATTGGAGCAGTGTTGATTGTGATTGGACTCTACATGGTTTAAAGTTGCAGAAATTCCCACAACAGATGAAACCATTGATGTCGTCATAGAACCAGATAAGGCTAGCTTGCAAGAAGAGGATGAAGCTGATAAATCCAAAGACAAAGATCCATCTTTGAATAAAAAAGATGAGGAGTTTGCTAGAGAGTAGTAGCCCTGAGATCATAATTTTCTATCGATTTTTTCCTTTCTTCTTTTGATCGTATTTAGATGTGTGGAAAATTTCTTCTCTTCAGCATAGTTAACTGTTTTTGTTGAAAAACTGTTGTATACTCATTTTTTAGGAATCATTATTATAAATCATTTACTGTGTACGAAAGAAAGAAAAAAGTACAGAATGTAATAGTATTAGTAGTTAAAGAAAAAAAAATATGGAAGAGTATGGTGACGCTTTATATTTTTCTTCTTTCAAATATTAATAGCATGCATATACAAAACATGAAAACAAAGGAAACTTTCAGCGGTGAAGTTTGCATGTTCTGAAAACTTGTGTTGATGACAAAAGTCTTCAACTTAATTTGTACTTTTGAGTTCATCGCTTTTTGTTTATAATATTTTCGACATGAGAGTATGTTTGCACTCATAATAGATATCTGAAGTATCCCATCATAACATTTGAACATAGAGATCATGAAGAGAGATGAACCTGAGTACACAAATTGACATGCAAAAGAAACCAACAGAGAGGTGAAAACATTTGGTACTTGCTCCCAAGATGTCCAAAGATTGCAGTGCGAATTATACTTGCTAGCTTGAAATATCAGTTTAATGCCTGATTGAAGCAGTACAAACAGTTTAATACCTGATCTTAATTATTACATTGCATTCCCAACATCCACCTGACCACTGCATGTTATAGGGCTAATTTCACTTAAAGACCCTATATATAGTTTCCCCTACTTTGCGCTTATATACTCTCGCTTGTTTTTTGTGGCACTTAAATGTCCCAACATTTTAAAATTTTGTACTTATATACCCTTACTTGTTTTGATAGCACTGATCATATGCCCTAAAGTTTTAAAAAAATATGCACTTTAAACACGATTCTAAGGTCCGTAAAAGTTGCATTTAAATACCCTCATGTATACATAACTGAGGATATTTTATTATTGTTTTCGATATGCGAGCATATTCCACATTCCAACATCTCGTAATCAGACATAATACTAGATATTTGAAGTTTCCAATAACAACATTGCATAGGATTCCTCTAAAAAAGTTTAAAAAAAGGGGGAGAGTATTACCATATGATAACTGTTGATTTATCTAGAAAATTATTGTCATTTATCTTTGAGTGCAAATGCAAGTTAGGCAATGAGGTAATTCATGGAGTATGGTGAGCCTCATTCTAATCACGACTATGCATTAAACAAATCAACGACGATAATGATAAAAATAATAATTTCTCCACTATTTTTTTATATAGGGGAGAGAATCCAAATTATTAGAATAGACCATAAACCTGAGTTTTACAAAAGTTGAAACTATATATATGTATATAATTTTATTTTTTAATTTTTCCGTCCGAGTAGATTGTTAAATATTTATACGGGTAACTAAAGTCACATAAGCATGGGGATGTAGCTCAAATGGTAGGGGGCTCGCTTTGCATGCGAGAGAGGTACAGGGTTCGATACCCTGCATCTCCACCGAAATATCATTTCTTTTTGCAATTCCCCCTTCTCGCTTAGCATGGGCATGTAGCTTTATTTTTTTTTTAGCAAGTTTGGTTAAAAAAAATTAGGCTTTTCAACAACTTATAAGTCCTCGATGAAAATTGATGAGTGAATAGAGTTATTCCGTAAAGATATTGGGAAGAAAGAAGAGGATGAGAGCATTTGGGAACATGGAGATGAAGAATAGAGGGGGAAACCACCGTATGTGCTAACTCGAGTTCTTTTCTCTGAAAGAGCTCGAGTTATAATTTTGAACTCAAGAACAGAAAGCCAGACCTTGCAAGATAACCGAGAGAAATGAGGATTCTTGAGTTATAGGTTGAACCTAGGGTTGGTAATTTTGCGTTGCCTCATTTCTCCATGTCTTGCTTTTTAACTCTACGCGCGCGCGCATGAACTCCTATGTAAAAGAAAACTGATAGGAAGAAATTGTATAGCGCACAGATAATACAAAAACCTTGTTATTGATGTCTTACAAGAAAAATCCAACAGAGCATATCATCCACAAGCATAGCCTACATGAGATGAACTTGAACTCTGGAATTGATACACATGATTTATCAATTTCACATCATGATGTTTGTCATATACACGGGAGCATATGCAAAAATGTGTGATATATCGTTTTTATATGTATCGCAAACCACAAGGTGTGTGTGTGTAGAGACACATACATGCACATAACACATATGACAATCACACATGCGTATATGGACATGCACAAGGATATATGTATATATGTAGGTATGTTACGTATGTATATATCAATTCGTGATTTTTTTGGTGTAACATACTACCTGATAGACTTCTGGCCAAAATGAACACTTAATGTAGGCAGTAGGCAATGAAACATACATGAACTCTACTTTGCCCTCTACCTATGCTTTTCTTTTGTCATCAATGTGCAATGTGACCTTGTGCATGCTCAATCTCAAGAACTTGTTTCTACGTGGTTTCAGAGGTCCAACCTTATTCTCCATGTCTCAACCTCGTTGACACTTGAGAAGATCCAACATCTTGTCATGTTCACCTTGATATCCCTTAAAATGCTAAACTCATCTCCTTGACCTCATAGATAACTCATCTAGTTCATAACTACTTGGGGATCTCTACTAAAATTAAAGAGCATCTAAAGCAATGATGGTGAAGTAAATTTTAACCAATATCCCCATAAATATCAACCAGATGTAATCATCATGAGATCAACGTAAGCCTTAAACGTCCTGCTGATCCAACACAATGGAGCTCCTCAATCTGCCATTTAAACATGAAATCAAAATATGGAATGCTATAAAAAGATATTGAACGAGAAGAGATTGTGGTGGAAACTTAATGGGTATCATTATGGCTGATGAGTGGTGCTTTCTAATGAAAATCTAATTGCAAGATATCTCTAAATATCATTGTGGATTAACTGGAAAGACAATTGCATACTGCTGAAATTGTATTTGGTTCCCTCTTTAATTCCACCTTTACGGGTGTGCTAAACATAGTAATATGTGACGCATCATGTTGTTGGTCTCCTTAATTAAACCTTTGTTAAAGTAAGAGAGAGAGAATCTTGGGTAAATTTCCCTTATATTGAATATTGAGTATGCACATATATTTATACAAGTAGAGGAGTGTGAGGTTTGTTCTCCCAAGCAATGTGAGACTAAAACCCACTACAATACACTATTATCAACAGCCCCCTTCAAACTCATGTTGGATCAAACAAAGTGAGTTTGTGTACAAGAAACTGGACCGATGAACAGGTAAGGCCTTTGTAAAGAAACCTGCAAGCTCGTCAGCAGATAAAACATGAGGAAGTAGAATTGTCTTGTCCTTGATAACTTGGTGACGGACAAAATGAGCGTCGATCTGAATATGTTTGGTCCTTTCATAAAATACTGGATTATTAGCAATCTGGATGGCACTCTTATTATCACAGTAGAGAGGAGTAGGAGTTGTAACAGAAATGCCGAAATCACTGAGAAGGCGACGAAGATGAATAATCTCTTTAGCTGTTGTGGACATTGCACGATACTCTGCCTCATTACTGGAAAAAGCAATAACATCTTGTTTCTTACTTCGCCAGGAAATAAGGGAATCACCAAGAAATATACAATAACCTGTGGTAGACTTTCTGGTAGTTAGATCACCAGCCCAATCAGCATCAGAATATGCACAAAGCTCTAACTTAGATATAGCAGGAAACAAAAGAGAGCGAGTGCTAGTACCCCGGAGGTACCGAAGAATCCGTAATAAGACAGCATAGTGTACAGAACGTGGAGCACTAACAAATTGACTGACAATACCAACAGCATGAGAGATATCTGGTCGAGAGATGCACAAATAGACCAACTGGCCAACAAGATGTCGATATCGAGTAGGATCAGATAGAGGCTCACCGTCAATAGAGCAAAGTTTACATTCTGTTGGAGTGGAGTATCGACAGTTGCATTATCAGTTAGCTCAGCTTGATTTAGAATATCTGAGAGATACTTCTGTTGAGACAGTAATACACCCCGCGGGCCTTGAGAAATTTCTAGACCAAGAAAATACCGAAGAGATCCAAGATCCTTCATGTGGAACTGTTGTTGCAACTAAGATTTTGTGTATTGTATACCTGTCATATCATCACCTGTAATGATCATATCATCTACATAGATGAGTAATAAAACTCTACCTGTCATATCATCACCTGTAATGATCATATCATCTACATAGATGAGTAATAAAACTCTGTCGCGCGATGTAGTGCGAACAAATAGAGAAGCATCTTAATGACTTTCTATAAAGCCCGCTTTGAGCACGACATCGCGAAAACACTCAAACCAAGCGCGGTGTGCCTGCTTGAGACCATAAACAGCACGGCGAAGGAGACATACATGTCCCGGAGGAATATTTGACCCTGGAGGCGGTTGCATATATACGGTCTCTGATAAAGAGCCATGAAGAAAAGTATTTTTGACATCCATCTGGTATAAGGGCCAATGATGAGCAGCAGCGACCGCAAGGAGAGTACGAACAGTGGGCATCTGAGCAACAGGAGAAAATGTCTCCTCATAATTAATACATTGTTGCTGAGTAAAACCTCGAGCCACTAAACGAGCTTTTCGACGTTCAATGGTGCCATCAGGACGAAACTTGACCTTATAAACTCATTTACTGCCAACAAGAGAGATCCCAGGAGGGCATGGAACAACATCCCAAGTATGAGTTTGCTGAAAGGCTTGAAATTCCTCAGCCATAGCCTGTCGCCACTCTGGAATTTGAACTGCCTCTTGGAAGGACTTTGGCTCAACAATAGTATAAATAGCAGCAAGAAAGTTATAAAAGATAGGTGAATAAGAAGTAACAGAAGCATACCGGGCAGGCATGACATGTGGGCGTTTGCCTCGACGAAGAGCAAGAGGAACCTCAGGCGGGGGAGATGTTGGCGCAGGTGCGTGGAGATCAACAGTATTTTCTGGAGTGAGAGTTGTGTCCACGGGATATGGATTAGATGGTGTATGAGAAGACTCGGGTGAGGAAGAGTCAACAGAAGGAGAGGGAGAGATGTCAGGGAGATCTCGAAAGGAAAATTAAGGTGAAGAAGTGGGTGATACAGTTGACGGGGAAGCATGATCAGTAGAGTGGAGGAAATTAAAGTCATTAAAAGCAGAATAATATGGAGAATCCTCTTCGAACTGAACATGACGAGATATATGAACTCGACGAGTTGCTGGATCATAACAATGATAACCTCGATGTTCTGAACTAATTCCTAAATAAACACAAGAAACAGCTCTAGGAGACAATTTATTCGTGAGATGGCAGAAGAACAAAACATCGACAACCAAAAACACGAACTAGATCATAACGGGAAGGATGAGTATAAACACGACTATAAGGAGTAGCACCAGAAAGAGAGCTAGATGGAGTGATATTAATGGCATGAGTCACGGTGAGAATAGCCTCAGCCCAAAAATGACGAGGAACAGAGTAAGAAATGAGCATTGATCGAGCAGTATCGAGGATATGACGATGTTTGCGTTCAGCAACACCATTTTGCTCATGAGTGTAGGGACATGACTCTTAAAAGATAGTCCCATGAGAGGACATGATAGAGCGCATGGTAGAGGATAGGTACTCTTTGGCATAATCAGAACGAAAAACTTTAATACGAGATTGTCATTGAGTAAAAATCATAGCAGTGAAGGCTTGATAAGCAGTAAGTATGTCAGAGCGATTTTTAAGTAGGTAAACCCATGTAAAACGAGAGAAATCGTCGATAAAGCTAACATAATATAAGTAGCCAGATGAAGAAGGCAAAGGAGCTGGTCCCCAAATATCAGAATGTACTAAATCAAATAAGAAAGTGGATACAGATGTACTCATTTTAAATGGTAAAGCAGTGAATTTTGCAAATTTGCAACCAGTACATGACTCAATACTAGAACTAGATGATACAGGACCAAGTACTCCAGACTGAATAAGACTCTCCAGCCTTTTATTAGACACATGACCAAGTCGTCTATGCCATAAATTGTTAGGAAGCGAGGTAGAGGGTTTTGAGGAACGAAGAGAAGCAACAAGAGAACGTGGACATATGGACTCTGGAAGGTGAAGATATTCCAGAAAATACAGCTTGTGCCTCCTACGACCCGCCCCAACCGTCTTGCCCGTCTGTGGATCCTGCACAATACAAGTATCAGAAGAAAATGAGACAAACAAGCCTGGCATGCATAAAGAGCTAATAGAAATTAAATTCAAGCACAACTGAGGAGCCACATAGACGGGACCAGGTGTTAGATGACCAGATGGATCATTTTGTAGGGTAATAAAGCCATACTGAGTAATGGACAATGGTTGTCCAGTAGCTGTGTAGATCGGAGGAAGAGAGGATGAAGTAAAGACAGAGGATAAAAGTGAGGCATTACAAGTCATATGAAAGGAACAACCAGAGTCAAAAATCCAGAGATCATTCATACCAGAGACCGAAGGATTAGCTGAAGAACCAGCAAAATGCATACCAGAGAGTTGTGCGGCGGATGTAGAGGTGATATGTTGGAAAGCATCAAGTTGACGGCGAAGACTTTCAATAGCTTGAATAGTAGAGTCTGAAGTAGTAGAAGGTATAGCATTGGCCAACAATCCTGGTGTACGAGAGGGTTAAGACTGAGAGGGTCGCCGACCACGACCAGTACCTGAGGAACGTAACTCAGGATGAAGCTTGAAGCATGTCTCAATGCGGTGTCCTTCCTTCTTGCAATATTTACAAGAGAGCTTAGATCGAGCTTGTAGAGAGGGAGCCTGTGGAGAAGTATGATTCATAACAGGAGCAGTGACAGGTAAAGACAAAACAGTCTCGAGTGAAGAGGTAGGAGTGTCTATTGACAAATTGAGTCGTGATGTCTGCTGTCGGGTCTCATAAGTAGTGAGAGCTCCCATAACTGAGGCCAAAGTCGGAAATTGAGGCTGATGAAGTAGTTGATCAGCCATAGTTGAATATTCAGGAAGGGACTGAAATAGTTGATGCACTTCATGTCGTTCGTACCAGGCTAGCCAGTCTTCATATGTGGAATTACGTCCAGGAAGCATGGAGCGTAACTCTGTCCAAAAAGCTTGCATTTGTCCGAAATGGGACTGCAGAGATGAACTACCTTTGCATTGTAGAGCAATGTGTTGCATAAGATATGCCTCCCGTGCACCCGAGCACTCAGTGAAACGCTCAGTAAGACGAGTCCACATGGCCCGAGCAGAGGGAAGCGAGCCAATCTCGACAGTGAGACCAGAGCCAACACAGCGAGTGAGATAATCCATGACACGAAATTCCTACAATTACCACTCTGAACTCTCCTTGACATAGAGAGCACGAGTAGTCTGAAGATCGACATTACCACTGCCAGAGGCAATAGTACTGGATGAAGCAACAGTGCTGATGGACGGTGAAACTGGTCCCGTACTGGTGAGATGATCAAGCAAACCAGCGCCACGCAAGGCATTGGTGACAATGGTGGACCACCCTGCCCAGTCACTTTGATCATTGAGGGGCAAAGGTGGTTTGGGAATCTTCTCTGAAGGAGCCATAACAGCAATGTTGAGACGTTAAGATGTCGAGATGCCGTTACTGACTGTGAAACGGCAATGTCGTTCGTTTGAGGCCGAGAGACGGCTTGAAACGACGATGCCGTTAATTTGAGGCCGAGAGACGGTCTTGAAACGGTAATGCTGTTAAAATAGAACCCGAATGTTAGAATGAAACCCGAAGGTTTAAAATAGAACCCGAATGTTAGAATGAAACCCGTTAAACGAGAACGCGAAACGCGTTAAGAGGCCGCAAAGCGACAAGGCCAAAATATCTGGCAGATAAAAAAAACATTAAACGGCTGCAAAGCATAAGACCAAGATTTGGCAAAAGAACGCAGAAGCGTTAAAAAAAATTTATTGGAAGGGAAATAGCCCTAGCTCTGATACCAAGAGAGAGAGAATCTTGGATAAATTTCCCTTATATTGAATATTGAGTATGCACATATATTTATACAAGTAGAGGAGTGTGAGGTTTGTTCTCCCAAGTAATGTGGGACTAAAACCCACTACAATACACTATTATCAACAACCTTTATATATGGTAATATGTGTGGCCCATCATATTGATTATTTCTTAAATTAGAAGGTGGTGCATACTGATTCAAATATCAAAGTACAGGCCTATATGTAAGCCTGCGGAGGTTCAAAGCATACCAATGCAAAGAAAAATAGCAATATGATAATTTGCATCCCATGCTTGTTTTTACCCGGCCAGCTGTAGTCATCGAGTACTTTCTCTTTTTATTCATCATCAATCAATGAATGAATTAATCAAAGTAACATGCACATGCGCATGTGTCCTTTGCCTGTCTAGGACTGTGGGGGTTTGGCCCGTTTTGGAATAGGGTAGGACTTTGGGCTTTCTGTTTGTGGTATCTGGTTCGCTAGTAGGTCGCAGGTTTGAGCAGAAGGCCCAATTAAGCTAATTTGTATGGCTGTCATTCCGTAAATTTCCCCGCGTTTCGTCCACCCACCGTCTATGAAGCCTCGTAAGGCAAAATCATCCGGTCAAGAAACTTATTACTAGTTTAAGGGTATATGATTGCAAAGCAAGAAAACTATAAGGTATTTTATTGCAAGTAAGCTTCCGCACTCTCTCTCTACAAATGCATGCAAACGACTCTCTCTCTCTCTAAAATCTCCTTAAAACCTCTCGCTTATATAATAAACCAATTAACCGGAGACCTGTCCGGCCTCATTCTTTTCTCTCCCTCTCTACCCTGTTAATATAAATTTTTTTGAGGTGAGAAGTTGAGATTTTCTTTGTTATTGAGATTTCCCTCTTCTCATCAAATAATTTGAAAATGGGGGAATTGTGGCAAAGTTTGAAGCCAGCAATGGGGATGGTTTTGGTGCAGTTAGGGTTCGCAGGGGTGAACATCTTCTACAAGCTTGCTATCAATGATGGAATGGATATGAGCATCCTTGTTGCTTATCGATACCTGTTCTCCTCGGTGTTCTTGGGTCCTCTTGCTTTCTTTCTTGAAAGGTAATTTCTTGATTTTTTTTAAAGGGTTTTAGAAGTTTTTTCCCTTGATTTTTGTTGTGTAGATTGCCTTGTTCATGGTAATGTACCAAATAAAAAAGGGGGTAATTTTGTAATTAATCTCAGAACACTTTGCATGCAAGTGTTATGATAAGATTTGTAATTTTTTAAAAATGTTTAATATTACTGCCATTATATCATTATGAATTTAATTAGAAGGAGATGTTATATATCAGTTGTTTTTTGAATTGCAACCGTTTATATATTATGCAAAAAAGATTTTTAACTTAGATTAGATAGTTTATAGAAAGTTGATGATGTTATTGTTTCTTGTTTGTTTTATTTTAAGTAAAAATCAAATTATCCTATAATCTCCTTGTTGGTTTCGATTAATTAGTATTGATTAGAATTTTTAAGCTTCCCCTTGTGCTTGAGATTTTAATATTAGAAAATAAGTTAAAAAAGAAATCCATATGTCAGGTAAAATTATTTTTAATTTATTTGATAATTTATCCCTAAGTATTTAATTTTTTTTTGCTTTGGTTGCAGGGAAAGCCGACCGAGCTTGACTTGGAAAATCCTAATGCAAGCATTCTTCTGTGGCTTATTTGGGTAATATTCTTTTTTCAAGAAATAAAAACACACACACACACACACACACACATATATATATATATATATATATATAAAAGAATAGAAATAAGAGATAGAGACTTGATTCACATGAGACTCGTTGTTTATACTTGAAAGTTAATTATATATTTATTTAATTTTATCACCAAAACTTTGTTTTTCTTAGCGGCTGAAAAGTTGGCATCTTAATTTGCCATTAATAATGATTTTTCTTAAAGCCTCTAGTAATTGTTGGGCCATTGTGAGCTTCACTTTCTAGGGACAGGGTGAGGTTCCATGTTGACTCTTTTCATTTGTTTGGTCCATAACATCAAACATCTAATATTCTTGCTCCTTCAAACCACATGCCTTTAAAACTTGAGGTGGGCATTTGTTTGGTCCATAACTTAGATTATACAGTTTTGATCACCTGAATGAATAAGAGCAAAAATCCAGACCGATTGACAAGCTAAAAATTGAACAAGTTATTTGCATAATTGCAATATTAGAAGAAACTAATGAAACAATATTGAATTTATCGTTATTGACGAGTATCCAAATAACAACATTATGTTACTCACTATTGACGAGTATCCAAATAACAACATTATGTTCTATTCTTTTTGGCAGTTGCGCACTGGCTCAAAATTTGTACGTCGCGAGTATTAAATTAACATCGGCAACCTTTGCCACGGCTATGACTAACCTCATTCCAGCAATCACTTTTGTCATGGCAGTTTTCTTCAGGTACTTTCTTTCCACAACACCAGTAAAAAGTTGGTAGGGTTAGTTGTGGACTGAGCCCCCTTTTACTATCGTCAATTTGAACTTACTATCAAACTTACCCCTCGAGTCGATTTTTTTGCCCTTCTTAGCGCCCGTGTGTGTGTGGGGTGGGGGGTGGGGGGGGTGGCCAACAATATAACTCTTTCAGGGGTCTACATGGTAGTAAGTTCAATATTGCAATAGTACAGGGACTTTATCCTCAGCTAACCCAAAAGCTTACATTAATATTACACAAAAAAAACTAATTAATTAACGTACATCTATCCTCTTTAATTTCCCACAAGATTGGAGAGATTAGGTATAAAATCAGTATCAGGACAAGCAAAGGTGCTAGGAACTATAGTTGGAATTGGAGGAGCCATGACTCTCACTTTCTACAAAGGAGCAGACATCAATCTATTTTCATCAAAGTTCGATCTCATCAAACCATCACAGGATATTGGAGGAATCCACCAACAGTCTGCTGATCATGTCATCGGTTCGTTGCTGGCTGTTGCCACTTGTTTCTCTTATGCAATCTGGTTAATTATTCAGGTGATTTTGAAGCGATGACGCTACGTTGTGTTACATTGGACTGTATTCTGAATATTATTAAAATATTTATGATTTTGTAGGCTAAGATGAGTCAAGCGTATCCGTGTCATTACTCTAATACGGCCTTGATGTGTTTGATGGCGGCGGTCCAAGCTAATGTTTATGCACTTTGCGTGGATAGGCATTGGGATCACTGGAGATTGGGGTTCGATGTTAGGTTATTGACTGTTGTATACGTGGTACGATTCATTTTTCTAAGCAAACTTTATTTGACTTCTACAAATACTTTGCGACTAGTATATGCATGTATATCTTCTGAGACAATAAAAAATTCCAAAAAATAAAAGGAAAAAATCCCCGGCAAATGTGCTTATGCTAAAAGTTTATGTGAAATGTTTTTATAGTCCTGAAATTTATTTGTTTGGAATTATATTTGGTGCAGGGAGTAGTCGCATCGGCCTTGATCCTTCCTGTTCTATCATGGTGTATAAAGCAGAAAGGACCACTGTATGCTTCTGTTTTTAACCCCTTAATGCTTGTGATCGTCGCCTTCTTGGGTTCTCTTCTTCTTGAGGAGAAATTGCATGTTGGAAGGTATGTAATTTATTCCTTTTATTTCGATTCGCTTTGCATCTTAACGAACTCTTGTATATACCGTGTGTAAATAATACAACTCAGCATGAACTGATCAAACTTGCATACCATCAAAATAGTTTTCTAAATATTTTTTTCTGACCTAATTAAATATATATATATTATCAATAATTATGATGACCCTTTCAATAAATTCTTGTATAAAGTATTTCATTACAATTTTTTGCTAATTAGTCATAGAAGTTTTTCTCGATTCAGGTATAAAAGTATATTTTGCTTGTTCAAATTTTGAGGTTGATTGTGTGATCATTTATTCTTGAATTATCTTCAATTTGCAGCATAATTGGAGCAGTGTTGATTGTGATTGGACTCTACATGGTTCTATGGGGTAGAGGATGAAGCTAGAGAGTAATAGCCTTGATTGAGATCATAAATTTTCAGATTATTTTTCCCCCTTTTTTTCAGATGAAGAGTAGTTGTTTTAGTAGTACCCAGAGATTTAGCCGTGATTAGATTAAAAACGTATATTGATTTCGCAGTCTGGGTTGTTTCGATTAGCCTTAAGTGTGTGTCGTTATATGTTGCAGATGAGACACTTGTAGGTTACTATAATACTTCAGATTTATGCAGTTATCATTCTTATCTGGATTATAACAATGTATTCTCTTTAATTACATGTCGTATTCATAGTTCAATGTATTTACGACTTAATTTTCAGCGTGTTATCAACCTTTTAAGCCAAAATATTGAATGCTATAAAAAGATATTGAACGAGAAGAGATTGTGGTAGACGCTTAATGGGTATCATTATGGCTGTTGAGTGGTGCTTTCTAATGAAAATCTAATTGCAAGATATCTCTGAATATCATTGTGGATTAACTGGAAAGACAATTGCATACTGCTGAAATTGTATTTGGTTCCCTCTTTAATTCCACCTTTACGCGTGTGCTAAACATAGTAATACGTGACGCATCATGTTGTTGGTCTCCTTAATTAAACCTTTATATATGGTAATATGTGCGGCCCATCATATTGATTATTTCTTAAATTAGAAGGTGGTGCCTACTGATTCAAATATCAAAGTACAGGCCTATATGTAAGCCTGCGGAGGTTCAAAGCATACCAATGCAAAGAAAAATAGCATATGATAATTTGCATCCCATGCTTGTTTTTACCCGGCCAGCTGTAGTCATGTACGTACAAGAGAGAAATAATGCGATCTGATGACCATTTAATATGAAAAACAGCTCTAGCTAAAATTACATGAGCAACTGAAACCATGAATCTAATTAATTAAGTTAGTTTTTTTGTGAAACCTTTTTTAGGTTAGAGTGGAGCTATTTAAAGTCAAACTTTATTTTTAATTATGCAGATAAAGGGAAAAGGATATTTCTAGCATGTTTTTCCCCCAGAAAACTTCTAGCTTGTATTACGTAGCAATTTTTGAAGATTTCTGTGGACAATTGGGTTTAAAAAGGTGTCCATCGCTTTATCTCATATCTATTTGCTTGGCATGAAGATATCTCAACTGCTAGCTAATTTTACACGCCGACATATTGAATCATCTCGATAACTGCATTTGTGCGGACAAGGTTATTTTGGCTGGATGGTGTTAATCTGATACTGTTAGTATATGTGTGCCAGGTATAGTCTGCGAGCAGGATGGTGAAGGATTAATGCAGAATTAAGTGTCTTAATTGTCTGAGGTGGCAACTGTTTAAGTATTGTTAACAGCTACTAGTTTTCTGCACGTGTAGATAGATGCTTCAGCTATCTTTTCATTAATTAGTCGATCTCATTCTTCTAAATAAGCTAATTCCTGAAGTGCATGATCCCTCTTTGTTGCCTATTTTCATAGTTTCTGTATTACTGTCGTTACTGCAGGAGTTTACTCCATTTCACATACTATCGAGTCTTTTTTTCATTTGAAACCTGTCCCGTTATATGCATACAGCCTGGCCCATACCTGGCCTGTGATATGGCTGAGCCATTCACTAGATGCACAATATAAACCCCTTTCTTTGTATATATATAAATACAAACATTTCATGCAGGGCTTGATGGTTCTGTTGAGGGTTGGATGGAGCTTATATGCAATTTTTAAGCTACACCTGATCTTCTTTTGAGGTCTATAGTCCAAGCCTAACCTAAGACATGTTTTGTTTGTATTGTCCTCTGAGCAAGATCAGCCCTTTAATAATCATAAGCCTTAATTCTTGACAATGGCTTAAATTTATACTCTAATGCATCAACCTTAAATTCTGTTGAGGGCATGTTTCTATTTGCTGGTGAGTTATCTTCTAAAAAAGGTAGTTATGTGCAACAACCTTAAATTTGTACTCTAATGCATCTAGGCAACAAACTTATACTCTCGTAGCCATTGGCAATTAACTGATGGACCTTTTTATAAAGAATAAAGAATGCTGGGCCATTAGGAGCTGTTGAAGGTACTGGAGAATGCCATGTTTTCTTACACAAATGTAGTTGAATAGCATTAAAATGAAATGGTAAATCACGTAGCTATGTTAACATCATGGGGCAAAAATATAGTAGGGTGTCCAGCTATTTATGTGCAATCACGTGCTTCAAGGTCTTGTTGATGAGCTTGACAATCCAACAGAATAAGTTTTAAAATGAAAAATTGATATAATTTCTTGGTATCATCTTTTTACTTTATTATCTTCTAGTTCCACAAGATGAAATGTTAGTTTACCTAAAACCGTGCACTTTTTATCAACTAAACATTAGTAAGTCAAGCCAGTTTGAGAATTGAAGCATCAATAACTGGTGTAAGGACATAAAAATTACTCCAGTAATCTATGTAATAAACCATCATCTGAACTCACAGAATTGAAATCATACCAATAACTAAAAAAGCTAACAAAAACAAATAAAATGGTTATTAGAATTGAATATAAACAAATTCTGGAAGCCACATACATAAAGGGTAATATTCACGTATATTACAAAGATGCTTGTCTAAGCCTAAGAAACCAAGCATTTAATGAAAAATAAAGTTCACCTCATACATAAAGGGTAATATTCACGTATATTACAAAGATGCTTGTCTAAGCCTAAGAAACCAAACATTTAATGAAAAATAAAGTTCACCTCATATAGCTCAACTTTCGCAATGTTTATTCTCTCTCCCTTTGTAAACTGAGGAAGATTTTTTTCACTAACAGCCAACCATGGCAAGATAGATGTAAACCCTTTAGTTATGACATGCTGACCCACATAGCGGAACACTTCACCACCAACAGTAAATTCTACATTAGTCCTGTAGAGAGCATGAACAAGTCATATTTAAGATAGAAAATGCTGTAACTACCTCAAATCAACAAAAGTTCAGAACATAACTAAACATGTGCTCATGACCAATATATATTCAGTGATATTTCTTCTATACATCTTGGGTACTTTAGTGAAGGTTCTAAGTTTACAGAAGGAAGAAGAACATAGTTGACCTTCTGTATTTGCAGTCAGGACTAACAGAGCCAATAAAATGCTGGTACAGCCTCCAAGCATCATTTCCTACCATATCCTCCGTTGCTGATCGCATGGGAGTAATGGGAGGATGATCACCAGCATCTCATCCTGTTCTTGGCTTATGAAAACCTTCAGCTAATAATGATTGCACAAAATCACCCCATACAGGATTATTCAATTGTGCCCCGAGTGCATTTCTAAAATCAAATGATCCAGGGTATGATGTGCTCTCTGTACGTGGATAGCTGGAAGATGTCATAAAAAAGTGTATCAGGAATATGCCATATTCAGGCAAAACATGGAACTTTATGACAGTTTCACACACCAAACAAACAACAACATAAATGATTCATTCAACCTGACAATTTTCACAACAAAGAGAGAAATAATAGACAATTTTCACAACAAAGAGAGATATAGGCATCAAGTCTAATCCATAAATAATCCAAATTGGAGGCAGAAATTATAAGAAAAATAACTTAAAATTCTCAGCGAAAGAAAGAGAGAGACTTCACCTTTGAAGAGGATTGAAGAGATCTCCGTGATTGGGGATCGAAGTCCGACGCGGTGCACGAACTCCGACGTGGGATTTGAGGGCAACGACGAACTCCGACGGGGGATTTGGGGGCAGCGACGAACTCCGACGGGGGATTTGGGGGCAGCGACGAACTCTGGGGGATTTGGGGATTTTGGGGGATTTGGGATTTCTGATGGGAGAGAAAGAACGAGGGGATTTGGGGGGTTTGTATATTTTCTCTTTTTCGCGAAAATAAGAGAGGGAAATATCCCTCCAAAAGTTTTGGCGATGCAGATGAGAAAAAACGTCGCTAAAAATAGACTTTTAACGACGCATACCTACACGTCAGGATATATACACACCATTAGCAACGCCAGTTCTAAAACGTCGCTAAAAATATATATTTTTACCGACGAAAATAAAAAAACGTCGGGAAATCCATAACTTTTACCGACGCTAAGTTAAAACGTCGCTAATAATATACACTTTTAGCGATGCTAATTATAAACGTCGAAAAATATATATGTTTTACCTACGCTAACTAAAAGCGTCGGGAAAAACATAATTTTTGGTGACGTATTTAACCATGCGTCGGGAATAAGCGTCGAGAAAATTACAATTTGTTGTAGTGGTTTTTTTTTGGGGATTTGATGTCTGGAGATTTTCTAAAGCCATAAGAGTCCTGATATTCAGACCACGGCCACATGTCAGCTTGACCGATGATATACATGTTGAATCCTTAACTAGCTAGGCAGGGCCGGCCCTACCCTTAGGCAACTAAGGCAGTTGCCTTGGGCCTCATTTTGGGTAGGGCCCCCCACCCCCCAATATTTTTAAACCCCCACACCGTTCGCCAAAAACCCTAATCGCATTCTATACACCATGTGGTTGTCATAATTTAAATTTAGTCTTATGTGATATAGCTAATTCATGTCCTAGAGCTATTTCTTTTTTTGAAGTGTTGCAACTTATATACTCATTGTTTGCTTCATCTACTAAACGATGGAAAATTTTAGAGGATAATGGATGCAAGTTATCCGTTAAATCTTTATCTCAAACTAGATGAGAAAGTCGGATTGAAAGTGTTAAAGCAATAAAATTTCAAGCTTCAAATATAAGAGATGCTTTGATTCAATTAGCAGAAATTAGTGAAGATCCAAAGATAAAAAGTGAAGCTAATAGCTTAGCAACTTATGAGATTAAAAATTTTGAATTCTTATTAGCTATGAATATTTGGTATGACATACTGTTTGCTGTTAATTCAGTTAGTAAAATCTTACAATCTAAATATATGCATATTGATATTGCCATAGATCAATTAAAATGTCTTATTGTATATTTAGAAAATTATAGACAAATGGTTTTATATCTGCTTTGAATTCAACTAAAGAACTTGCTAATGAAATGAATGTACAGCCTATATTTCAAGAAAAACGTAAAATTCATAGAAAAAAATAATTTGATGAAAGTATTGGTAATGAAACAATATTTAACGCTGAAGAATCTTTTCGTATTGAATATTTCTTATACATAGTTGATAAATCGCTTGGCTCAATTGAAAGTAGGTTTGAACAATTTTAAACATATGAATTTTTTTTTTGGTTTTTTGTTTGATTTGAAAAAGTTAAAAGCTTTAAATGATATTGAATTGAAAGATTATTATCTTAATCTCGAAAATGCACTAAAACATGATGAACATTTAGATATTAATGGACTTGATTTGTTTTCAGAATTGAGAGTGCTTAGGAAAATTTTAAAAGTAGAGATTAATAGTCCAATTGAAGTGTTGAGCTATATAAAACGTTTAGATTCTTTTCCAAATACTTGTATTGCTTATCGTGTATTATTGACTATACCCGTAACAGTTGCTTCCGAGGAAAGAAGTTTTTCGAAATTAAAATTACTAAAATCTTATTTAAGATCAACCATGTTACAAGATAGATTAAATGGTTTAGCAATATTATCTATCGAAAATAATATGTTAGAAAATATTGAATATAAAACTTTAATTAGTAATTTTGCAGCTCAAAAGGTAAGAAGAATAAGATAAAATTTATTATGAATTGTATCAGTTAGGCATCATCTAATATTTCGCCTTGGGCCTCAAAATTCCTAGGTACGGCCCTGTAGCTAGGCTGTGTTCTGGTGAAAAAGAAGCTCCGTATAGGTTTGAATATCAGGCAATACCGATGAGATTTGTGGTGCAAGAAAACTTGGCGCCAAAAACTGAGTGAGCATGGGGGTTATTTACCTCGGTATCTCCTCGAATCAGGTCAATATTTTTCTTGGAAGAAGACATTAAGCGAAGAGGTTCTAAGGTTTCGTTGGTGCTTACCTCCGCCTCCTGAGTAGTGATCATTTATATCTTTTCAGTAGTTGTTTTAGTAGTATCCAGAGATTTCCTCGTGATTAGATTAAAAACTTATAGTTATACTGATTTCGCGGTCTGGGTTGTTTCAATTAGCCTTAAGTGCGTGTCATTATATATTGCAGATGTGACACTCGTAGGTTACTACAATACTTCAGATTTGTACAGTTATCATTCTTATCTTGATTGTCATTGTAGTTTCATATTCTCTTTACACGTCGTATTCATAGTTCAATGTGTTTACGACTTTTTCAGCATGTTATCAACCTTTTAATGCAGTTCTGATATTAGTGTCATAGTCAAACCATATCATCATCAATGTTTTATTTTACCATCAATTCACACCTTGATTATAACTGGTACTTTTTCAGCAGTTTTTTTCCTTCTTTTTTTTTGATATCTGATGACCAGGTTGTATTTTTTATCTTTATCATAGAAACACCAAATGTTCACATTGCATTTGAAAGCATTAGCAGCATTACTATCTCAAAGGTTAGGTACGTAGCTCGTGGGAGCCATGACTTCACAAAACTTTGTCATGTGCAGCCTCACATGCCGAAGTGCCACGTCATCCGACAGCTATGGAAGTTACCCCGACACAATTTCAGCTGCAACCGTCGACAGAGCACGCTAACTGCCCTCAGATAGAGACGAAATCGGCAGGTAATTAAGTTAGAAAGAAAAGGGAGCTCTTTTCTTGTTTTGTATGCGTCTGGCCCCATGATAGTCGGCGGTTTTCACGTGCCTTTGCTCTGACGGGTTGTTATCGGGTCTTATCGGGTAACCGACCGCCCACAACTTCAGTTATTTCGGTGAGTAAATTACTCCGCGGATTTTTTTTTCAGGGGTGTCAAACGGGTCGACCCGACCCGACCCATATAAAATTTGACCCGACCCGTATAAGTGTGACCCGATCCGACCCGTTTAATAAATGGGTTAATGTGATCCGACCCGATTATTAAACGGGTTACCCGACCCGACCCATATAACCCGAATAACACCTTTAACTAATACAAGACATATCCTAACACATAAAACTAATAAAACTTTTATACAAGCACAAAAGAACACTTCTTGCAAGCTCTTTAGACAAAAACTATCACTACTCACAACATGGAGTTATTTCAAATAAATATTCAGTATTTAAATGTACTTCAACAAATTGCAACTATCGGCAAACAAAAACACAATCAATGCAGTTCTTTAGACAAAAATAATCTAAACTTCAACAACAGCAGCAACAACAACTACAACAGAAGCAGCTCCAACAGCAGTCTCCATAGCAACTCCAACAGCAGCAACAACAACTACAACAGCAGCAGCTTCAGCAGCACCAACTTCAGCAGCAGCTTCAGCAGTCACAACAGCATCAACATCTCCAGCAGCAGGTACAATAGCAACACTTGCAGCAGCAGCAGTAGCAGAATCAAATGGTTGGTGCTGGAATGGGGCAGTCATTTGCTCAAGGCCCTGGACGATCCCAAATCATGTCGCAAGGAAAAATGCCTTCACAAGGACCTGGAAATATTGGTGGAATTGGATTCATGAGCACCAGGAAAATCCAAAGGGAACAAAAGAGACATATTCACACTCCAAAGAAATGAAATAAAATTGTTAGGAAAAAAGAACTAGTCATGAAATGGATGTATACCATACAAAATATACAACCGCAATGAGATAAGGATAAGGAAAAAAGAACTAGTCATGAAATGGATGTATACCATACAAAATATACAACCGCAATGAGATAAGGATAAGGGTTGACATCAATCCTTACATACAAAATATACAACCGCAATGAGATAAGGATAAGGGTTGACATCAATCCTTACATCAGCCTGAACCAATTTTGATTTTCTATGGACCATGCTGAGCCCAAGACTCCATCATTCATTGATAAGTCAAGATACCCTTGCCATTGTGATCAATCTAGAGTATAACTGCATTTTGTCTCAAGTAAATATGTTTTACATTAGCTGCTACTGCTGCTACATATTCTTGATGATCGTCATGGATGACAGGAATATATGTTAATTGAAAGTTTCAAACCATAAAAGATTAGTATTATAGAGATCGATTAGATTTTACATTAGTTACTGACTTGATAAGGCAGTGGAAGGCCAAATATGAAGCAACAAATTTGCAACACATTTAACAAAAATCCAAAACAACTCAGAACAGTTTGCACACAACAAGTATACCAGTGGCATCTGCGGATGCTCGGAAAGGTTCAAACCATAGAAAATTGTTGCTCAAGTGCATTATATAAGAAGGGTATCTACCAATGGATACTTGATAATTAGCATCGTCACGAAATCATTCGTTTGAAAATATTTGGAAAAATCTCAACAACTAAAGCAACATCAGCTTCTATTACCTAAAGGCTAGAGCAACATCGTGGCATGCTGAAGAACTAAAGTAAAGACGTTCTCTTCACAATATACGCGACGAATCCCCTTGCTGACAGAACAAAGGTAATATAAGTCATGTAAAAATGTGCTTTCAGACCAAAGTTGCAATATGTAATATACATGCTCATCGCAATTTCGGGTATTTTTTGACGCTGCAAATCAGATTCAAGTCTACACAACAGATCAAGCCAGCTCCGTTAGGAATTGTAGCCTCTAGTGATAATTCCTCTCAAAATCAAAGCGGAAAGCAATTAAAATTTAAACATAAATCCTGACAATATCCTTGAGAAACAGAAATACACAGAAGAGGAAGAACTAAGCAGTAGTCGATTGCTATTGCATTTAAAACTTCAAATTACACGTAGTATGACATAATAAGATCATCTACTTAAAAACTTCAAATTACACGTAGTATGACAGAATAAGATCCTCTGTCATGGTCATAAAAACTGTAAAAATGTGTTTTACTCATTTTTATTTAGGCAATACTGTAAAAATGTGTTTTACTCGGGCAATACTGTAAAAATGTGTTTTACTCATTCAGTCAGGCAAGGCATAACACAAACTATTTTATACCCCAAATTTATGAATTATGCAAATTTACATAGAAAGGATTTTTCCACATAAACACCCATACATGAGATGTGTTTCAAAGCAGGTAAACACAAAAAGCAGATCTTCAATCAGAACAATCGCAAGTAGTTTGTGAACTTAATTGAAACTTTTATACAGTACTATCATGCATCAAACGTTTGGCAGCAAAAACTTCTTATATAGTTCTAAATTTCGTTCGACAGTAAGAAGTAACATCAGCTGCAGAGTGCCGAAACTCAAGAATTTACATGTAAAAACAATAAAAACTAAGAGATATAACACAATGTGGAAGTTGCCAGAAATTATACACATACAAGATATAAATACATGAAAAAACAATAAAAACTAAGAGATATACTAATTATTTGAGAAAGAAATTACCCTCAAGATTGTTGTGCGCGGCGCGGAAGCGGTCGAATCACACAATCCAAACAAGAGAGATCACAACCAAATAAACAAGCACAATCACCAATTAACACAAGAGATTTACAAGAAGGGGATGTGGTTTTCACTAATAGAGAAGAAGAGTACAAATTGAGATTACAAATCACTCGAAGGAACAAACTAATCTCACCAACAAGCTCTTAATCTCTCCAAACAAAACCCTAAACAAATAGCTCAGAAAATACCTCTTTTCTATGCTCCAAATATCCCTAATTTTTCTTCTCCCCAATTCTCTCTTCTAATTGTTCCATACATATAGAAATCCTAAAATCATAAACATACTAGGAATTCTAAACCAAAAGCCAAATCAAATTAGGAATCCTAATAACCTATTACCAAAATAGATTAGGAATCCTAATAACCTCATGTTACCAAATAGATTAGGAATCCTAATAACCTTATGTTACCAAAATATATTAGGAATCCGTTTTCCAACAATTCTTCACCTCGGCGAAGTTTTTCCAAAACTGAACCGACACCGACCAAACCAAATGCCTCACTTGTTGCGTCCAGTACGCCACGACAACTGTCTCATGACAGCTGACTACATCCACACAAGTTGAGACCCAAACAGGAGTGCGAACACTCACCCAAATGTCGGTATCTACTCACCAAATCGGCTGCATCATAAAGACTGCCTACGTATCCTCTTGTCCAAGGAATCAAACCTTCACGTAGTTCACCCAAATGGCCACCAAATGCCTCAATCCACTAGAAGAGTTCGCAACCCTTCTCCAATATCACGATCAAGTCTGCGGCTGATAGCACCTCCAATGACTCCAAACTGAACTAATCCAAACATCTCCACCTGAGATGAACTAATGGCCATATCCAGACTACATCCATCAGCTGTACTCGAATCAATCAACTTAGTATTTGCATCCAAATCAACACGATTCCCAATCTGTGTCACATCAGCTGGAATCCCAAATGATGCAGTATGATCTGGAGTTTCATCTTAATGTGGAGTAGCATCACTCTCCACCCGCTGTGATGTCCCAAAGATCTGATCACCACTCTCCACCTGCCGAGGGTCAAACGTGACATACCTGCTCAGAACAAAGTCAGAAGCCAATACCTGATAATCAAACACGCCTCTAAATCCCAAATATGCCATCGGATCAAATCTTACATCCACGATGTGACCGAGTGCTGGGTAGCCAAACATCCGACGCAACCCAAAATATGAAGCAGCTCCACCAGATCCCATATCTATACATACAGCAGTCGACAACCTATACATAAGACGGCTCAAACATATCGTAGCCTGCACACCAATGCCAATGCTCGACATCAAACGTCGATCCTCCTCCAGAAAGGAACAGCTACCCAAATCTGCCATCTCGCCTTGTCGCCTCAAAGTTTCCACACCAATGAAGTGTCTCCTATTGCCGTGAGCTCGGCACAAATGCAAGAAAGAACCCCTACCATAATCAGAACGTCGGGTTACCTTTCTACCAACACACTTTCTCCATCTGTTGCGGGCTTCTAGGACTTCACACCAACGGGATTTGGTTGCAACCCACCAATGCCTAGAGCAATCCCCAACTACGGAAACCACATACCGATTACCTCCCAATGATGCTCCTTTGGAAGGCTCCCGAATGCCTGAATGAACACCCCTCAGAAAACCCCTCGAATGATGGATAGAAGTGCCAAACTTCACCTCGGTCTGATATGAGCATGAATATAAATGAACGCCAAAGCATACTCAAACACACTATATGATCACGGAGTTCGGACCTTCCGTCCTACGTCTCCGCTCCCCACTCCCGGGGAGAAATCCACTAACACAATCCGGTTTGGAAGCCGGAACTTCTTCTACACACTCGGTTTTCTAGCTAACCGAAAACTCTACAACTCACACTCTTGCAATCACACTCTACACCCACTAAGTGTTGGACCTAGCCGTGTCTCCCTCAAGTGCTCGGTTACAACCTCTCTCTAGGCACGTCAACCGACGCCACTCCTCTTGGATTCGACCCCGTCTCTCACCACACACTTCTCTCGGTGTACACGTGTATTACAAAGTGTTCAACACAATTAGGCTCACAAATACAGTTATGTTCTCTACAATAGATGAGAACACAATGTAGGCTCACACTCAATGTCACACAAACCCCATAACCCAAATTATACAATGTATGAAAATACAATAAGCTCAATGGTTGTGTGTGTAAACAAAGAGTATCAATAAAACAATTAAACTCAATATAGAAATCTAGCTTATGGAAATTAAGATCAAAACAATAAATAGCTAGAATTGAGTTTAAGGAAAACTTCTCTATAGATCAAGAGTGGAGGGAGAAGAGTTGGATGCCCAAACACCAATAGATGATCTCCTCAAGCTCTTGTTGAATTGAATCACAAAATCGAAACACTCAAATGCTTAAAAGCTTCTTAAAACAAACTTAAACAAACACTAAACAAGTTTAAATCCTTGTTAAAACCTTTTAAACCATTCTCTTAGATTTTGAAAGAAGACAGCAATAGGGTATTTATACCCACTCCAAAACTCAGCCAAAACCCCAAAACAAATGACAAAAAAGTCCCCAGAAGACAGCTCAGAAAAATAGTCGTTAGTGTCTAACGGATCTATTGGCGGTCAACCGACAGATCGTTCGGTCGACCGAAAAAAGAATTCGGTCGACTGACGAAAAATCCGGTCGACCGCGAGCAGGTCTGAAAAACAAAAAAACAGGAAAACCCCAAAACAGAAAGACCAAAATGCCCCAGAAGAGTCAGCTCAGAAATAGCCGTTAGAAGTCCAACGGTCATATTGTCGGTCGACCGAAAATCCCGTCGGTCGACCGATGAGAGCAAAAACACGAAGAAAACGTTCTGGACCATCGTCGGTCGACCGGAAATTCTGTCGGTCGACCGATTTGAGCTCTCGGTCGACCGGACCGGTCGACCGACGATTCTCTGGAAAAATACTGACGAATGGTCAATTGACCGGTCGACCGTACCGGTCGACCGAAAACTGACATTCTAGAAAAATCGGTTTTAGAGCTGATTTTAAAACACTGTTTAAAAATATCAAATAAATTCCAAAAAATGTAAAACTTTGGGGAATGATTGTAGACATGATAATAAACATGCTACAACGACTGGTTTCGAAAAAGGACTTCCCAAATGAAAAATATCATCATTTTACAAACTAGTCCAAAACATGAAAATATGAGATACTTGAATTTTGATGTTTTGACATAAACCAACTTTTGAAACTTTGTGAAATGTTTTTGTAGACTTAGTAAAACATGTATAAACTGATATTGAAGTCTATAAACTAAGAATACAATATTTTCACAAAATTGCATATTCTATGCAATGTTTTCAAAAACATAATAGAAAATATGAAATATAGAATTTCATATATATAACCATAAAAACTCAAAACATATGTATGTATATATATAACTATATATATGCATAGAAACCAAAACTTGTGTGTATATATATAACTATATATATATACGAAGAAACCAATAAAATGTGTGTGTATAGATATTGAGCTTAACGTATTAAACACACATAATATAAACCCTAAACTAAATTACCCAAGCTAGATCTTGATCTTCAATAAGCTCTTCTAGGTAATCTCGCGGATGAAGCTTTAACTTGGATCTTGAACTTTGAATAGCAAGGCTTCACCGGCATTCCGCCAATCTCCTTTGGATATCATCGTTGAAGCGCAATCCATCCATCCTCCAACTACGTTGTTTGTCTACAATAAATAAGAATACACAAATACTAGACAAACAACATTAGTGGTAAATTGTTTGTTAAACATCATCAAAACAAGAAGGCCAACAATCTCCCCATTTTTGATGATGACAAACAATTTACAAAAAGAAGTATATGCATGAAGCAAAAGAATATATAATTTATAATTCACATGCATATAAACAAGAAGGAATATACTCACAATATTTCTCCCCCTTTGACAACATCAAAAAGGGGGAAACATATAGATGAGAGAGAGCGAAAGCTCCCCCTATCAATAAGCATGGGTGAGTATAACACATAAAAGGATATATGGATTGCTCCCCCTATCAAAAAGCCATATAGAATAGATTCAATGAAGATCATGGCAAAAATATATGTGAGCAAGCATACATGAATATGCTAAAAATTTACTCACATACATGAAGATAATGAGAACACATATAAATATGTCAATATGAAAATAGTGTCTCATTAACACAAAAAAATATAAAAACCATATAAAAGAATAGATTTATGAAATCAAAAGAAGAGGAACATGAGAATCATGCAAAAAGTTTTCAAATGAAAACAAATCAACCAAAAGAAATCATAAATCAAAGTTTAAATCCAAAAACGCAAAATCAAGTCATCATTGATTCAAAAATCAAGAGAGGCAATTATATCTAGCTCTTGAGCTAGTATCAACCCATATAAACATTTTAGCACCCGGTAAACATGATTTGGGAATAAACACCCAATAAATCCGGAGGGTTATATAAGTACAAACTTCTCACAAAACAAAACAACTAATCATGAAAACAAAAGATTTTATCAATTATAAATTGTTTTCATATAGAAAGATTTTAAAGCATAATTTTCAAAACCAAGATAAAGAAGGATAAAAATATTAAAATTCTTAGTTTGAATTCTTGGTGCCGGATTGTTTAGGGACATGACCCCTATCAATAAAGCTTAAAGCCCTAGGGTTATGAACCCTCTTAGGCGCATATGGTGCACGAACACGGTCATAACAAAAATTACTCAAATGACCCTTTCGATTGCAATAGGTGCAATGAAGAGGGTTAAATGATTTGTATTGACCAAGTGGGCGTGCACAAGAATCATTTGCAAATAAAGATTTTCTTTTAAAATTATTTTGCAAATGAGAAACATCATTAAACAAAGGTGGTTTACTTGAGAAATTTGGCAAGTTTTAATATTTATTCAAATCATAGCAAAACTTCGCTAAATGGCCAAATCTACCACAAACATCACATTTAAACTTTTGTGGCTTAATAAAATCATTTGGCAAAGGTGAAGTCTTTTTCAAATCATAGCAAAATTTTGCCAAATGACCAAAACGTCCATAAATATCAACATATCCATAAGCTTCTTATGATTATTGATGCATGTTTTCAAAGTTGAATCTAAGGATGAAATGCATTTTTTCATAAGATTCAAGTCTTCATTTTTTGGCACATATGCACCTTTAGAAGTAGAACATAAATAGTTATCTATAAAAGAAGCCGTATCATTTTGTATGTTCTTTACTTCTAACATGACATTATCTCTTTCATGAGTTAAGCTAGAAATGGATGATGTTAATTTTTCATTTTCCAAGTTTAACATATCATTGTCTTCTTTAAGATTTTCATTTTCTTTAGCAATGATATCAAACTTGGATACTAGCTTCTCATGATCGGATTCTAAATTATCATGCTTGCATTTTAAATCATTAAAATCTTTATGTAATTTGTTGTAGGCATGCAATAATTTCTTAGATGCACAAACAAGTTCATCACTAGATAATTCATTATCGGGTTCACACTTGCAAACCTCACTAGGGCTATCGCCTAGTGGCCGTGTGCATGATGAAGCTCCAATATTACTTGAGGAAGAGTCCGCCAGAATCCTTTGGATCTCCTCCAAGTTACCATGATGTGCTTCTATGAATGTCCACAATTTGTAAGCACTATCAAAAGAAACAAGCTTGTTAGAAATAGAAGAATCAAGTGCATTATGCATATATTCTAACACAATCTTGTTCATGGTAAACAATCTTTTGTCATTTTTACTCCACTTGGATTTCTCCATAGTGGGTACAATATAAGCATTATCAATAATTCCCCATAGATCAATATTTTTATATTGCACAAGAAGTTTAAATCTAGTAGCCCATTGTGCATTGGGAAAATTAATGAATTTAGGAGCAACATTAGATTCATAGCCTAACAAAAGTGCATGCTTCATGACCATGATAACTATATAAGAGTGCAAGCAAGACAAATGCAATCAAAATAAGATTAGCACAAAAAGATAACTTGGATCTTTAACTCAAGGCGATTAGACCTTAAATCAAAGAGCACCAAGCTCTGATACCAATTGTGAGACCCTAGAGTGGGGGTGATTAGGGTCTTATGCTAATCTAATCCGATCAAATGCCAATTAAAACTTATTAATAAGTTATCCTAGCAAGTATGAAATGCAATAATATATATGAGCTAGGATAAGCAATATACAATACGATATATCCTAGCAAAGAGATATATAGCAAAATATATATGCAAGGATATATAAACTAACACAAGTGGAGGGAGAAGAGTTGGATGCCCAAATACCAATAGATGATCTCCTCAAGCTCTTGTTGAATTGAATCACAAAACCGAAACACTCAAATGCTTAAAAACTTCTTAAAACAAACTTAAACAAACACTAAATAAGTTTAAATCCTTGTTAAAACCTTTTAAACCATTCTCTTAGATTTTGAAAGAAGACGGCAATAGGGTATTTATACCCACTCCAAAACTCAGTCAAAATCCCAAAACAAATAACAGAAAAGTCCCCAGAAGACAGCTCAGAAAAATAGCCGTTAGTGTCTAACGGATCTATTGGCGGTCGACCGACAGATCGTTCGGTCGACCGAAAAAAGAATTCGGTCGACCGACGAAAAATCCGGTCGACCGCGAGCAGGTGTCTGAAAAACAAAAAACAGACAGAGACTTCGTCGGTCGACCGGTGCGGTCGACCAGATGGAGCTTTCGTCGACCGGACCGGTCACCGCGACAGACTCTCTGTCGGCCCAGTGAAGAAAGATGCAAATGATCGGCTGCGACGGTGCGGGTCGACCGAATCCTGACACATGAAAAACCTGTTTTGCTGATTTAAAAAACACTGTTTAAAATATCAAATAAATTCCAAAAATGTAAACTTTGGGGAATGATTGTAGAGCCATGATAATAAACATGCTACAATGACTGGTTTCGGAAAAAGGAGTCCACAAGTGAAAAATATCATCATTTAGGCAAAATAGTCGCAAAACACGAAAATGTAAACATGTGAATTTTGACATTTGGCTAAACCAACTTTTGAAACTTTACAGAAAATGATTTTATAGACTTAGTAAAACATGTATGAACTGATATTGAAGTCTATAAAGCTAATAAAACAAATATTTTCACAAAATTGCATATTCTATGCATTGTTTTTAAAAACACAATAGAAAATATGAAATATATAATTTCAATATATATAATGCATAAAAACTCAAACACTGTATGTTTATATATAACTATATATATATGCATAGAAACCAAAACTTATGTATATATATATATATATTATATATATATATATATATATATATATAATATATATATATATTATAATATATATCGAAGAAAGCGCAATAAAATGTGTGTGTATAGATATTGAGCTTAGAGTATATAACACACATAATATAAAATCTAAAACTACATTACCCAAGCAATCTTGATCTTCATTGTAGCTCAACTTGGTACACGTTGCGGATGAAGCTTGAACTTGATCTTTAACTTGAATTGTTGTATAGGCTTCACACCGACATTCCGCCAACCTCCTTTGGATATCATCGTTGAAGCGCAATCCATCCATCCTCCAACTACGTTGTTTGTCTACAATAAATAAGAATACACAAATACTAGACAAACAACATTAGTGGTAAATTGTTTGTTAAACATCATCAAAACAAGAAGGCCAACATCCCCAACTGCGGAAACCACATACCAATTACCTCCCAATAATGCTCCGTTGGAAGGCTCCCGAATGCCTGAATGAACACCCCTTAGAAAACCCCTCGAATGATGGATAGAAGTGCCAAACTCCACCTCGGTCTTCTCGCTCATACCAATGGGTTCACAGGACTTCAAACTGCAGGTCAAAGCACTCCTCAAAAATCTATGCACGACATTTCCAATCAAATAACCCAGCATCAAACAACGCCACAGTCTAGCCGAATCTGATAAAGTCGGCATCTCCCTATCAACCGTCGTGCTTCCGAGAAAATAATACAAATTGCTCCTTCTGACGCCCTTCATAACAATCATGGACCCCAATGTGACCTTCAAACGTGCATCCTCTAAGGTCACTTTATAGCCAGATGCCACCAAAGCTCCTAGTAAAATGATGTTCTTCGACAACTGCAGAACGAACCTCACTCATTCCAACTCCTGAATCACTCCGTCATACATCCGAATACGAACGGTACCAATACCACCAATAGAGCATGCATGTCCATTACCCATGAGCATAACATCCTCTCTTTCCAACTTCTGAAAGCTGGAGAACCAATCCCTCCTAGGGCATACGTGGTATGAAGCACCCGAATCCAACATCCACTCTGTAGAGTTAGCAACACAAACTGACGGCAGTGCAGACAATGAAGAGCCCGAAGAATCCGAATCTGAATTGTTGCCACTAATCTTGACAACATTCACCTCTGAAGCTTGTACAGCTTTCCCCTTATTCTTCTCGGCTCGATCTAACTTTGGGTATTCAGCTTTCCAATGTCCATCCTCTTTACAAAAGGCACAATGATTCCTACGAATCCCACGATGTGCACCTCTAGACTGTGACCTCCTGCTTCGGTTTGAACCATGGACATAAACTACTAATACATCTCCCGATGCCTTCTCGGAGGACTCATCAACACTCTTCCTCAACTCATAATTCATCAACGCTGAGGTCACCTCCTTATAACTAACAATAGTTCTTCCATTAATCATAGTTAGGACAAACGTACCATAATCATCATCGGGCAATGAACACAAAAGTAGCATCGCATTGTCTTCATCTTCAACCATGATATCCACATTAGCCATGTCTGAAAGTAGCTTTGTGAAGTTGTTAACATGCTCCCTAATAGAAACTTCCCTCTTCATCTTGAACTAATAAAACCTCTTCTTCAAGTGAAGCCGATTCTCAATGCTCTTAGTAAGATACTTTTCATTGAGTGTTTCCCACATCTTCTTCGGTGAAGTCTCGTTCATCACATCATAAATAAGATCTGGTGTCAAGCATGACCGAATAACTCCACACGCCCTACTATTCATCTTCTTCCAAACCTTAGCTTCCATCTCGGCAGGTTTCTCTTGTAACTCAAGAGTCTCCTCCAAATTCTGAGCGCCCAACGCATCCATCACCTGGCACCTCCACAAACCGAAATTGATCTTACCATCAAACTTCGGAACATCGATCTTCATGTTATTGATGCTCAAACTATGTATCGTCTTCGTAAGAGACGATCCCGATGTGCTTGCTTCACCCATGTTGTCGATCTAACTCTTCAAATAGGAATCCTTCGGCGAATCCTTCAAACAAGCCTCAAGTTGAACCCGAAGCTCTGATACCAATTGTTGTGCGTGGCGCGGAAGCGGTCGAATCACACAATCCAAACAAGAGAGATCACAACCAAATAAACAAGCACAATCACCAATTAACACAAGAGATTTACGTGGTTCGGCAAGTTGCCTACGTCCACGGGGCAAGAAGGGGATGAGGTTTTCACATCATGATGTTTGTCATATACACTGGAGCATATGCAAAAATGTTTGATTCAACCTAGACGGAAATCCGTCTAGGTTGACTAGTCAACCTAGACGGATTTCCGTCTAGGTTGACTATTTCGTCTCGTTTGTCAAACTAGACGGAATTTTCCGTCTAGTTTGATCCAAACTAGACGGAACAAACTAGACGGAAATTTTCCGTCTAGTTTGCTCCAAACTAGACGGAAATTTTTCCCGTCTAGTTTGTTCCGTCTAGTTTGATCGATTTTCTACTAGTGTCTGCAAATCGTCTAACCAACAGTAAGGAAAATCAAAATTACCATGAGGAAAACCCATTGAATTGAAGGGCATTGGCACATAGTTACAGTATCAATAAAAGCATGACACAAGTGATAACACCTCTTTTGCGATTTTCATAGTGTAAGCTCAAAGCTTATAATACAATTTAGATTATTTACGTGCAACGCGTATTTAAAAAAAGATTATTTATATGTATTCTCCCATAAATCCCTTATAAGATTGAGTCTCTGCATATGTATTCCTCTCACACCCATCTTATTCTTTAGATCCTAAAATGATAAAGAGATTAAAGTTACAACATAAAGATAATTTAGGTTGTGTAGTCAGATATAATTTTCAGTTTGATAGATTTCTATAAGATCATATTTATATATAATTATTAATTGAAGAAAAGCTCCCAAAAATACGGGTGCTCCCTTTAAAAAAGCTCCTAAAAGAAAAAATTTAGAGTGAAAAGTCTAAAAGGAAAAATTTCTCACAATATGACACAAGTGTGACACTAGTTATATCTAACACTAGCTCCGCCTTCGACATCCCCCTCCTAGCGGTTAAGGTGACGACTTTGGCCGCGGTAAGCTCCTATAGTGTGATAGGCGGTGTGTGTGCAAGGTCCTTGCGGTTAAGTTAACGACTTCGGGCATGACTAACTTTGATAGTGTGATGGGTGCCTGATTAGCTTTGATAGTGTGACGGGGATGGATGGTGTGCACAAGGCCCAAGAATAAATTCACCACCAATCTTGTGAGAATACCAATTGAATCTGTTTCTCTCGAGTCTAGTAATCCTAAGATTAGACTACCAACTAAACAGGCTCCAGAGTCCAATAATCCTAAAATTACCAATTGAATTAAAACAGGCGTCTGAAAAAGCGAGCGTACCCCCTAAACAGCTTACATTTAAACAGATTTTAAATGTTATTAAGACGCAGAGCTAGGGCTACATAAACATTTGATATTACATTTGGGCGGGGGCCGCGCGTGCGCGTACCCCCTCAGCAACAAATTATGACGTCCACTCTCCCACTTGGGGAGATGGTAGCCCAGCGCACCCACAGAGTGCAATCTGGGCCACTGGACTAGGCCTGGGCCTCCTTGATCACCCAAGGACCCCGTCCAGGTAAGTATGGTTCACTGTTGCACCCCCTCCCTGTTTTATCACTACCTCAACCTCTCGAACTTCGTCGCGCGGCCGATGTGGGACTAAAACTCCCTCCCCAGCATCACCTCATCATTTGTTGGATTTTAAACCATTTGAATGTTTGATTTGTCTTCTCCATGGATTCTCCATCCAAACTCGAACCCCTTAACGCTCAGAAAGACGCACCAACGGGAACCACCGAAACCCTAAATCTCACACCCAAACCCTCCTCATCAAAGAGAAAACCTCGACCATCAAAGAAAATCCCCACCAATGATTCTCCCCCCAATCAATCTGCAGCTCCTCGACGGAAACGGAAGGCCAGGATCTCCACCGCCGCCTCCGCCGCCGGTGCATCGCCGGGGAATCGGAGAAGAACTCGGAGGCGATTGGAGAAGGTGATCGTTGCTAAACAAGAGAATGAGAACGAGAATGAGTTGGTTGCCGTTGGTAATGATATCCTGAAGTGCAAACAACAACTGGGTTTGGTTGCTTCGAGTATGTGGTATTAAAAAAAAATCTTTTTTTTTTGCATAATTTTTGTTTTTGATATATTGGGCTAATGAATAATATGGGTTTTATGAGGCAGAAATTGAAGAGGATAATGCATGGGAGAAGATTATGGAGCTTTTGATGTGGAAGAATGTCGCGAAATCGACACTGTGGTTTGGTTCGGGGTCGATCTTTTTCTTGTCTTCTTGTTTCTCTAAGGATTCTAATTTCAGGTATTGTTGTATAAATTACAATTTTTTATATGTATTTTGACATAATCAATCTCAGTTTTGTATTGCTTTTGGGGAATTTGCAGCATAATATCCGCAGCATCTCATGTGGGTCTTCTGAGTTTGGGCGTTGCCTTTCTCAAAGATTCTCTGCTTCAATGGTGTTTGAGAATTTTCCTCTTTCAAGTTCTTCTCTAATATTTGTTCTGAGAACTGTCCAAATGATGTTAAAGTTTTGTGCAGGCAGCAGCAGAAGCCAAGAGTCGGAAAGTTGCAATTTTCAGAAGAGGACTTTCTTTGTGCTGCTCGAGTAATTTTGCCCACAACAAATGCTGTTTTGGCCAAGTGCCAGAGGATTTTCTCTGGCGAGCCTTCGATGACTCTTAAAGCATGTTTCTTTTTTTAGTTCCTTTTTCCTTGGGTGAAGTTTTGTTTATATGCTTTTCTTTAACTTGTAATTGCTTCTCTGATTTCAGGTGGCACCCATTTTTCTCTTCACTGCAAAGTATGGGCATCTTATAACCCCATGGAGACTTCTGGCAACTGGTGAGCCGTATAATCTCGTCAAAAGCTGTGTTAAAAGTACTATATATCTGTGCAGATAATTGAATGATGTAGGACTTGCAGCTTTTTTCTTGAGTTTTACTCTTCCGAAGCTCTATTCTTCCTATTCCGAGAAAATTGGCCAACCTGGTAAAGAGAATGTTTTTTACTTCAATTTATGCGGCAACAATTATTTATTCAGCGGTTCTCTTAATTAATGAAATTTTTGTTGATCTGTTACTTAATCAGTTGAAGAGGTGAAAAGCTATGTCAAGGGAGCATGGGAGTCTTGTCCTCGCAAGAAACTTGTGGCCACATGTACAGCCATGATATTATGGAATTTGTCGAGCTTTAAGATGCGTATCTTTGCAGGTACTTCTATCTGTGAAGCTTGTTCAGCGCAAAGATGCAATCGTGGAATTCATGCACCCTCATTTGTTCTTAATGTTTTTTGTCTGATTTGTCAATAGGCTAAATATATTATTGAACGCAATGCTATGACATGGAGTTTTAGTATAAAAGCAGGTTCCTTTTCATTATATGCAATAAGTTTTCTGCTTTTTTAAACTAATATATCTCGCAGGATGCACACATTTTAAATACCGAGTTATATTGTTATGTTCTGGTACACATTGATGTATAGGCATTTAGAAGTTTGCCGCCTGCCATATTATAAGCATGTGTTGGTTTAGTCTTCCAACTTCTGCAGTCTACAGATGAGTTCGTTTAACAATAAATTGTGCTTTAAAGTTTGATGCACATTTCTCTTTGAACCTATTCCCACACGACTGGTGATTGCTGTGAAGCACCAGCCCCATGAAAATTTTGAGAAAGTTTTGCAATTTCCGGTTAGCTTAAAGTCAACCCTCCAAATAGATGACAAGCTCCATGTCAAGGAGCCATAAATTCTAGGAGCTCAGTTGTTTGGTTGGAAACCTCATTGCAGATTACTCTGCTGCTACGGAGGCGTGAACCGTTTATTTTTGCTGTTTGGAAATATATCTAATATAAAATTTGTGCCAATTGTTTCTGTTTATTATTTGTGTTGCATTTTATGTATTTTTCTCCTATTTTTTCTAGTTTTATATGCATTTTAAGGAAATTTGTCAGCATATACAGTACTTCATACAGGAGCTAATATGCATATAGTTGAATAAATGTCTGAGCTGATAATTGTCTCACATCTTTGCAGGATTTATGTCTCTTGTGATGCTTCGACACAAAAACAACAGAGGAGGTGTGAGTAATGAAATTGAAAGAGAGAAGGAGAGCAGCAACAAGTTATGTTGATAGAACCATAGAGGATGAAATTACAAGTGGAGCTACTAAAAAACATTACCTGCATCAAATGGTACTTTCCCGATGGCAATTACTTCGGTTTACTGCTGTCTTAACATGCATGCTTCCCATAATATATTTGCATCATTTTAAAGTACATTAATGATGGACAAGAAGCCTTTTCAATTATGTTTGGTCTATAGCTCATTTCACATTTAATTTGCAATTGTAATGCTTGTTTATCTAATACTAGTATAGTGCACGTGCGTTGCACGTGGACATATTTTATGTTTTAACTTTTTATCTAATAAGTTTATAACATTGATTATAAGGTTTAATAAACCACAAAAGCTAAATATTACAAAAAAGGAAAAAAATTATATGTTTATTATGTAAGAAAATAATTAAAATTGATTATGTATGAAATGATTAAAATCTGGACATACTTGTTTTATGTTCGATGTTTTTTATGTAATAAGTTTAAAACATTGAGCGTAAGATTTAATAAAAAAAATAAAAAGATTAGATCATTCTATTTCTAATGAAGAAGAATGTAAGAATATGAAAATATAGAATTAAATCTAGAAAAAAGGCAATTATTAAATCATATAATCAATGCTATTTATAATGTTAATATCATAAATAGTACATATAAAATTAATTAAAATTAAATCCAACAACAATTTCTAAGTCATTAACCTATTGATTTCTCACACTTCCTCTTAATTACAATAGTATAGAGAGTAATAATTGTTTTATGCTCTAAGATCTATTTGAACATTTTCATGTTTTCTAACTCTTCATTTAGAAAAGTTTTGTTGTATGTTCCTTTAGTATTTTTGTATTTAAATCTCTTAATCTTCAATGTTAGTGGGTGCATTGCAATAATTAGTAAAGGGTTAGTGGAAAAGTATATTTTATCTCTTTGAGAGTTATTCTTTTTGTACAAAGTTATACTTAACTAAATATCTTTAAAATTGCATATAAACCAAACAAATAAAATGAAAATAGAGATAAATAACTTAATTTGGTTATTTTCATATATAAACCTTAAATCATGGGTATTTGTAAAAAAATACCCCAAAATCTTAGCATCAAAATTACCCCTGAAGTCATCAACTTTGTGAAAAATACCCCTAAAATCAACAAATCATCAACTTAGTGCTAAAAATTGATTATTTTGTTGATATTTTTATATTACAATTACAAATTAGCTTATCAAAGTTGATGATTAATTTTTTTGATGGTAAATTTTTTTTTCAAAATTGATGATTTGAAGAGTAGTTTTGCAAATACTAAGATTTGAGGGTATTTTTGCAAATACCCATGATATAAGGGGTATATATGCAAATAACCCTTTAATTTTATTTGTTCTACTTACAGCAATTAACTCATCATATCAAGATTGGAGGTTGAGATATAGTATGTGTGTTTTGACAAAGGCTAAAATTGTAGATGCAAGCATGACTTTCAAGGACTCATCCTTCACATTGTAAAGCAACATCAAGAAAAGAAATGTAGCTTCGGATGATTTACAACTGGCCCCAATAACATGTGATCAATTTGAAATAGATATCTAATTAACATGCTTCAATTATCCAACAAAAGGCAAATGTATACTCAATTTAAAGACCAATAAGAAACCATATACTTGGATCAAGTGAAATAAAGTTTAATAGCTCCAAAAATGGAATGTCACACTGAAGTAACTTCAAAACTGGTGGTGAGAGCTAGAAACTGGTTCATTCTCACGATATATATGCTTATCCAAATCATTAATACAACATAAAAGCTGATTTTTCCTTAGTATTCATCAAGATCTCTCACATTGTATATATCCAAAAGGGTAAATTATTATAAACCCTTAAGAACTTTCAACATTTTGTAATTAACCCCAATAACTTTCAAAATATATTGCACTAAATCCCCAATAATTTTTGAAATTGTAGAAAACATCAAATAAGCTTCCACAAATTTTCAGATAATCCCCACAAATTAAAACAAAAAAGTAATATAAAAAGGCATTTTGAAAGTCATTTGGGACTTAATGTAATTTACCCAAAATATATTGGGGTTTTTTTGCAAAAAGTATTGAGGTTTAGTGCGATTTTGAAAGTTACTGGGGGTTTACTGTGTGGTAAATGCCAAACATATCACGACAAATGTAAAAGAAATATGTATAAAGCAAATACAATCTAACAACATCATAGGATTTCGAATAATAAAAAATTAGAATGCAAATTAAACCCATCCATTAAAACTCAAAGATATCCCATGAGGTTTTCTGTTTCGAACCGTCTCCGGTATATTTATAATCCATAATATTCTTCTACTTGTGGATGCTAACCATGCCGGTATTAAGCTCAACCCCTTCAAGAACATTAACCAAACTCGCCCTAAGACTCTCAGTGGAGCTCGCCTATGAGATCGGACTTTGGTGAGCTCGATAACTTGCCGGACCTCCATGGATTGAGACCTTATTAACAAGTATTTCAATTTTTCATGAAGTAGCAAGAATATGGTTTAAATATTGCTTTGCTATTATTAAGGGGGAGCAGATCTGGGGTTGCAAACGTTTCAATATATCATGATGTTTCCATCCCCCATGAAATAAAGAAGAATATGGTTTAGCTTTACAATTTTATCATGTGTGTAGTTTTCAATTTGCGATAATTAAGATAGAAAATGATCTTAATTGAAAAGCGTTTCAATTGGGTAAGAGATAGAGGGGCGTTTTGCTATGAAAATAATAAAATTCAAATTAGAGTATGTACGTGAACAAACCATTTGATTGCCATTCCGAATTCAGTTGAGAAAACCTTTCATAACTCCCATATTATTCAAAGGTTGATTATTGCATTTATCAATGTGATTATGTGTGTTTATGAATTTATCATATCTACTCTAAAAAAGCATATTATGTTGTTTATTAATAAAAGTGTATAAATGTATATATTGTATTTATTATAGTATTTATCATGTCGAGTATGTATGTGTTATGTATGTATGTGCCCTATATCATATTTATAATGAGAGATATGTGTGTTAATGTATGTATGTATCATGTATGGATGTGTTTGGGACATTTTGGGAAGAAATATTTTAACATCCCAATCCACTTTTATAATAGTAATAATAGTGTATAAATGTATATATTGCATTTATTATGGTATTTATCATGTCGAGTATGTATGTGTTATGTATGTATGTGCCTTATATCATATTTATAATGAGAGATATGTGTGTTAATGTATGTATGTATCATGTATGGATGTGTTTGGGACATTTTGGGAAGAAATATTTTAACATCCCCATCCGCTTTTATAATAGTACTAGTATAGCGCACGTGCTTTGCACAAGAGCATACATATTTTGTTTTATATTCTTTAAATTCTTTTTGTTGGCTGCAAAATACTGAAATGGCTTGTATAGCAATATAAATTCTAAACAATTACAATTTTTTTAAATGAATAAATTGTACGATAAAATTGTGTATAAAGAATTGTACAATTAATTATTATAGTTTGGACAATTATTATAATTTGTTCATAATTTAATTATAATATATTAAATAATGTATTTTCTTTTAAATATAACAATATTATACATATCATAATTATAATACTATTAGTAACTATATTTAAGTTTCATAATTAGTTTATTACACTATTAGTAAATAATTTACTAAATTGTATAATTATTAAATTACAATGTGTTTCATAATTAGTTTATTACACTATTAGTAAATAATTTACTAAATTGTATAATTATTAAATTACAATGTAATTCATTAATTTAAAAAATACTATTAAAAAAATAATTTACTAAATTGTATAATTATTAAATTACAATGTAATTCATTAATTTAAAAAATACTATTAAAATTATTATACTATTAATACTATTATAATTACAATAAATACAAATTGCTTTTGATACTATTATCATACTTTTAAAAGGCTAATAAGATGAAAGGTAACATGTAGTCCTCCATAAGATGTGAAACCCAAAGGCATAAGGCATAAGTCTAATGAATTTTTATTAATTTTTAATTTTTTTAGAATTTTAAATATAATGTAAAGATAAATTAGGGATAAATTTCAAATATTCTATTAAATAACATAATTCAATAATAAAATAATAGTGTGACCAAAGGTTTTGAAAAGTGAGGAAATGCATAATTAATAAGAGGTTATATATAATTAGTGAATGATTAATTACAACTAATGATATATTTGAGAATTATCAAATTTAAAAGGGCAAAAATGGAAATCAAAAGTTTTGACAAGGCAATCCTCTTTTATATGAGGATAAATTAGGAAAACCTTTAGATGTGAAACCCAAAGGTATAAGGCATAAGCCTAATGAATTTTTATTAATTTTTAATTTTTCTAGAATTTTAAATATTATGTGAAGATAAATTAGGGATAAATTTCAAATGTTCTATTAAATAACATAATTCAATAATAAAATAATAGTGTGACCAAAGGTTTTGAAAAGTGAGGAAATGCATAATTAATAAGACGTTATATATAATTAGTGAATGATTAATTACAACTAATGATATATTTGAGAATTATCAAATTTAAAAGGGCAAAAATGGAAATCAAAAGTTTTGACAAGGCAAACCACTTTTATACGAGGTATAGATAGATGGTCAACTTTTAACCCTTATGTAATTACAATTTGGAAGGAATCTAAAATGGTATAATTTAAAACAACTAAATGGACTTTAGCATGTAAACTAAATGCATAACTATTTGGTGGTCTAATATCAAAATATGAAAGTTGTTCTTTTTTTTTTTGGATCCACAATTAGAAAAACTTAGTTTTAAGAAAAGAAATACACATATGTATTGAAAATTTTTAAAATGAGGATATTTAGCTACAAAATGAGAAACTTTATGTATTATCCTGTTAATAGTCTTTTCATTAATGTTTAAATTTTGCAAATATGATGTACAGTGATATATGAAAGTTTGATCATAGTACTCGTGGTGTTAGCTTTAGAGGCTAATGTTCATTACATTTCTGTAGTGTTTATATAATGCTATTGCTCCAATTCATCACAATCACAATTGCTTTAACAAGAGTAACTGTAGTGATGACAAATCTGAAGCTACTCCATCTATTTTAACAAAGGCCATAACCTAGCACTTACTGTAAGTCTATAATCCAACACCATGCCTCAATCCTCAGATAAAATCCAGCAACGTTAACCCCAACCAAATTGTGCTAACAGATGTTTGTCTCAACAGTTAGCGAACACTAACATATAGATACTAATTGAAATCGAATATAGTTTCCCCATTTGAATCGAATTCAAATTCTCCAAAAAAAACTAAGCAAATTCAAATTTGAACATCATTGTATTTGATTCGATTCAGTTTATCTCCATCCTTGGTCCTCACCATTTGGTGAGACTTAGTGGCAATTGGTGTCACCAATAGTTCCCAATGAGCTCTTATACACTGAACTCTAAATATGTTTACTGCTGGTAGAGAGAGATGGTGTTTGTCTGAACTTTGGTGATGTTTACGGATAGCTTTATTGTAGATGTACAGTTGTTCTATCCTTTGGAGTAAAATTCAAAAATCCACAAATATTTTTTAGTTGTCTGTAAGATAACGTTCTGATCTCAAACCAAATAGTTATCTGTGTCTGAAAGAGCCTTTCACTTTTCAGAGCAGACCAACTATGGGCTTTGGTTAAAATAGTTTAAATTTTGCATAGGTATCTATTTTGAAGAGTACACTTGAGGATGCAGTCTGGTATTTCAGGGAAGTTATGAGAAGTTCTCTGATGAAAGCTTAATAGTCATGTGCTTAGTTTTCTATTAGAGAAGATAGAGGCTTTTAATACTATCATAACAAAACATAAGTATGATATTACTACCAACTATTTACTCCAAAATTTTAATATTTTGCATTTGTGAGAGGAGTGATAAGCATTTTATAGAAATATTCATAAAGTTAAAGCATATGGAAATGGTTAATCTGAAATGATCATCTTGTGTACTTTGTGCTGAAATGATTAAGGTTTAATTAATGAGAACTAAATATACGAGACTACTGGTCCCGTGTATTTTAAAGCTAAATTTTTGCAAAGTCGACCTCTTTTTAAATAAGAGTTCAATTTGCTAATAATTTTACAAAACGGTCGATTTTGCTAATTATTTTTCAAAAAGTTTTTTTTTAATTCTTCTTCTGGTAACTGTAGTTCTGTTGCTATGAATATATACAACATTTATTTGATTACTTCATCATCACTAGCATTACGTGCAGGAAAAGATTAGAGGGCAAAAGGAGGGAACATGGAAGAAGAGTTGCTGCTGACACTTACGCCAACAGAGTTGCGTGGAACATGAGTTAATAGAGTTGTCCTGAATTTTGGGTGGTTTCTTGGCTTGCAACTAATTACTAGCTTATGCAAAACATTTATTTGCACAAAAGCTTGTACAAATTCTATTTTGATATTTCCTGGATGTTCTGTGTCACAAAGTTGTTACTTGATAATTAATATATAACAGTAAAAATCCTTGTCCAAAAAGCTTTCTATTTATTGATTTGAGCAGTGTGTAGTTAATTTTCAGCTGTCATCTCGATTTTGTTAACTACATTAGACACAATCCTGTAGCTCATACAATGATATTGTGGAGAAGAATTGGAAAAAGCAGATTTTTGGTCATAAGTCGACTCATGCACAGGCATAAGTCGACTTATGGTAAGTCGACTTATGTTGGTGCATGAGTCGACTTACGTTCTGCTCTGGATTGTTGGTTTTTTGCTCTGCCAAGTCGACTTATCAGGTCTGATAAGTCGACTTATGATCTCTTCTCCAGTTGCTGTTTTTCGCTCTGCCAAGTCGACTTATGCAGACTGATAAGTCGACTTATGACGGGTTTTTTGGAAAGTTCAGGTTCCTATTTGCAGTCTGTTTGGGTTTCTGTTTTGGTATAAATACCAATACGATTTGAGGGTTTTGTGAGGAGAGTTTTGGGGTTTTGGAGCACAGAAAAAGAGAGATCTTTCTGAGCTATTTGTTAGGGTTATTGGTTGAGAGATTGAGAGATTTGTTGGTGAGATTAGTTGGTTCGTTTGAGCGATTTGTAATCTCAATTTGTACTCTCCTTCTCTATTAGTGAAAAACCCACCCCCTTCTTGCCCCGTGGACGTAGGCAATTTGCCGAACCACGTAAAACCTTGGTGTTTGTGTTTTGTTTGGTCTTTCTCTCGGCGTTCGTTGGTTTGGTTTCTCAAAGCATCAGTCACAACAAGTGGTATCAGAGCACGGGCAACGCTTGGGCTATTTGGAGGAGTAGATCGCTTTGGAAGTTCATCTAGGGCTTCGTTTGGTGATAAAGGTGGGATCTTTTTTTGTAAAAATCTCGTCTTTTTCAGTTTGGATCTATTTCTCGTTTGTTTCCGCATTGGTTTGGTGGTGCCTTGAGGATTATGGCCGAGAAAGAAGGAGTTGTGGGCAGTACTTCCGGCGTGAAGACCGTCCAAAGCTTGAATATCCACTCAATGAAGATTGATGTGGAAAAGTTCAATGGCACAAACAATTTTGGACTTTGGCGATGCGAAGTCATGGATGCGCTCAACGCGCAAAATTTGGAAGATACGTTGGAGTTGGACGGGAAACCGGACAACATTGATGAGAAGGTTTGGAAAAAGATGAATCGAACGGCGTGTGGTGTGATTAGGTCTTGTCTCACTCAAGATCTAAAGTATGATGTGATCAATGAGACTTCTGCAAAGAAGATTTGGGAGATCCTTGAGAGCAAGTATTTGACCAAGAGTGTGGAGAATCGCTTGCATTTGAAGAGGAGGCTTTACCGCTTCCAGTTGAAGAAAGGAACCTCCATTGGTGATCACATGAACCACTACACGAAGCTTCTTGCGGATTTGGCGAATGTGGATGTTAAGATTGAAGATGAGGACAAGGCGTTGTTGCTATTGAGTTCCTTGCCTGACGAGGAATATGAGACCTTCGTTCTTACTCTTATTAATGGGAAGGCATCTCTTTCGTATAGTGAGGTCACCGCTGCACTTGTGAATTATCAGCTTCGAAAGAAGGATAAGGAGACTTCGTTTGAGCCGGTAGCGGGGGCGTTGGTCGCAAGAGCAAAGGGTCCAAACCGTAGTGGGAGGTCGCAGTCTAGAGGGGCACATCTTGGAGTTCGTAAGAATCAATGTGCCTTTTGCAAAGAAGATGGACATTGGAAAGCCGATTGCCCAAAGTTAGTTGATCGAGCCGGGAAGAATAAGGGAAAAGCTATTCAAGCTTCAGAGGCGAATGTTGTCAAGGCTAGTGGCAACGATTCAGATTCGGATTCTTCGGGCTACTCGTTATCTGCACTGCCGTCAGTTTGTGTTGCCTACTCTACAGAGTGGATATTGGATTCGGGTGCTACATACCACATTTGCCCTAGGAGGGATTGGTTCTCCAGCTTTCAGGAGTTGGAAAGAGGGGATTTCGTGCTCATGGGGAATGATCACAAATGCTCTATTGGTGGTATTGGTACTGTTCGGATCAGGATGAGTGACGGGGTGATTCGGGAGTTGGTTGGAGTGAGGTTCGTTCCTCAGTTGAAGAAGAACATCATTTCACTTGGAGCTTTGGAGGCAGCTGGCTATAGGGTGACCTTGGCGGATGCACGCTTGAAGGTTACATTTGGGTCCATGATTGTGATGAAGGGCGTCAGAAGAAGAAATTTGTATTATTTGCACGGAAGCACGGTGATTGATAGGGAAATGACGACTTCATCAGATTCGGCTAGACTGTGGCATTGTTTGGTGCTGGGGTATATGATTGGTAATACCGTGCATTGGTTGTTGAGGAGTGCTATGACCTGCAGATTGAAGTCCTGTGAGCACATTAGGATGAGCGAGACCGTGGTGGAGTTTGGCACTTCTATCCATCGAGCGAGGGGTCTTTTTGGAGGTGTTCAGTCAGGCATTTGGGGGCCTTCCAAGGAGGCATCATTGGGAGGTAATCGTATCTTGGTTTCCACAGTTGGTGATTGTTCTAGGCATTATTGGGTCGCGACCAGTTCCCGTTGGTGTAAAGTCCTAGAAGTCAACAACAATTGGAAGAAGTGTATTGGCAGAAAGGTAACTCATTGTTTCAGCTTTGGTAGGGGTCCTTTCTTGCGTTGGTGCCGAGCTCACGGCAATAGGAGACACTTCATTGGTGTGGAGACTTTGGGGCGACGAGATGAGATGACAGTTTCGATGGGTCGTTCCTTTCTGGAGGAGGATCGGCGTTTGATGTCGAGCATTGGCATTGGTGTGCGGGCTTCGACATATTTGGGTCATCTTATGCATAGGTCGCCGACTGCTGCTTTAGGAGTTATTAGATCTGGTGGAGCTGCTTCAGATTTTGGGTCGCGTCGGATATTTGGATACCCAGCATTTGGTCACATCGTGGATGTGAGATTGGATCCGATTGCGCGTTTGGGGTTCGGAGGCTCAGTTGATTATCGTTTGGGAGCTTCTGATTTTGTTCTGAGCAGGTATGTCACTTTTGACTCTCGGCAGGTGGAGAGTGTTGATCAGGTCATTTGGATATCGCAGCAGGTGGAGAGTGATGCTACTCCACGTTGGGTGGAGATTACTCCACATACTCCAGATCATACTGCGTCATTTGGGATTCCAGCTAAGGTGACACAGGTTGGAGATCATTTGGTTTTGGATGCAGATGATGGATTGGTTTTGGATTCAGTTGCAGCTGGTAGATATAGTTTGGATATGGCCATTGGTTTACCTCAGGTGGAGGTGTTTGATTTGTCTCAATTTGGGGTCATTGGGAATACTATCAGTTGCAGATCGTTTGGTGATATTGGAGAAGAGTTGCAGACTTTTCTATTTGATTGAGGGCCTTTGGAGGCCGTTTGGGTGAACTACGTGAAGGCTTGATTCCTTGGGCAAAGGATACGTAGGCAGTCATTTTGATGCAGCCGATTTGGTGAGCGACATCGACATTTGGGGTGAGTGTTCGCACTCTCATTTGGGTCTCAGCATGTGAGGCATTTGTTTGGTTGGTGTCGGCTCAGTTTTGGGAAAACTTCGCCGAGGTGGAGAATTGTGGAGAAGAATTGGAAAAAGCAGATTTTTGGTCATAAGTCGACTCATGCACAGGCATAAGTCGACTTATGGTAAGTCGACTTATGTTGGTGCATGAGTCGACTTACGTTCTGCTCTGGATTGTTGGTTTTTTGCTCTGCCAAGTCGACTTATCAGGTCTGATAAGTCGACTTATGATCTCTTCTCCAGTTGCTGTTTTTCGCTCTGCCAAGTCGACTTATGCAGACTGATAAGTCGACTTATGACGGGTTTTTTGGAAAGTTCAGGTTCCTATTTGCAGTCTGTTTGGGTTTCTGTTTTGGTATAAATACCAATACGATTTGAGGGTTTTGTGAGGAGAGTTTTGGGGTTTTGGAGCACAGAAAAAGAGAGATCTTTCTGAGCTATTTGTTAGGGTTATTGGTTGAGAGATTGAGAGATTTGTTGGTGAGATTAGTTGGTTCGTTTGAGCGATTTGTAATCTCAATTTGTACTCTCCTTCTCTATTAGTGAAAAACCCACCCCCTTCTTGCCCCGTGGACGTAGGCAATTTGCCGAACCACGTAAAACCTTGGTGTTTGTGTTTTGTTTGGTCTTTCTCTCGGCGTTCGTTGGTTTGGTTTCTCAAAGCATCAGTCACAACAGATATAACGAAAGGTATCTTTTATAGAGAACAAGTTATTATCTTCCCACATCCAGGTGATGCCTCCATTGATTTCATAGGGCAGTACTCAGCATAGCTCATACTATTCCTAAGCGTCTTTCGATCTTTCATCTTGACCTTGACATGGCTAAACTTTATCATTGGCGAACCTGCTCACGCTGTAATTACAAATATACTGGCCAAAAATGCATTTGGATTGAATTTCTCTCATTCTTTCAGGCTTTTTATGTTCGGCCAAGGCTTCACCTTTTATTTTCTTTGTTATTTTGGAGAGGGGGAAAAAAGGCATTTACATCCATGAGTAACATAAAGAGGGGGGAAATGAAGAAGAAGAGGAAGAGGAAGAGGAAAAGAAAGAAAGAAAATGACAGCCAAGCAAGTAAACATGACCTTTGATATAATCAACAAGCACTCAATAATTGAGAGAAACTTGTGATTAACATATGAATGATGAAGTTTGTATCACTGAATGAAAAGTACTAAGTACTATATCATTCAATTCAAGGCCTCCAACGAATGAACATGATCATTTAATATTGACAGATTTAACAGGAAAACTTTATATAAGCAAATGTTGTTAGGCCTGAGCACACCAAGATCTTCTCCTCTGTAAGCCCCGAAATTAAAGCCATTGGATTAAGCATGACAACGCAGCTCAATTTTGATTCTATGTAAGTTGGAAATAATTTCTAAATATGCTAGATAAGAAAATGTATCCATTATAATAGCCGTGAGATGCATAATAGAGCAATTGTTCCTTGAAAAGTGAGTATTTTGGTATTTCCCTTAGGCTTTGTTTATTTTTTAAATAGGGAGGTACTGTTTTAAAATAGTCCAGACTCACCAACTCTTTAGCCCTTGTTTGTTTTTAATTTGGCCCGGACTATTTTTAAGTGGGGACTACTTAATACCAAAGAAGGGAACTAAACTAAACCCGCCCCACTCCTCACCTTTATAGTCCAGGTATTAATCATTTGAGGGTTTGACAAAAAAGCACACTACCTCACTTTTTTCTTCCCGCAAATTTTCTTTTCCCACTACTGATTTTCTTTTCCCGTTGTTGTGTTTTCCACAAAATACTTTTCTATGCGATTATTTTTCTCAAGGCGTATCTAGTTATATAAAAAAAAATAGAAAATCAATGCTCTCGTCACATCCGATTTCACCTTTGTTGCTCTCATCTAGTGTAGATTCAGAATGTTTGCATCAATTTTGTAGCAAAGGATTTTCAGAGGTACTGATAGATTTGCTATAAAATCTACTCTTATAAAATTGATGTCACATGTGTCTTAAATTATACTTTGTTTAAGGGTTAATTTTAGAAAACTTCCCCTCAATTATAGGGGAAATGTTAAACACCCCCCTCTTCCCCCTGCAACTACTTAAAATGAGTAAATCTATATTCGTCAAATTTAGGGTGTTGTAGTTAATCTATCTCAACTGTAAAATTTTGATTTAACCTATGAACTTTTCTCAATTAACCCCTAAAAACTAATATCATTGAGTCGAATTCATTATGATAAGTACTTGACTTGGAAAGACCAAAATATCCCTCAAACGTAAATGAATTAGCTTGGTTTTTGCTAGATGAAAGAAAAAGTGAAGATTTAGAAGTAAAAGAACTGTAAATTGGTCGTAATCATTTTATTATCGGTTGAGAGTTTCTTTTTAACTAAAATGGATTTCTTCAATAGGGTAATTTTGACAAAATCACATATTAAAGTCTTTTACATTAAGTAGTTTGTTAAGGGGGGGTTAGTCACCTAGAACTTAAATTTAGAACTGGCATAATCTGTGGGATAAAATTTTAAGGTGTTAGTCACATAGAACTAAACCTAGAACAAAATTTTAAGGTGTTAGTCACATAGAACTAAAACTAGAATAAAATTTTACAGTGTTAGTCAAGCAGAACTTTAACAAAACTAGAATTGGGATAATGGTACAAAATTATCCCATTTTTTTTATTTTTCTATACAAAAATGAGAGTTCTAGCCTTTCAAATTATTCCAAGTTTTAGCTTGGAACTATGTGGTAAAAAACTAGAACTTGTATTTATTTTGTTATTTTTTATTTTTTTCTTTACTTATTTCCTATTACGGTTATCACCATCATTAGACCATCATCATAATAATAATTGTCAATATCTTATAGTCTAACCAAAAGTTATTTAATAGTAACGAACATTCTTGTAAGCAATTATCAATTAATAATAGTAAGTTTAAAATACATAAATAGTATTTATATCTTCAAAATGCATAAATATATACTTCATGATTATAAAAATTTATCCCACGTTATTTTATCAAAATATCCCGCTTCACAAAATTGTTCCTAGTTATCCCACTAAAATATCCCACTAGCGAAATATTATTCCACTTTAACAATTATCCCATTTTGCATGAAAATGTCCCAATTGACTAACACCATGTGTAAAAGACCAGGAGAGTTTTTATAAGACACGCTAAATTAAAGGGTATTTTCTAAAATCGCACCAAAATTAAGAAAGGTTCTCTACAACACCTCTATACTTAGGGGGCTCTGTCAAATTAAATTATTTGAGTGGTTTTTTGAGACATTCCTCATAGTTGAGAAAGTTTTTAAAAAATTAACTATTCTTTTATATTTAGCTTATTTATATATTTGTCCCTTAAATGTTTTATAATTTAATATTTATCCCTAAATTATAAGCAATTTCAAATTTTTAAGGGAATAATATAGAATTATTGGAGATTTAAAATCAAGGAAATGATATCTAAATTACCTTTAAATATTGTTCTTATGGGCAAGATATGAAATATCGGCCGATATATCGCTATATCGACTGACATAAAATGTTAAATACTTTATCTTGATAATATTTATGATTTTATATTGTTTTTTTTATTTGGGGATTTTTTTCTCATATATCGATCATTATCAAAAATATTGGTTGGTATAACAAAATCGAGACATTTTTAATTTGATTGTGGGCTTGGTATTGGGTCGTGTTTGGAAGCCAAAACTAAAACACAAGTCACAAAAGCCACAATTCATATTCCAAATGTCTACACTTTGAACTCTCTCAAATCTTAAGCATATATCTTGACGCAAATTCTTATGTTGTAAATTCATCAATATCTGAGATTATAGATTATAATGTTATATTATGTATGAGGATTATTTCATATGACACCCAGATATTTTTTACATAACCCTGATTATTGCAATCCAATATCATGGATTTTATTTGTCCAGCATGTATATGATGCATAACACTTTGTAGTAGTCCTTCTAAAGTCTCTTTTAAAGTTTTCTAAGTAAAGTATATAAATTCAGGAATAATTTAAAATCTTAAGATTATTCAAAATATGATGCTTTAATTTTTCCACGTCTCCTCTAGTATATTAATATAAGCTAACCCTCAAAGGGATCACATACTATTGCTTGTGGTTAAAAAAAAAGCTTTAATTTGTATTGGCTTAATTAAATTACTATTGCTTGTGGTTAAAAAAGGATTTAAATTTGTATTGGCTTAATTAAATTAAATACCTTATAGTTTATAAAAGTTTCAATTACATACCTCCACTAGTATCTTGCTGCACTTAAACATCCTAATATTTTTAAAAATTTCATGTATGTACCTTCTGTATGCAAGAATACTATTTGTAATTTTCCTATATGAATATAATGGTATAATTTTAGGATAATTCTATATTTTCTACTCTTTTATTAATAATTTATTAACATGCAATTGTATATTAATATATTATAAGACATTACTAATAATTAATATGAGAGTTTTACAATAACATTTGAAGTTTTAGGGACAAGTTAGACAAACTTTAAGTGGTATATAATATGATTAGTTAACAATAATAATTAATTATTTTAGTTAGGATTAAAATATAATATTTAAAAAATAGGGGTAGTATAGTCCATAGAAATTTTTTCTACAACTTCCTCTTTTAAAGGGAGTATGATTCTAAGAGAAGTATATAATTTTATTTATAATTCAAAATCTTGAGACTTATTTAAAATATGATGCTTAAAATTTTCCACATTTTCTATACTATATAAATATAAGCTAAGCCTCTAGCCTCATATTATATGATTAATATTATTTATCAAAGGGATCACATGATATTGCTTGTGGTTTACAAAGGCTTCAAAATTTTATAAGCTTAATTAAGCTTAAATACCTTACAGCTTACAAAAGTTACACTCATATACCTCTACTAATATCTAATTGCACTTGAGTATCCTAATATTTTCTAAAATTACATGTTTGTACTTATGTACGCAAGATTACTCTTTATAATTTTCCTATATGAGTGTCATGATATAATTTTAGGATAATTCTATATTTTCTACTCCTTCCAAAATAATTTATTAACTTGCAATTATCTATTAATATAGTATCATGTATTATTAATAATTAATATGAGAGTTTCATAATAACATCGGAAGCTTTAGGGCCAAGTTAGACAAAATTGAAGTGGCATGTTGTTGATGTTAAGTTATCACACAGTTAGTAGATATCCGTGTTTGGATGAGATTGTTGAGGATTGATGATGAGACCGCTTTATTCTCTGACTTTATGTCTGGTTCTTTGAACAAGGTAGACGAATCTGCACAAGCAGAAGTTTGTAAGAGGATGGAGTTTGGTTCCCCTGTTGTACCTCAGACAATCAAGTTAGCTGATGAACTTGAGTGGGGTAAATAAGAACTGTGGTAATTCTTGTGTGCAGCTTGATTATTTTTGGATCAGATTTGTAAATTGAGATCTCCTTTAGAATCCAAAATTCCATCCCTAGATCCCCAGATCTCCCCTAAGTTGAAATAGTACATGTATTTATACCTAGGGTATAAGGGTAGATTGGTTATTTCAACTGAGTACTTAGAGGCGATGGCAAAATGTGGGCTGGCAGCTGTGTCAGCACCTGCTTTATAGGTGTCGGCTGGCGAGTGGAGGAAAGATCACTTCAGCATTAAACCGGAAGTGATGGGCAGCATGACAGTGTCCATATGGTCCGATGAGTCATGATGACTATTGGGACTAGGGGCATAATGCGTCTGACATGCATTAAATGTGATGTTAACACGTTGCCAGTGAGGATAGGCTCGAGGAGAGAATAGTCCTCTAGCTTCGCCGATAAGTAACGCCTTTCGAGTCGTCTTGGTGAGGCGTCAAGTAGTTGGTTAACTGGGCTCGTTGCGAGTCTGTCTTCAACAAAGGGGGTGAAGAGTACCGTCTTTTGAGTCGACATGGAGGGATGTCAACTCGACAGGTTGGCTGAGTTGTCGTCCCTATTGGTCTTCGACCGCCAAGTCAATTGGGGCATAGCATGCAAGAGTACACTTATCTATTGCTTGGCACTGAGTTGCAATTTGATGAAATGAGATCACCATAACACATGTAATATGATTAATTAATAATTATAATTAATTTATGATTAGAATATAATATAAAAAAAAGAATAGGAAACTTGAGATTATTCAAAATATGATGCTTAAATTTTTCCACATCTTCTATACTATATAAATATAAGCTAGGTCTCTGGCCTAATATTATACGATGAATAATATTTATCAAAGGGATCACTTACTATTGCTTGTGGTTAACAAAGGCTTCAAATCTTTATAGGCTTAATTAAACTTAAATACCTTACAACTTACGATAGTTACACTCATATACATCCACTTATATCTTAATGCACTTAAATATCCTAATGTTTTCCAAAATTGCATGTTTGTGCTTATATACACAAGAATATTCTTCATAATTTTCCTATGTGAGTACAATGGTATAATTTTAGGACAATTCTATATTTTTTTACTCCTTCCAAAATAATTTATTAACTTGCAATTGTCTATTAATATAGTATTATGCATTATTAATAATTAATATGAGAGTTTTACAATAATATTAGAAGTGTTAGGGCCAAGTTGACAAAATTGAAGTGGCATGTAATATGATTAATTAATAATGATAATTAAATTTAGTTAATTTATGATTAGAATATAATATCAAAAAAGAATATGAACAATATAGTCCATGAAAAGTTTTTTCACAACTCCCTCTTTTAAAGAGAGTATGATATATGTCCTCCCCCTCCTGCTAGAAATTATTTTTAAATAATATATGATATGGTCAACAATGCTACTAACAATAATCTAATGGACAATATCTTTTTTATTGTTTCACGCTAAATAATAATAAGGAAATATATATTGTAACATTTTTTAAATTATTCAAGTATATTTTGACTTTCTAGATAAGATTAAGCCTAAAATTTAATTCTTTTCCCAAACAGATGTATTAATACGGTATTCTTTGATTTGAGGGTAAAAATATCATTTTAGTTATTATATAATCCGAACGGTCATAATCCTCTTAAAAACAAACACCAATTTAGACTATTTTAAGTTAGTTTGAATGTTAATCCGTGCTAAAATAAATATTAGATTGGACTAAAATAGTCTCAGGATAATGTCATCCCAATATTATAATCTGAGGAATATAATACCCTGCAGTCCGGGGACGAAAAACAAACGTTATTGTTTTATCACATAATAGGTTGAGATTTGGTTCACAGATGTTTGTCCACAACTTTTGGCTTTTTATTTCCACGTTGAATGATCAATGATGTCATTATGGGCTAAAAAGGATCCAGGTGTTTAATTATTATGCTCCCATAAGAGGACCCATAATAAATAGAAAGAAAGACACAAAATAATAACAAAATGGGATGTCTGCCCTGTAGACAAAGTATCGTCTAGTTTATGGGACCAAGGTTGAAAAATCACTATTCTAAGGGTCAGTTTGGCGATTTGTAAATTAAACTATTAATAATAGTCTTGTTATACCTCGTCTCGATAAGTATAAGCTTCTTTTTATAGAATTAATTTTGAGTTAAACTTGTTTTTAAACTGGTTAAGAGCAAACATTGGCTATTTTTCATTTGATTCGAGTTTTAGTTTGTCCCAATTTTGTGGCCCTTCATTCTCCTTCTACTAAAACTTTTTCGAATCGGACATAATCTGATTTTTTTTTAGACTAACACCTCCATTAGATCATTTGTGGTCTGACTCTTAGTCAAAATTAGATCAGGCTAAAATTTGATTGCTTCAACTTCAAGTAGGGAAGTTGCTAAACAGTGAGTGTGTTTGGAAAAATGTTAAAAAGTGGGACAAGCTTAGTCTTGGTCCAGTTTCAGTCTAAACCGCTTTTAGTTTGGACTAGTGAAGGGTTGGTCCAAAGTAAAATCAATTTAGGAGGCTTTTTTGGCTTATTAAAATTGGGCCAACATTGACCTAGTTTTTTGCCAAACAGAAAAACACTCAAAATTGGATCAGGTTCAGGACTTCGAACTTTGATCAAAATTGATCTCACACTTTGTGTGTGTGTGTGTGTGAAATGAAGTTACAGGCGGCGGTGGCACATAAACAATTGCTGTGTGCGCATACGGCTTTTGGCTTGAGTCTTTATTAAATTGGAAACAAACTAATCCAATGGAATGCATCAGACACTTGAACTCTAGATTCAATAAAGATCGACAAAAGCCTCTTTAGCAAACTATATACATTCTATTTTCATTAATGGAATCTAAATTTTACGGCCTCAAGAAAGAAAGACTATGTACCCTCCTTGGTTTCACTTACGAGCTCTGATGCTTCATATTTACGTCAGTTTTAGTAAACTATATACAAAAGTTAAGGGAGGTTTTCTAATATTTAGCCGGACAAATTTTCAAAGCCAACCTATTTGGAAATTTAATCCCAGAAAATAACCCCTTTCAAACTTAATTGTAAAAACCGACCTGGTTTCAGCCTTGGCGCTGGTTTGAAACCAGTTCGGTTTTTAGGAAAAAAAACTTCGGAAACTTCACGGGAGTTGAACTCCCGTGAAGTTTAGTAAAACTACTAAACTTCACGGGAGTTTTCACGGGGGTTCAAAACTTCACGGGAGTCTTCACGGGAGTTGAACTCCCGTGAAGTTTAGCAGTTCAAAAAAAAAAATTGAACTACGAAACTTCACGGGAGTTCAACTCCCGTGAAGTTTCGGATAAAATTTTTTAAAAACCGATCTGGTTTTAGCTCCAGGACTAAAACCAAGTCGACTTTTGAAAATTTTTGCAAAAACAATCGTTTTTTAAAAATAAATAGTGAAAAGGGTTGGTTTTGAAAATTTATCCATATATAGCCTTTTTTTTAAAATACGCAGCAACGTTCAGCTATGTTTTCTTTTTTTTTAGGTTCCATGAATTGGGGTGGGGGGCAGTAACGAGTAAAAGACCGAGCCATGACTGTAAAAAATTTACCACCGATAATTGAACATTTTTATACTATCACTTTCACAGGGAAAGTAAGAGATCAGAAATAAAATATCAAAATTCTAATACCAAGAAAATAATATCAAAATTGCCCCCGACACCCAATTTACAAGTAATAAATACATAAAATCTATTTTTTTCCCCTCTGGTTGATTTTCAGTTTGCAACAAACAAGATCTATTAAGCTCATCAAGCCATATAATCACTTCATAAAAATAAAGTTTTGGAATGTAAAAACTGTTATCGCATAGACAAGAGTTGAATTCAGTTGAAAGAGACGTCATCCATCACTGCCTCAATACATAAGAACAGAGGCACCCTCAGGATTGTCCCATAAACATGCAGCATTAAGGCTCCTGGACTGTATACTGCAACTTTTAGATTCAGCGGAAAATCATTTATCAAGAATTTGATGCACTGTCGACGCAACTCGAAGCAATAAATAATGCCTTCATGTGCCAATAGAGCCTATTTGTTCACTGCTTCAGTTAATCCCCAAACAAAGTGGAGAGAAGCAGGTCTTGAGTGAACATAACCTGCTTCTGCTTTCGCTCCCTCTCCTCGCGACTCAGAGAAAGATTGAGACTGCCAAAAGATGTATATTCAGGATATGATTAAAGCCATGTATAATCTTAATGTAGTAGGAATTGCACATAGAAACATGTAAATGACAAAACACTTCCGGCAGTTTCTAAACACGAAAGATAGTGACATAAAACTAGATAGTATCAAACTTCAATCAGATGCTAATAACAATCATTTTTCAGAGCGAACACTTTATTATCACGTCAGTTATGTCCAGTACACAAGAACAGACATCCTGATCAGCTACACATTTTATTGATTGAAATTAGTTTTCTTCTCAAAGTCAGACAACAAACCTGCAGTAACAAAAAGTATCCTCTAGTAATCAGTTTTTACACAGGACAAGCAACCTGTAGACCCAACAGATGTAACAAAATTTATAAAGCATAAAACAGGATATATAATCCACTATGAAAATACCAATAGAGGAAACACAGAGGTTATGCTCCAGTACACTTCCACCACAAGCAGAAAAAAAGCTCAAAAAATGGATAAGAAATAATGCATGTCTGTTTAATCACAAGGTGTAGGACTGGGAAAGCAAGTATCTATATACTCTGTTAAGCCTCCAAGAACAGATGATATATGCTTTGGTGGAAATAAATTATTTCATTATTTCATACAAAATTTTGACTGCCTCTTGGTATAAATGCATTCTTTAAAGATAAGTAGCAACGTAGTATACATCTTTTAAGAATAGATATTTGCATACATGCGAGCTATCTACATTCAGAAACAACCACCTTTGGATGTTTATAGAAACAACTGGTAGTAGATTAGGAAATTAGTTTTGCAACATGGATTCAACTAGACCTCACATCTCCAATTGATTTCTTTTTTCTTAAAAGGGAGGGGGGGACTTCTACTCACCATCCATCTCTTATGCCAGCATAGTAGCTGACCTATATAGGCTAGCAAAGAATCAAGTATGTTTTTAGACCCTCCTAAATCTAAGTGTTGACAGAAAATCATTATTACCAAGATGACGGTAATAGAAGAAGCAGACAACCAGCAAAATTTTACAAAACTTATATACCTGGATAACTGACTGCATGCAGAAGGACATGTTCACACATAAGGACTGAACAATATCCATCTGCATGACCTTCGCAAATCATGCAATGAACCAGTTCATCAATTTGCAGTTTCTTCTTTTTGTTGCTCCATTTTGCTGAGACATATGATACAGTGCATTCTCTAAACTTCTCTGTTCACCACAAACACCTTATTCTTCTTCAAGAAAATTTCAAAATAGACCCAAACTCAAATTTATTCCAAAAATCGACCTTATCCAATTTTATTTACAGAATTCGACCCAGTTTCCACCACGTCAGCATCGTGGCCAGAAACTGGGTCGTTTAAAAAAAAGTGATCTCCTAATTAGTTTTCTAATTCTCGGCAGGATTAGCAACCCGACTTGGGGTTAAAGGGCCAAACTATTCGGGGTTGTGAACCCCGACCAAAATGGGCGGGGTTGCGAACCCCGACCAAAATGGTCTTAATACAGTTCCTAATGAAAAGGATGCACATACGGATGAGAATATGTGCTCCAAGTGCCACAAGGATCTTATATTGAAGCAAGAACAGGCTAAGCTGGCGGCATCATCCATCGACAGCATTGTGAATGGAAGTGGGAGTACCAGTGGAAAAGACCCACTTGTGTCGACCAGTGTTGATGTCACTGTTGCTTCAGTGTAGCCCAAGATCATTTCATGCAGATTAACAAATTAGAAAAATATTAAAAGTGGGTAAGCTTATAATAACAGCAGCTCAGCATCTACTAGATCTCCACATAAAATCCTCTCAATTATCAATACAATATACAACACCCTTTGATTACCGATTAATTGGTCGGGGATCGCAACCCCGACCATTTTGGTCGGGTTCACAACCCCGAATACTTTGGCCCCTTAACCCCCTAAGTCGGATTGCTAATCCCGCAGACAATTAGAAGTGCTCCTAGTTAGTCAGGGTTGGAAACCCTGACAAATTAGGAGATTGTTTTTTTAATGACTCAGTTTCTGGCCACGATGCTGACGTGGTCGAAACTGGGTCGAATTCTGTAAATAAAACTAGATAGAGTTGATTTTGGGGAATAAATTTGGGATTGGGTCTATTTTGAAAATTTCTCCTATTCTTCTCTAGCGGTTTCATGATTATGCTTTAGGACTGGGTTTTACATGTTTCACAAAAGTCGAGTTTTAAGCAATCAATTAACATAGCAACAGTAAGAGGATCATTAGAAAAGAGACAAATACTCTTTTTACAATTTCATCTCCGTGGTCCACAGACATGTGAATGTAGCCATTGATAAATGCCTTATGATGCTTTAAATTTAGAAAAGTAATATAAAAAAAGGAGACTTCAAGCTTTCATTAAATATCTTTATGAATCCCAATGTTAAGTCCTATTACCTAGCACCGTAGAGCTCTATTTGGAAGATGCCACCTTCAGTGGCTTATAAAATACTTATCTCACAAGCATAAGATGAAAAGGAAAATTCAGTAAAGGAAAACGGATCATGTACATGGTGAAGGATGCAGGAACAGAAATATAGGCTCTAAAAGTCCACTAGATGCAAACAAACAACAACGGAGATGATAATACAATTTCCTAAGCTAACTAGACAAACTCCTAAAATCCCTAAACTATATGAATGTAAATAAGATTTCTAAACAGATGATTTACAAATTGTCTAAATGTCATGATTAATAAACTCACTATCTAAGTAGTCATATTATATTTTGTTATTTGTTTTGAGATTAATGTGACATTACATAAGGCGCTCAGTTTGCTATTAGAAAGATGACCAAGATGACACGCGTAACAATCTCAAGGCCTATAAACCAGCCTCAGGTGGTAAAAGGTCAGGAGTAAGTTACAGGAAGCCGCATATACTTCCAGCTATGGCCTTTGTTCCAGAAAAAAGTTCAAAAATGTTAAAAGTGACTACCTAATGAGGAGAACCTATGTCAAAATTAAAATTCTAGATACTGCTGTCTACATTTTATGTTGTCAAGTAGCAGATTTTTCGTATAGATCAAATGACTGAAAGTGAGGATTATAGTGATAAAACAACAAAGTATTAATCTCTGACACATTACAAGAACTGTGGATGTTGAGTATCTAAAAGTTATAGGGTCAGCTAGCAGATTTTCATATTGCAAGCATACGACTTCCATACAAAACAGGAGGTACTAACAGAGCTCTATTGGCTTTCAAGACCTTTTTGAGGATAGTAGACTGCAAGTTTTCTTATTAAAGATTCATTAAACACCAAAGTAAGGACTAATAACATCTAGCACTAAATAACATTAAAGTTCATCAGTGAAGAAGTAAAAGCATCATTATTCGGCAAACTAACATCAAGAAAAGGGAAATGAGCAAAGATGAGAAAAGAAGTCGAATCTTTACTTTGATTTCCAAGTTGGTAAAGGAGTTGTCCTGCTACTGATAAATTGTTCTGCAGAGAATATGGTAGATTTTGATGGGTCTTCAACTTCTGATGTTGGGAAATTTAAGACAAATGATGAAAGTAATGAATCAGTAACTGCAGTTGATCCAGCAGTGTTGTTTGATTGGTAACCACCGATTCCTGAAAGAAGCTGCATGTGAGCTTCACGAAGGTCTCTTCCAAGTAGAGAAAGTGCCTGGCTGTTGGGAATAGCAACTCTGCGTAATTTTCTACGTCTCTGCAAGTGATTCTCAGTTAATGGAAAATGAACTTCTAAACATGTACCCAAAAGAGAAGCTCGTGTCTAAAGAAAAATTTTTATTTTTATTTTTAAGGCCTTATGGTCCAACTCCTAAATGGATATGTGATGGTTTGACCCATTTCACTGACACCACTCAAATTTAACCAACCTTAAACTAGTAGCAGTAGTGAGTGCATATATTAACTATTATTTTGTTATCTAACTTTCTTTATGTTCTCTTATTTATCAGTTTATGTATAGAAGTGAAACAACATATCCCTTGCCCTTGATAGGAAAAAAATATAAAACAAAGTCCAGGTATTAACTGTTGTTTTTTCCCATAACTAGTATAGAGCAGGCGCGTTGCACGTGAACATAAACTAATTAATTTGTCGAGCATGGAGGGGTCTTCCGCCCTCAACCTATCACCAAACTGAGAATTCGACAATTGGTGGTAGTTTCGCCTGACCAAGCTTTGCAAATTGCGTCCATGGAGCCCATCTTGAATTGTTGGAGAGAAGGATGACATCGATGCTCAATTGTCTTCCTTTTATTTGATTACCTTGCATTATGGTTAGGTCTTACTCTAGAATTCATTGATTATATATTTTAGTAGTATCAAATTTATTGAAACATTTTATCGAATTATTTAACTTGTTGGAGATAAAAGATCATATAATGAAATCGTTAAGCTTTATATTTCCAGGTGTAGGAAACATCCTTGTCCTCTCTTACAGTCTTACTTTATGTTGAATCATTCATTTAATAAAGTATGAAATTGTAGAAAATAATTTTTTCT
>NC_033799.1:15026364-15046605 GCF_001876935.1 Asparagus officinalis | reverse complement strand
CCCCCCCCCCAAAAAAAAAAAGAAAACAAATATGAAGATTAACAGAGAGATGTTAATCAATGTGAGTTGTGCCCTGTTCTAAAACTTTTCTTACTAAGTTATCATTTAATGATATAGTTAACTTGGAAACTCTTAAGACCGCATATTCAGGCAATAAATCATACTTTTCTTCATTGCATGCTATACCATAATATCAAGTAAACTACATTATACACTCAAAAACTTTTGCTCAAGCAACAAATATCATTCTCTTTAATGCACATCATGAAACATTAAAACAGTACGAAGATTCATATAGTAAATCTAGTCCATTACCAACATATATAAGACATATTAAACAAAATGCTAAAAATTAAAAAAACGTAACCTTGGACAGTTTTACATAACCCCCCAAAACTTTTAAAATATCAGCAAACCCCCTTCATTTTAGGGGTTAATAGAAAATCCCCTTTAATTTTAAGATTATTCAGATAACCCCCAAAAGAATGAACCACAATTTTCACTGAAAAAATATTCCCAGGCGTAATTTTATACATCCATGTGAAAAATTGCGTTTAAACAATGTTTGGGGTTTTTTGATAAAATTTTAAAGTTAAAGGGGGATTTCTAATAACCCCTAAAGTAAGTTGTAGGGGATTATCTAATAATCAGAAGTTTAGCCTTAAAAAAAACTTTTCATATACAACCTTAAACATTAAATTAGGCTCTTTGTTTCATAACTGATTTAAACAGTCCTATGTAATAGATCATTGTAATTACTTGCTACTCCAAAAAACTCAAAATGTATCTCATATTTCAATTATGCATGCACTAATATCCACCACTGCAAAATCAGTTACATCTCCCATTCATTTAACCGAGGAAGCAAAGTACCTTTCACAAATATACCATGAATGCCTCGTAAACCATCACCACCACTTCACCCACCTCCTTCACTTCCACCCCTTCTCCTCTCCAACACAATATCAGCTCCAAGTACCGGCCCACACTCAATCCAGAATGTAAACATCTAGCTAACGAAACATAATTTGTATCTTACATTAAAGAGCAAATTTTAATTCATAAGGCTATAGTAAGAAGAAAAATATAATATAACATAAAACTTCTTAAATGTATTTATGATCATTCTCTTTTAGGAATCCAAAACTCATAACTAAAGCTTTTCAACTAATATTTGAAATAGCACTCCTTAGAGTTAATACTTGTTCAACATTTTCACAGGCTTGTTGTAGTACAATCCAACTGCAGTTCTCAAAAACATAAACAAGATCACATACTTATTTTTTTCCCTTACAAAAGAAACATAGAAATATAACTTCAAAAATATAAAACAACCAGATAAACCAATTCTCATTAAAGAATAAAGTAATTTCTTCCTAAGCTCTAATATCCTAATTTTTAAAATTGTTTAAGTAATAAGGACATAAAATACAATGGCGGAACCAGGACCCATTAGGTAGTGGGGGCAAAAAAATTATAAATAAAATATAATAACAGACGTCATTGCTTCAAAGAACTCTTGACATTATGATTGTTTTAAATTTTATCTATGACCTATTTAATACAACTAAATGATTTTTTATATAATTAGAAATAATATACTACTATAAATTGAATATAATAAATGATAACATAGAAATTTAAAAATTTCCACTTAAAAAAGTGTTTTGATTTATTGTGGCCATCGCCAGGCCATTTCCCCCCTATTATGCAACTAAGATTAACCCACTATATCACAATTCACAAGTTCTGCTCTTATGCAAAAGTAATTCTAATAAAATCTTATGCAAAATATTTAGAACATATAAAGCTTAAAGATTGGAGATAATTAGGATTAATTAATGGGTATTTGGATTTAACTATATAGGTCTTATCAAACTAATTGCATTTAGTTAAAAATCCATTATCCATTATATGTAAACATACGGGCCTCTATTTAAAGTACATGTCATTACCATAGAAGTATAACTTATTTAAACTTACAAGTGGGATATAATAAAATTAAATTGTAAATATCATAATAGTTATGTGTCTAAGAGGCCAAGTGGGGGCAAATACTTAGCTAGGGTCTTAATATTAGATTTATTACATAGGGGGGTATCTACCAAAAGGAATTTCTTTTAGTGGGGGTATTTGCCCACACTTGCTTCAACGTGGCTCTGCCACTGATAAAATATAAATAATAAAACAAAAAAAAATCATGTATGTTGTTTAACCAAATCTAAGTTATCTAACCTATGAAAAAGTGTAAATTTAGGCTTTAAGGACATAAAAAAATACTACTCTTCCAGAGCATTTACAAAGCCTAAATATTTTAAGCGTTTTTGCCTTGAAATCCAAAGCTTTACCACAATTTATTTTTAAACCCAAGTAGTTTTATTGATACCTATAAATCCAATGATCCAATCAATTTTGTTTATTTGTCTTTAAACCCAAATCACACAAATACACTTCTTAACTATGTAGTCTAGTCCCCCTAAAAAAATTTTAAGAACCCTATTTTACCCCTCTCTCTCTTTGCCGTTTGAAAATGTTTAGAATTTGTGGAAAACATCTAAAAGTTTTGAATTGTAAAAAAATTCTAAAATTAAAATTTACAGAAAAAACAACAAAAAAAATTAAACTTACATATAGTACATTAAAAATCTATATTACAAACAACACCCTAAAATTTTAGAATTTGCATAAATTCCTTGAAAGTTTTAAAAATGGCAAAATATCCTAAAAAACTCAAAATTTATAAAAATACGCTACAAAGATCAAGAGTTATAAAAATGTGTTTTTTTTTAAATGTTTGTAAAGTTTTGATATTTTTAGGGTTTTTTTGTAACATTTTTTTGCAATTGTTGGTGCTTTCAAGGTGTTTTGTGCAAATTGCAAATTTTTCAAAGGGTGTTTGTGATTTCTATGATTTGGTGTATTGTTTGTAGGTTTGAAATTTTAATGGTGTTTTTTTCTAAAATTTGAATTTTAGCATGTTTTTAACAATTTTCAAAACATTCGGGTTTTTTTGCAATTTTTAAAACTTTAAGGGTGTTTCTAAAAATTCCATTTTTTTTATAACCAGGCAGATTCCAAAAAATTTTGGACATGATTTTAGTTCCAAGATTTCCATTCTACTAAAAGTAAAGCAACATAATATTGGAAGTATAGAATGAAAAGACATAAGTATAGAGCTAAAAAAGGGAAATAAAATTATAGCATGAAAAAACAAGTGTAGTACAAAAAATTAAAACATAATAGGAAAAGACCGAAAATATAGCATGAAAAGACATACATATAACACTAAATACTAAAAGTTAGTAAGAAAAAACATAAGTATAGCAACAAAAAATCAAAGTATTGCAACTTGATCCTATAAGTATATCATCAAAAGACTCAAGTACTGTAACTCAAGCATTAGTAATTCCTACTTGAGATTCAAAATTTGAAAATATGTAAAAAAAATTAAACTAAAATTTTAAGACAAATGCATAAAGTTGTTTGGTTTCTAGGTACAAATAAAACAACTTTTCCCAACTTTATAGAAAACCCTTCTTTAAATTTTTTGTGAACCAAACATAGTTTTAGGAAACCCAATGAAACATTTTAATCGCAAAATTGCCACTATCAGAGTGTTTCCAATTAATTTTTCCAAAAAATGGTGAACCAAATAGCCCCTAAACCTAGCACATCCACACACATGCACATACAATGATGCCATGCTCACGTATAGCATGGGCATTTTGCAGCTAAAAGCTCTGAAAGAGTCTTAGTGATTGCTTTCTACAGTTGATTATAGTTTAGGAATTATCCACTTTACAAAACCAAAAATGAGAGTGCATGAAAAACCAATGAAAGATGAACATTCAGGTATGAATTATGCCACAATCATCTTAATTATTTCGATCCAGAGGCATAAAAGCGTAAAATTAAAACAAAACAGGACCAAAATAAATTTTTTTAGGAAATAATTCCCATAAAATCTCACCATGCAAGCTAGCTGAAGGAGACTCTTCCCTTCATAGTCCACACCCATAACATCATCATCCTCATCTAAAATCTCCAAAAGGAAAGGGAAAACAGACTCGACCATAGAATAAAATCAAAGGAAAAAATGCACAAATCATTTTCAAGCAATCATACCGCAGATGAGATTCTTAATATTGTTACGATAGTGAGGCTTCATACTCGTCTGCAACACAATGCTCTGTCTCGGCCTTGAGCACCTCCTAGTACCTCATTTTAATATTCAACATGTAACGGAAATATGACAGACGTTTTAACATTTTCGAAACTAATCCAATTTGATTTTTGTTTAGCCAATTTTTATGCAAAACCGTGTGGACCACCCATATGGGTTCACCCCTACTCATGAACTTGTGTTACATTACAATTTTATTAATTCAAGAAAAGAAAACATATGATGCATGAGTTAGTACTGAAAGAAGATTTGAGGAATTGGATGATAGAGTGGTTGCAATGGCCATCAATGATGGAGGTGTAGCAGCTGCCCTACCGCGTGTCACGGTGCATGACGGCGAGGGCAGCGACCTCGGAGTTGATAATACGGTTTAAGATTTAGAGAAGAGACATTTGTTTCTTTCTTGATGGTAGATAGAGAGGGAAGAGAGAATATGAGGATTTATAGATTGGTGAATATGGAGTTTATAAGATGGAGAGACGAAGAGGGTTTGCATTCAGTGAGAATTAGTCCATAATTAGGTGTAAATTAAAGTTAATAGAGAGGACTATTATTGAATGACCCTCTTAAGCTTCAAACCTCATGCATTTACCTTTCAATTCCTCATGAAAAGTAAAGCTCATCTCCTTGAAGAAACCAACTAGCTATGAATACATTGAGTTTTTAAAACTTATAATTTCTAGGTTACCTCTTAAATTACTACTATTTCATTGAATTTCTTATTAACTAATTGAATGAGAATGTGAAGGAGGCACTTTTGTGATTACACATGTAATTTAGAGGGCGTTAGTGGAAAAAGTTTTAACATGCTTCACACTTCTAGAATAGTATTAGATGTTTAGAAGTTATGCCTGGCTTTTACCAGGAATTGATCAGTTACTGGGATGAAGTAAATTATCACAATCACCACATCCAAACTTCCATTTTTAGCTACATGACTAGCTAGCTCTGAACACGGAGTCCAATGGCATTAAATTAACAATTACAGTTTCATAAAAGGGAAAAGGGAAGTTAAAGTGAGTCGTAGTATGTTGTAATATGTGATTTGTTGACATAATTTCAATGTTTACCATAAGCTATATATTTGTCCCTTTTAAGTTTTCCCAGTAACTTCAAGAATTCATTTTCAATTTGGAAGAAATAGGTAGAAAAGTGATGCACATGATTGAAACTGGATCTTGTTCGTATAGGAAAAGGATACCTTACATAGGTGCCCATGTTGCATGGTGATATGGCTCAACATGTCTCGTGCAACTTTAACAGCACAAATCGGGCAGACCTGAAACAAATAATAGTAGTAGTACATCACGAAAAAGAATACAATAATAACCTAGAAAGTAAAACTATTTGCATAATATGAGGAACTCCTCGTTTTATTTGGGGGGAGGGGTTGTTTAGGTTCATAGTCAATTCTTGGACATTTAAAAGAATCTTATACTGCACAGGCAAAACTATATCTACTCAATTTCGTCTGTCAACTAATGTTCAGCCTCTATTACCATGGGAAACAAGCAGACAACACATGTATAGGCATGACTTTAGATAAATAAGGATTGAATGAAAGCTGTACATAACAAGATAAAAAAAGATGACGCTCTTTGTCCCAGTTATTCTACTGTCAACATGCCAGGTGGGTAACATCTCCTGCTGATATGTGAAAGAAGTTTCACTACGATGACCCCAATAGATCCAGATCTACTTCTTTCCTGTCTTGTTATCACTTTGCAGTCAATCTGAATCATTATCCAGTTGTTCCAAATAATCCATGCAAAATCTGGGATCATATGCAGGTGTTGCAGACATGTTAGGATTTTATTATGCTTTTCTTAATTGATTTATTTATATGTGTGTCACACATATGATCAGTCTTAAATGATCTTCAAGATCTTTTAAAAAGACAAAAAGATGACGAAGACAAACTCTTTCTTTTGAGAAATCTCCCTACACACGAGTTACAATTGGTATGATCATTACCTTTGTGTATAAGACCCATGTCTTTAGTTTTCTATTGTTCTGCAAATCATAGATTTGATCAATCACGTTATTCTTTCTCAAATCAAAACTCTACATCAAATAAAAAAAAAACCCTAACCCAAATCTTCTTCTCCCATTCGACCAGATTCCTACCCTCTCACCAACTTCTAGCCATTTGATCAACCCTGTCAAAACGTCACCCCTGCCTTAGCAAAGATTCACTGCCACTCTAGTCTCTGCTAGCCTAGCAAATCAAAACTCAACTTCATTAACTCAAATCAAAGCCCTACTGAAGCTCCTCCGACCTTGTCGGTCCTCAATGAATGACCTCGACTATTTTCGACTGCCTATGAGGTGCCCGACATAACCAAACCTCCTTCGTGGAGATGGAGCCACTTCGAGTGATCACATCAATCAGACAATCACCTCTATTTCCTTGTTCATTTGCCTCTTCCAATGCAGGCCAACACAACGTAAACCCACCAGACAATGGCGGATCAGAAAAATTCTCATTGCAGTCCGGACACCAAATATCTATTTATCTAACAATAAAAATATAAATTACAACAATTATAGTACCTAATGGGTCAATATTATTTGGGCTTTTGAGTTTGAATTTTCAGTATTTCGGCTTGGGCCTATCAATTTTCAAACGAGTAAAGTCTAAGAGGCTATTGGGTCAGATTTGGGAGGTGCAAATTGTCTGAATTTGGGGTAAGAGTTCAAATTTACAACGGGTAAAGTGATAAAAAGCAAAACTTTTGGGTGTAGTTGCCCACCCTCAGCACCATGTAAATCCGCCCCTGCCTCGAGACCCCGATCACGTATTGGCTATGATTGTTATCATCACTGTCACGTCCCAAGCCCACGGGCCCATTGGCGCGTGCAAGCTATGGGTCCACGGAGAGCAACTCGTGGGTTGGCTAAATCCACCGTCAAAATACTAGCACTAGTTATTCTTGAGCCTTGGGTTTTTTTCTCTATTTAAATCACTAACACTTCTTCACACTAGTCCATGTGGGACTAAAACGCGGGTGTCACAATCACCCTACCTTACAAAGACGATGTCCTCGTCGTCGACAATTGGCATATCCCAGTGTCACTATCAAGCGATGTGGACTCTAAAGGTGGTTCCTACGAACTCTAGAGGTGGCTCTCATCATATCCATGCGGTGTAGCACTTAGTCCCGTATAGCACTTAGCTCCACACTTCCGACTGGCAACTGCTCTGATACCATTTGTCACGTCCCAGACCCACGGGCCTGTTGGCGCGTGCAAGCATTGGGACCCAGTGAGAGCAACTCAATGTTGACTTAAATCCACCGTCAAAATGCTAGCACTAGTTGTTCTTGGGCCTTGGGCTTCTCTATTTAAGCCACTAACATTTTTCACACTAGTTCATGTGGAACTAAAATGGGGGTATCACAATCATCTCACCTTACAAAGACGACGTCCTCGTCGTCACGACATGATAATTGGCACATCTCAGAATCACTACCAGGCGATGTGAACTCTAGAGGTGGTTCCTACGGACTCTAGAGGTGGCTCCAACCACATCCACATGGTGTAGCACTTAGCCCCATATAGCATTTAGTTTCACACATTCGGTTGATAACTACTCTGATATCATTTTATCACATCCGGGCCCACGGGCCAGTTGACGCATGCAAGCCGTGAAACCCACCAAGAAGGCAAGAACAACTCGATGTTGGCTTAAACTCACCGTTAAAATACTAACACTAATTGTTCTTGGACCTTGGGCTTTTCTCTATTTAAACCATTAACATTTGTTTACACTAGTCCATGTGAGAGTGTAACAACCCAAAAAAAAGGGAAAAAATCTCAATGTTTCTCACCGCCTCACTATGTCCGTGATTTTTTCACCGCCTCACCATGTCAGTAATTTTTACACCGCCTCCCAACAATTTAAAAGAGAAGGAAAGGGGGAAGAATAAGAGGGGGGAAAGAGAAAAATAAAAGAAAAGAAGAAGATAGGGGTAAGGAAAAAAGGGGGGAAAGAAGAGAATATCACCCTAAATTCAATCCAATCAAGGTATAATTCTTCTTCTCATTAGTCTTCTTTTATTTTAGGAATTGATGGGGGCATTTGTTCTTTGATTTCTTAAGGAATTGAAAAAAAAAGAGAGAACAAGCACATATCTGACCGCCGGCAAGGGTCGTCGTCGACTCCAATCGCCGGGGGAGCCTCGCCCTCGGGAGGTTGCTCCGACAGATGAAGCGGCTGCGCTGAGTAGCCGCGGAGGAGGAGAGAGAGACACCGAAGGAAAAAAAAAGAAAGATGAACGGGGGAAGAAGGAAGAGAGAGAGGAGAGAGAAAGAGAAAATTTAGTTAAATAACCAAATTTCTTTAGGACTCCTGAAAGTTTATTAGTTTGTATATATGTCCACAAGATAAAAATGAATGAAAATATTCATGTAGACCCATGTTGCTTTGTTGATTTCTATTAGATCCAAAAGATCCAAGCTCAGTTAGGAATTAAGCTCAAATAATTAATTAGAATCCCATAAGTTGCGTCACACGTTAATAATAAGTTGAAATTATTCGAATAATACCATAAAAATTTTATAGTAAACTGCTCAAATTAGCAAGAAAGCCTACGTGTACCTTATTTATAGATAATTATTATTTGAGTGTACTTGAATATGATTGATTTTAAAGTTTGCAATGCTTGTCCAATAATATGTACTTGTCTTTAATTAATATTAGTCTTATATTTTTATTATAGGTTCAGGTTGATATTTGGAAAGTAGTGTTTTGAGAAAGCTGTACTCATTAGAGGTGAGTTCATTTCCCACTAGTATTTTTTTAATATGAATTTGCATGAGTGCTATATTTGATTTCATTTTGTGCTTGAAAAACAAATAATCTATTATTTTTTGTATATATATAAAGTTAAATGTGATCCGATCTATTTTATTATGGTATAACATATAATATGATTTGATTTCATACAATATATTTAAAAGTAAATTAGATTTCACATAAATGTGATTGGCGGTCACTGTTATAAATAGCGGTAAATAGTCCCGTAATAGAGGCGCTAATAGCGTTAGCGGCCCCTTCTCGCGACGCTATCGCCCGCTACGCTATCGCGCAATAACGGTGACATATTACGGAATATGTCTGTTCACAAAAACGATCAATAGTGTGTCATAACGGTAAATAATGAGTGATTGCATTCGAAATTTTCTTTTTGACTGCGATTTAAAAGCGGTTTGAGACTTATTTTTTTAAAATTAAACTCAACCATTGACCACTGCATTCCACCGTCTCCTGTGATTTTCAGCATACTCCCGCCACCTCTAATAACCTCTGACACCTACCTTGATACTTCCTCTCACATCCTTTACCGTGAGCTCCTCTTAGAGTAGTCCTGTCACCACTAAGCTCTTCTTTTCGAAGATGATGACTTTTTGATTCCTCCAGTCATCTTCGATATTACTTGATGGTCACATGTCTATTTCATGTTTAGGGTCTCTTTAAATCATCCAATATGTACTTTTAGATTTCTTAGATTTTTTTTAATTTTTTTTAGTATTTATAGTCTCTTTAAATCATCCAATATGTACTTTTAGATTTCTTAGATTTTTTTTAATTTTTTTTAGTATTTATACATATCTAAATTAGACGATTTCTTAGATTTTTTTTAATTTTTTTTAGTATTTATACATATCTAAATTAGACCGCTATTTGACTTTGTGTTTTTTACCGCTATTTTACCGCAATAGCCTGAAATAGTCTTAGCGATGTCTCACCGCTACGCGACGCTATCCGTTATCGATAACCTTGTTAGCAGTTTTAGTTTCATGTAAACTCAATTACTTGTGAATAATACTTATTTGAAAGCTTTTGAAGAAAAAAATAATTTGAAGGTGTCGTAACAGTTTGTGGATTCAAAGATTTTCTGACTTAGTATTTGATAAAAATAGAGAAAAGTAAAATCTGTAAACTATTTTAACTGAGATGATGAGGTTTACGCTCGTCCACTCCATTTAAAATATTTGTAATTTTGGTAAGTGAACATACCAATAATATTATTGGCGCAAATGACGCGTTTTGAAATAAAATGATTTGACGAGTGATGTGGTTTTGCAAGCAAACAAATTGATAAGTAATGTGTTTTGAAATCAAATAATTTGACAAAAGATGTGTTTCCGAAATCAAGCTATTTAACAAGCAATTCTTGATGTTTTTAAACCCTCAGAAAGTCCACTATAGAGTGATGTGTTTGTGCTTATCATATGGTTTAAATGCAACTTTATGTGGCCCGTTATGAGTATTTGTGATGTGACCTTCTAGCATTTGTGATGTGGCCCTTTTTTGGGCGTTTGTGATGTGACCGACAGCCTATGACAGAATTAGGTGCATTCTATTCTCGGGAAATGTGCTATGTGATGCCTTTTTGCTATTTCCATGATACTGGGCTATAATTCGTAGTCTTAGTGTGACTTATGAGGTGATTCTTGTATTTCATGAATGTTCTCATCGAGATTTGTGATTTAAGATTGAGTGTGAATCCGAGAAAATAATGATATTTCGGCTTTACACAAATTTAATAGTTCATTTTTTCTTAGTAATTACTTGCTTTCAAAGAGAGTTTGATTTTGGAATATGTTACCACGATTCTGGGATACGTTACGATATATTTAACTTGCACTTTCTTTCTTGAAAATAACAATAGTATGTTATTCTTGGACAATATTTTGCTATTTTTCTAAAATATCCTGTGCCAAGCTTATAATTCACTATTTTTGGGAATTATAAGAACTTTGTTAGATATCTAGGATCTCTAGTGGGAAATGTTCTCACTGAGCTTTAGCTCACTCTGTTGTCTTTAAAATTTTTTTTTCCATATCAGATATAGAAATGTGATAATCCAAAAAAATTTGGTTGTGGGCATGGTTAAGAAGTGCTTATTTGGAAACTTGACTCCAATGGTGTTAAGTTCAGCAAAAAGGGTGTTCTGTGTTATAAACATTTATAACGTTAGTAAGGTTGTGGAATGTAAATAACAATTATAAGTATATATGTATACTTATTTTGAGCTACTATTCCTCAGCAGGTTTATGTATATATTTTGAGTTAAGCTACATGGTATAAAGTATCAGGCTTGACTCATGCACGGGACTTGTCTTGTGCGTGGATCGTTGTCTCCTAACCCGTATTTATGAATTTTTTGCTATAATTTTTAAGGCATGACAGTAAAGCGGATATCAGAGCTGTTGCCAGCCGGAAGTGTGAAACTAAGTGCTACACCGCGTGATGTGGTGGGAGCCACCTCTAGAACCTGTATTAGCCACCTCTAGAATCCACATTGCTTGGTAAGTGACATTGGAATGTACCAATTTTCATGCCATGACAACAAGGAATTAAAAAAAGAGAGAACAAGCACATACCTAACCACCGGAGAGAACAAGCCCTGAAAACTATAGCGAAAAAAAGAATTGAAAAAAACAAGAGAACAAGCACATACCTGACCGTCGGCAAGGGTCGTCGTCAACCCCAATCGCCAGGGGAGCCTCGCCCTTGGGAGGTCGCTCTGACGGCAGTGCATGAAGCGGCTGCGTCGAGTAGCTGCGAAGGAGAGAGAGAGAGAGAGACCGAAGGAAAAAAAGAAAGATGAACGGGGGAAGGAGGAAGAGATAGAGGAGAGAGAAAAAGGAAATTTAGTTAAATAATCAAATTTCTTTGGGACCCTTGAAAGTTTATTAGTTTGTATATAGGTCCACAAAATAAAGAGGAATGAAAATATTCTTGTAGACCCCTGTTGCTTTGTTGATTTCTATCAGATCCAAATTTATCACTCCCCGGGCCCACGGGCCCATTAGCACGTGCAAGCCATGGGACCCACCAAGAACAACTCGATATTGGCTTAAATCCACTGCCAAAATGCTAGTATTAGTTGTTCTTGAACCTTGGGCTTTTCACTATTTAAATCATTAACATTTCTTCACACTAGTCCATGTAGGACTAAAGTAAAAGTATAACAATCACCCCACCTTACAAAGACGATATCCTCATCGTCACGATATGACAATTAGCACATCCCAGTATCACTGTCAGGCGATGTGGACTTTAGAGATGGCTTTCACTGCATCCATGATGTGTAGCACTTAGCCCCGTATAGCACTTAGTCTTGTATAACACTCCGGGCCCACAGGAACTAAAGCGGGGGTGTCACAATCACCTTACCTTACAAAGACAACGTCTTCATCATCACGACATGATAATTAGCACATCCCTGTATCACCGCCAGACGATGTGGACTCTAGAAGTAGCTCCTACGGGCTCTAGATGTGGCTCCTATCGTATCTATGCGGTATAGCACCTAGCCTAGCACTTAGCTCCACACTTCTAGCTAGCAACGGCTCTGATACCATTTGTCACGCCTCAGATCCATGGGCCCGTTGGCGCGTGCAAGCCGTGGGTCCACGGAGAGCAACTCGTGGGTTGGTTAAATGCACCGTCAAGCACTAGTTCTTGGGCCTTGAGCTTTTTCTCTATTTAAACCACTAATATTTCTTCACACTAATCCATGTGGGACTAAAGCGGGGGTGTCACAATCATCACTCAAGTTCTGATGAGATCCTAATTAGACCAGATCAATCCTTCAGAGCCTAAATTTGCTTTGTAAAGTCTTCAAGTGTACAAAATGGTTAATTTGAAGTATCGATTCTACACCTGTCCAGATGAATTCTAAACCCCTATTCGTATGTTGATTGTTAATTTGCATCTCTGTGAAATTGTTCATACTTATGATTGCTTGTTGCTCTAGGTTAGATCTTATTTGGTTGATTATTTATTTCATCATATTGGTTGCACTATCCATCATAGTAGAAATTGGCCTTTATGGTTTTCATCTTCGTTCAGCTGCGTGCATATAGTTTATGCCCAGGATTGCAATCATCCCTTGCTTGATTGATCTATATTTGCACTAGTCATCCCTAGGTCTCTTGTCCCACATCATGAAGTGTGATGTTTTCATGGAAGAGGTTTGTACCATGTATTCTGCTAAGTGCTAACGTAATACCTCCAGACATACTCCCCTGTAATGAGCAATAACAAATACAACAAATCATTGAGGATGGATCACTAGCATAGCTAACCTCAAGCCCAGGTGGATCAAAAACTTACACTTGCTCATTACTTGAAACTTTTATGTACCCATTAATCTCTCTCCCTTCCTTAATGTTAAATTTGCAATTCAGATTCGCATGGAGGAAGGATATTAGATATGAGTTCAATGTCATAAGACAGCCCCTTAACATGATAGGAAAAAGAAGAATAATTTTTCAAAACAGACTCATTCGGATTTTTATTTTTCAAAATCGACCGTTTTTTCTTTTATTTATCAAAACCGACCGGATTTTGTGATTAGCAGGTTAATCACTATCCTAAATAGTCGGGGTTGCCAACCCCGACTATTTAGGAGGGTGTTAAACCCTAATTAAAGGCCTTAATTAGGGTTTAACACCCTCCTAAATAGTCGGGGTTGGCAACCCCGACTATTTAGGATAGTGATTAATCTGCTAATCACAAAATCCGGTCGGTTTTGATAAATAAAAGAAAAAACGGTCGATTTTGAAAAATAAAAAACTAAATGGGTCGATTTTGAAAAATTGTTCGGAAAAAGAATGTTACAAAACAAAGCTCTAATCAAGAAAATAGGGACCATAGGACTAGCAGAAGGAAAAAAAAATAGAAACTACCTATGAGCAAGGCTTATACTCGTAGACCTCTATAGGTAGCAAAGAAACTAGTATTCTCTCATTTATACTAGATAAGAATGCTTTTAAATCCATTCATAACAGCAATATATCTGAGGGTTTTCCCCCTAGGAACCACCTAAAAATAGAGTTATTATATGGAAACCACCTTTCAATTTCAATTTATACATAAATCACCTTTAAAGTTGTTTTTGTTGCAATCAACTATCTCATAGTCAAAATTTTCTCTAAACACTCAAAATTACCCCTAAAAAGCTCATATTTAAGGCACGTGACTTATCATTTTAGTGTTTTATTCTTGTTAGGATACAACTTACGTACCTTAAACTTGAATTTTTAACCTTATTTTATGGTTATTTAGTGAAAATTTGATGGGAGGTGGTTGTTTGCAACAAAAACTAACTTTAAATGCAGTTTATCTATAAATTGAAAATGAGAGGTGGTTTTCATATAATTACCCTATTTTTTTAAGGTTAAGAGGAGCCTACATCTAATAATGATTTGAAATACAGTCATCTTTGTACTAAAACAAGGCCATCTGCAGCTTGCTTTAGCGTTAGATTATTAACACTTAAAGCAACAAACGAAATATTAACTTATAATAATTTTCAATCCACTTAAAGACCAAACTTAAAATCCTCTATCTTCAACAAATGAAAGGCAATTTTTGTGTTGAAATCCGAGTCTCACCGCAACTTTTGACTCCAACCTATGCTCCTCCTCCAAATGATTGCAAATCGACGCCAAGTCCTGATCCTCGTAGCAATAAGGGCAAGCAAAATCCGGCCTAATCTCCTCTTCGACCTCGAAATCATCCATTCCCAATCGATCTAACACAAAATGATGAAGACAAAAAGATCAACCACTTCCAAGTCAATTGAAACCAATCAAATCAAATTAGCTCGAATCGATACAAAATCAAAGGAAAGAAACCTAATTGGGAGTTTTGATGTTGATGGAGGGAGAAATGCCTCTTTGCTGCGGCGAGACGAGCGATCCATAGATCGGAATCCATGTGATCTCTATTTGCTGTTCTCTCTCTCCCCCACTTCTCTTTCTCTCTAAATTTGCCCCTTCTTCTGATTTTATTTTCTCTTGGTGGAGAGACTTCTAAATTTCTAGACTTTTAAGCGTTGAAATTTTTTTGGAGAGAGAGAGATAGAGACGGAGGACAAAATAGAGTTTTTGTGGGTGGTTTTCCCCCGTCTGCTGAGGTAGGAGAAGACATTGTTGTCCTTGCAAATAATCTTTGCACAAATTTTTCAAACCGTCTTATTGAAAACTTAATTGTAAAAATCGACACGTTTTGTACTTACTTTTTAAAATTCGATAGCTGAAACTAGGTCGATTTTGAAAAAAAAAATCATCTGAAACTTCACGGGACTTCAACCCGTAAAGTTTAGTCTTCCGCTAATCCTCCTCTCAAGCATCCATATAAGTTCACGGGACTTAAAGTCCCGTGAACTTTTATTTCAAACTAAACTTCTTGGGACTTGAAGTCCCGAGTCTCAGTCGCTTTTTGAGAGAGCTCTGCTCTCTGGAAAATTGTCCTTACAACTCCACGGGACTTTAAGTCCCGTGGAGTTTGGCAGAGCCTATAAAAGGCCCAGGACCCCACTAGCGATATTCATGCCGTCCACCAAGCTGACCCTCTTAGCCTTCGTCCCAAACCTAGCCTTCTCATCGCCGCCGACTCGCGCCGCAATCGCGCGTCGGCGGGCGCCGAGGCCTACCCGCCAGCCAAGGAGAACCTTCATCACCGCCGTTGATCGATCTCGCCGCTGTCACTGCCGGAGTTCACCGGAAATTAGGGTATCGACAAATTTTAGGTAAAATCTTAAAAAATTATCCTAATTTCTTATATATTCTCACTATTTCATGCTGATTACTTGTATAAATTTAGATTTTGAAATAAATTTTGAATTTTTATGAATTTTGTGAAGAACAATTAAATAATTTCGTGTATGAAGGTAGAGGGGAAATTGTCGAAAATTATAAAAGTTAGTGTTATTATAAAGGCTTGATATTTGGTTAAAATTATGGATGTCTAAAATCGATATTGGAAGATTTAATGATAAATAACAATTTTTTATATTTTTCGTATAATATTGATATTGAATTTTTTACTCTTCAGAGGTAACGATGAAGGATCGAATCGTAATTCTTTGTTCATATGGTGGAAAGATTAACTATCTAAAAAATAATATGCTCGTGTATAAAGGAGGTGTGACGAAACCGTTGTTTATATCAAAATCGTGTACTTTCGATGAATTAGTTAATGACTTACACAAACTTACATTAACCAACTCACGTGAGTATCACCTTAACGTTATTTGCAATTATCATGTTATGGGGAACAGAACAAGCGTTATTCAAATCTCAAGTGACTACGATATGGGTCTTATTGGAATATTAGACGACGAGAAGCGTTCAGTGGAATTATTTATTGAAAAGCATCACAGGAATTTATGCAAATCGGTGAATCACGGCGGAATATACTCCCACATGTTGGATGGCCTTGAAGTTGACTCCATCGACTTTTTATCTCCGTAACAAGATGTTAGATGGACACAGTCACAATACTTGAGCGGTCCTTCGCTTTTGGGCACTACAAATGCATTCGATGCTAGCGCTCCCCATAAAGATCCAATGCCTTCCACAGGAGTGGCGATAGAAGATGATAATGCAAGTGTCGAATCTGAGGATGAAGAAGATGCCTTACAAATCAATAGCATGACGTGTTTGATAGATCGTGATGAAGGAGATAACTAATATATTTATGAATATTATACTAACAATGAGTATGTCGTGTTAGAGGATCTGCCGCCCGATGAACTTCATGGAGAAGAATGGATTGATAACTCCACGATATAAAGTATTCCTATCGACACTAATATCATTGATGATACACAAGGCGATGACTTCTCATTCAAAAAGGGCGATCTATTTGAAAACAAGGAGAAATTGATTCATGTGCTTCGTTTGTGGGTCATCCAAAAAAATGCCAAGTTTAGTCAAACAAAAAGCAATGCAACAAGCTATAATGTAGTTTGTTTTTACCGTAAATATGGTAAAGAAGAAGATAGTGGTGGGCACCGTGACGGCAATGCAAAATGTCCTTGGAAGCTTAATTCACGCTTGGGTGTAAGAGTAGGCGGACAATTTAAAATCACACACAACAACAGACTTCACTCATGTAGCAATCCTCGATTAGAGATGAATCATAAGCACGCCTCCGCCTCTTTCATATATCAATTGATTATGCCTAATCTAATGGGAGATCTTGATCTAAGACCAAAAGATATTCGTCTTGCATAAAGCAACCAACTTGGATGTATCATACAACAAGTGTTGGAATGCTCGGAGAAAGGCGATGATAAAAATATTATGGGATTGGGACAAATCTTATGAGATCTTATCATATTATCTTGAAGCACTCAAAAGAGAAAATCCGGGGATAGTGTATGAAGTATCATCAGACCTTGTTGATGGCGTAGAACGACGGTTCACAGGTGTATTTTGGGCTTTTGGGCCTTGCATTAAGGGTTTTAGATATTGTCATTCTCTTCTTAGCATTGACGGTACCTACTTGTATGATAAATATAAAAGCATTTTGCTTGTTGCAACTGGAGTAGACGCAGATGACGGTTTATTTCCTTTGGCATTTGCAGTGGTTGCTATTGAAAATATGGAAAATTGGGCATGCACATTCAATGTACCGCAATTACACTTGCACATGCACATGCAATGTACCGTAATTACAATGGCTTCCTTGTTCTCATGTTGTCGCAGTTTGCTCTGATCTACAGGGTGGTGCGAGGATTTCACATCTTACATTCGTCGTAAATTGGTATTCAACATACAACTATCAACAAACGTACAAAGAGTGTTTTCGTCCACCATATGATAGTTGACATTGCAAGACGGAGCACGGATATTACCTCCTTTGTATAAAAGATCAGTCGGGCGACCTCGTTCAGTACGAATTAGAAATAATATGGATGATGGTCGAGAAGGAATTAGGAGGAAAAATAAGTGTAGTAGATGCGATCAACTGGGCCACAACAAAAACAGTTGTCCAACTAGGATTAGGCGTTAATTTTTAATTTAATATCCTTGTTCCCATGTGACAATCATTTTTTGTAATATGTAACCTTCTACTTTTAATCCTTATTCTCATATGACAATGGTTTTTTGTAATATGTAACCTTTATATTTTAATCCTTGTTTCCATGTGACTCTCGTTTTTGTAATATATAACCTTCTTCTTTGAATCTTGAATATGTGAAATACATATGATTAAGTCATTCAACTGAAAAATCTAACTTATTGTATTTTAATATTTTAATCTCAGATATATCCATTATGGATCTGTGACCGATGCAACCCGCCGTTTTGTACCTTCAGACAGATCATTGTTCATACTATATTAGCTTAGGACAAGTAAAAAATGGTGTATATATATTCTTTATTTTTTGGTGCTAATTTTATTTTTTCTCAATATATTTAATCAATTTTGATTAATGTGCAACCCGTATCAGAAATCACCAGAGTGGACCATTCACAGAGTCATTCGGGCTAAGTCATTGAGGATGAGAGAGTGCTACAGTTGTTAGCTCAAGCCGGTTTTTGGGAGTGTTCAGTAGTGAGGTATATTAGGCTTGACTAGTCTCTTATCCGTGCACTGATTGAGAGGTGGAGGCCGAAGACCAACACCTTTCATATACATATAGGAGAGTGTACTATTATACTGCAGGACGTAGTCGTCATACTTTGGCTCCGCATCGATGGCCCAATTGTTACGGACACCGATAACCACAATTGGGCTGAAGTATGTGAGATGCTTCTTGGTCAGGTTCCCGACTTGAGGAGTGATGCGATGAAGCTATCGTGGCTTCGTATGACATTTATGGGAGATATACTAGCAGATGTCACAATTGAGACGCTTCAGTATCACGCTCGTGCTTATATATTACACATGATAGGGTGCATGCTATTTCCTAATGCAAGCAAAAATCTTGTACATGCACGATGACTGCCACTGCTAGAGGATTTTGGTATATGCGACAGTCTATCATGGGGTAGTGCAGTGTTGGCATACCTGTATAGAGAACTAGGTAGGGTGTCCTTGATGCAGAATAAAAAATTCAATGGATGCATGACATTAATATAGATTTGGTCATGAGAACGCATTTATATTGGACGACCTACTTTGCTTGTGCATCATGATCTACAGGGCCAGTTTCCTTTGGGATACAAGTATAATTATACATAAATTTTATTCATATTGAATTTGTACTCATGTATTCTTTATGCCAAATATGTATAACATGAGGTACGCTAAGTACAAAACAACGACACAAAATATAGAGTTTTACCGAAATGAGCTTGATGGCCTCAAACACCAACAGGTAAATATAAAACTCAATTCATTATGAATATTTTAATTTTGTTGTAGATACTGATGAAGGTTTTATCTAATTTCAGTTCAAGTAGAACCCCTATTCACCGCCAAAGCTCGATATGCATACTCTTGCACCTATCCGTCGAGATGGCGCTACTTTGTGGAGAGCCAGAGTCTCACTGATATGTTGGAAGATTGTGGAGATGCATGTCCTAGATCGTGTATTATAACAATTTTTGCTCTCTCAGCATGTGTCGAATCCTGTTGAGCAAATCGCTCGTAGGTGACAGATGACATCACATCGTACGGACTGGGTCGTATTCCATGCGGCCTACATAGACAGGTGGATTAATAGGTGAGAGTTCATACATGATGAGAGAGTTATAGGTGTTGATTATACCACATATATGCGTTGGTATTGGGATATCACACGCAGATGGATCACACGCGACCCACAGCCATCAGCTGGATACGTGCCACGCCCACCGATAGATAGTTACATCCCTAGTGCTATGATCGAGAGAGGTTATGTAAGTTTCTAAACTAAATTAAAACGACAATTATTTTTTTATTAAGATATTATGTGCTAAGTTGTGTGTATATTTATTAACTCGCAGATCAATGCTTTTGATGATATTGAAGCTGATATAAATGAGCATATGAACGACATCCAGGATCCGACGGTGTTAGGGATTTTTAACAGGATCAAACAGAGAATAGCAAGCATGTTTCATAAGACTCATGTCGATAAGTTTGCAAGCCGTGAAGACAGGTCTCGATCATTTGGGCAAGTGTACACACAACGACGTAGGCTAGGTCAAAGGGCGGCACGTGACGATGGAGCCAGCACTTCTCATAGCACGGTACATGCTGATGGAGCTGGTACTTCTTAGCCTTATACACAACAGATACTCAGATTATTGAGGCTCAT
>NC_033799.1:14982815-15026354 GCF_001876935.1 Asparagus officinalis | reverse complement strand
CGGGGGGGGGGGGGAGAGCGAGGGGAAGGGGGAAGAGAGGGAGAGGAAGGAGAGGACTTTTGGGATGTATGTAATTTTCTTTTGTTCAAATTTGTTACTTTTGTGATTGTTCAAATATGTTAATTGTGTGGATCGATTATTGTTTATATATGTGATTTTTGTGAGTATTATTTGATTCATGGCTGAATTTTATGATTATTGTTGATATTCAATATATATATGATTTTTGTGTGTATTGTTTGACTCATGTATATTGTTGTGAATGAAGCGAATAATTTCATGCATATTGTTGTAAAATAGTTGTGCATGTTTGATTCATGTATATTTCGTCATTTATAAAAACGCAGTGTATATAAAAAACATGCACGGCTAGCTATGCATGTTTTTTAAAACATGCAGCTTCACGGGACTTGAAGTCCCATGGAGTTGCAGGGTAATTTTTCAGAGAGTGGAGCTCTCTAGAAAACTGACTGAGACTTCACAGGACCTCAAGTCCCTTGAAGTTCAGTTTCAAATAAAAGTTCACAAGACTTTAAAACCCGTGAACTTATATGGATGCTTGAGAGGAGGATTAGCGGAGGACTAAATAAAAGTCCACGGGACTTCAAGTCCCGTGAACTTATATGGATGCTTGAGAGGAGGATTAGCAGAGGATTAAACTTCACGGGACTTTAAATCCCGTAAAGTTTCAGATGATTTTTTTTGTCAAAATCGACCCAGTTTCAGCCAGGCAGTTGGCTAAAACTGGGTCAAATTTGAAAAATAAGTACAAAACGGGTCGATTTTTGCAATTAAGTTTTCAAATAGGGCGGTTTTTGAAAATTTTTCCATAATCTTTATTGTTGGGTTAATTGCACAAAGACCCTTTTTTAAGGTAAATTACAGTAAACCCGTCTTTGTGAAGGTAAATTACAGTAAACTCCATAAACTTCCTGTGTTTTGCAGAAAACCCTCATGGACTTTGAAAATCACACTAAACCCCCAACAACTTTTTGAAGTTACAAAAACCCTCATGAACTTACCCGTTTGTCAGGAGGTTAAGAGAAGGGTTAATGGAGTTTAACCTTTCTTAACCATCCAGACTGATTAGTTTGGTCAAATGTCTAACAAACATTTTACAAGGATTAAAGTTAGTTATCTCTCATTTAGAGGGCTTAACAAATCTGCCTATAGATACGAGGGTTAAAAATTACTATCTGAAAATAAGAAATAAAACATTAAAAATAAATATAATTTAGGATAGTTATGATAATTAAGTTCTACATTCCTTATTTATTTATCAAACACAAAAAACTTTAACTCTTCCTCTTGATGATCAAATCCGAATAGAATTAAATTATTTTTAACCTTTTGTGAAGAGTTATTTAAGTTGGTCTTCTCCAACCATTCTCCCTTAACTTCTTGTCAAATGGAACCTGAAGTTTTGTAGATAACCCGCGTAAATTAGAACCGAAAAAACAACATAAAAAGTCATCTTGAAAGTTCATGGGGTTTAGTGTGATTTACCTATAAGTTCATGGGGATTTTCTGCAAATTTTATTGGGGGGTATAGTGTGATTTTCAAAGTTCATGAGGGTTTAGTGTAATTTAGCCTTGTTATATTTTCATTTTAGAATATAGACTGGCTGGGTGGGTGGGTTTGTTTTTTTAAGGCACAAGAATAAGAACATAAAAGAGTACTTAAAAAGAAAAAATTTAACTCCCAGAATATATCTGCCAAAATGAAATTATAGGATAAGTTCAAAACCATCATACTACGTAGGTTCTTTACGCAATTAACCCTTAATTGAGCATTTTCAGAGGGATAAGACCCTGATACGCAATTAACCCTTAATTGAGCATTTTCAGAGGGATAAGACCCTGAAAATTTATAACCCAATATCATCATACTTGTTAGATTGGATTAACGTTGCCATATTGTATTATGCCGACATTTGGAATCCTCAAACTTTAGCAAATAACTTTGATCACTGCTCTTTCATGACAGAGATAAATTGAAAAGAAGGATAAAAGCATAGAGTTAAGATCTCTCAACGAATGAAAACTATGGCTATCTTTGAAGTTAAGTTACATAGCATGTTCCTGCTTTCTTTATTGTAACACACAACAAAACGTAAAGATACACGCACGAACACTTTCTGCATCTAGATATTGAATCTCAATCTGTCTATTTTAACTTAACTTGCAAAGAACATCATGACACTGAACTTTCATCAAACGCCAACAAAATTCATCCAAGCTCTATAAAATCCAACTCAAAAACATAAAATTTAAACCGGAATAGCTGGAAGAAGAGGCTCAACCGTACCACTTCCACCATTTAAGACAGTAACATTGCCATCAGAGTCGACGTCCACGATAGCAGAATCTCCTTCCTTCACCTCGCCTGAGAGCATCCTCTCAGCCAACGAATCCTCAAGAAGTCTCATGATCGCTCTCCTCAGGGGCCTCGCTCCATAACTCGGGTTGAATCCTTCCTCCACCACTCTCTCCTTAAACCTCTGCGTCACCTGGAGATCGATATCCTTGTCCTTCATTCTCACAAAAACCTCCTTCAACATTATATCCGCAATCTCCGTCACCTCCAGCTTCGTCAATTGCCTGAAAACAATCATTTCATCCAATCTATTCAAGAACTCCGGTCTAAAGTACTGCTTCAACTCCTCAGTCACCAAGCTCTTGATCCTATTATAACTACCGTCCTTCTCATCATAATCCAAATCGAACCCAATTCTCCGTCCTCCTTTCTCAATCACGCTACTCCCGACGTTGGACGTCATGATCAAGAGCGTGTTTTTGAAATCGACGGTTCGGCCTTTACTATCTGTTAATCTCCCGTCTTCTAAAATTTGAAGCATCATGTTAAAAACATCGGGATGCGCTTTTTCGATTTCATCAAAGAGGACGAGGGTGTAGGGCCTACGACGAACCGCTTCAGTTAACTGCCCGCCTTCTGTGTATCCAACATATCCAGGTGGTGAACCAATGAGTTTTGAGACGGTGTGTCTCTCCATGAACTCGCTCATATCGAGCCTTATCATCGCATCCTCAGACCCGAAATAATAGGTTGCGAGTGCTTTTGCAAGTTCGGATTTTCCAACACCAGTGGGGCCTGAGAATATGAAGCTGGCGATAGGTCGGTTAGGGTTCTTGAGGCCGACTCGGGCTCGCCGGATTGCACGACTGATGGCTTTGACTGCCTCGTCTTGGCCGATGACTCGTTTGTGTAGGGTTTCTTCCATTTTGAGCAGACGGTCGGATTCGTCGCTGGAGACCTTTTCGACAGGGATGCCAGTCCATGAAGCGACAATTTGTTGGATGTCGACTTCAGTGACGAGTGCTCCGTCGTCACCTGACTCAATCTCTGCTTTGGTCTTTTCTTTGCCTTTCTCGATGAGCGCCGATATTTGAGCTTTTAACTCCATTTCCCTGTCTCGGAGCTCCCCAGCCTGCCAGTAAACAAGAAGACTATATGAAGAACAAAGCAAGAACATGAAAAGAATCGAGTTTAGGGTAACAAAAAAAAATCTAACAGAAGAAAATGAGCGAGAAAGACAAGGCAGTAACTAAATTATAATTCTCTTGCGGATCAAATTGAATCTTCTCTTCTTTTTAAAATAAAAAGACTGACTAAGAAGAAGTCCGTCTCCATTGTTTTGGCTGATTTTCATTCTTTTCTCGTCATTTTTAATACAAGCAGGATAGCCTTCATGTACACTGTGCTACAACTCGATATGCTAATTCTTTCTTTTTTAGCAGCAATAATACAACAGACTATCTACTAAACAGTTTCCCAGCAAGATCGAAGCAGGATAATAATAATAATACTAAAGATGTATCTTCAATCTTCAACTTTCAAGAGTAAAATTCTTCGTAATAAAGTATTGATGCTTGAGAAGAATACTATATTTATTCATCTTGATGCAGATTATAGTTTCACAAAGTAGACATAACATATTATCAGAAATTCAATGACTCACCTTTTCGAAATCTTGGCTACGAACTGCTTCAGTTTTTTCTTTTGTAATCTGCCTGAGCTCCTTATCAAGTTCTTTGGCATCTTCAGGAAGCTGACCATGTCACATTATCCCAATTAGAATAGTCTCGACAGAGAAATTCCAGTATATAGCAAGTAGCAACTTCTGTACCTGTGCGTAGCGGAGCCTGACACGGGAACCAGCTTCATCAATCAAGTCAATAGCTTTATCAGGCAGGAAGCGGTCACTGCAAAACAATTATGATGGTGAAACATAGGAAATGAATCCAACCCAAATAAACGTTCTTTTGAATTATCGCATAGTAGAAAAAGTTTATTATATTTATGACATGTTTCAAACATCATTTCAATTTCATTTTTGGCGTCAAATTTACGAGATTCTAAAAAGCCTTGGAATTTGGTTCTTTTCTGGCAATCAATGTTATGTCTGGAGGTAATGAGAAATTTCGTGAAACAAGTGTGCCAAAAGCCAGAAAATTATAATGGAACAACGAACAGACGTGGTTATATGAACACGATAAGGTATTTGGGGCAATAAAACATTACAAACAAAATCAAGCCCCACATAATGATGCCTCACTGATGCACAGTATGTGAAAGAATTTAACAGTTTCTCAGGTGCATCAACTTTCATATGCTCTGCTGACTTCTCTGCATATGCTCTCTGATCTAAAAGGCTGATCGACATGCATCTACAAGAACGATTAAAGAGCCTGCAATATAATGAATACATATGCTTTGTACAAAGAGAGAGTATACACAAAATTGACATGTTAATGCCTTAAATCCTAGAATATAGGATAACCAAGTTAAATTTTTTTTAATTCAATCAAATAAAATATGGTAAACATTAACAGTTCATACATAAGTAGTAGAGAAGGTTGTTAGGACGAGAGGAAATAATTATGTGAAGATTATAGGGTTGATAACAAGTAAACAACTATCCCATAAGTCCAATCTAATCTGTAATCTAAAAAATCAATTCAGATCCTTCCCTGCATCAGTAATATTTGAACTTCATCAACATTGTTCAATTGAGAAAAATAATTTACAGAACGCTAACAACTTGAAATACAACTACTTTGTTCATACCAAAAATCATAAGTCATTAGAATGAAATCTTAATGTTCATAGGGGGAGCATAGTTCTGCCAGTACCAAATAACTGAACCAAACCAAAATATAATCAAACAACAAAATAAGGTTAAGAAATGAATAAACTGACAGATTGAACAAGCACGCGCACAGGGTTGATGGTTACGAGGCACTGAGGCAGCGGCTCATTTTGTTAAATAAAGGGCGGTGAGGCCACTAATTTGATGTGGCTAGTAAGGTGGATCACATGTCTATCTCTTGATAGATCATTTAGCAAAATGAGCAACCACCACATACCCAGTATACCAATAGTTTCTTTCTATATCATGTGGAAGTATGTATTAACTAGAATGTTTACAATATACAAATTAATACAAGAAAACACCAAACCAAAGTCAAACAAGTTATTTGGTTCTTTCTAATGTTTTCTAAAAGACATTAGATGGTTCAATAAGTATACTCAAAATGGGGAACATTTAACACACGTAACGAATGCTCGCACCTCATGAGTTATTAAAATTCAGAACATTTTGAAACAATGAATGATTTATACAAAGAACCAAAAACCCTCAATCACTTTGATAAAAGCTAATTACTAACAAGACAACGATCTGCAATTCTTGAGTTGTCCAATAACTAATAGCTTAAATATTCCTGTATCTGTTTAATACCATAACAGAATTATCATTTCCACTCTTGCAGTATTCTGATCATTTTCCCAAGTTTGTTCTTTTAGTTTCCTATCGCCAGTTTTGTATAAGCTCTTCCAGTCCTATATATTCCATTTAAACTAGAAGGATCATCAAACAAATCATAATATATTAAGGTATAAAATAGGCTGTAATATATTACATTAAACTATAATGAATGTTACATCATTTATCACTAAACTAACATGTACTCTGGAAAATAGTAAACACCCAGAACTGATAAATTTCAAATACCTCCCTAACAATGTTCACAGCAAACTAAAATCATTGTTTCATTCATGTGAAATTTCACATAACTACCATAAATTATTATCAGTTTCTCAGTAAACTATAATGAACTTCTAAGATTGTCATAATCCAACCAGGCTAGAATTAAAAATTGACTTCATGGTGTAAAATAAAGGAATTAATTTAACTTAAGAGTAGTGATGGGTAAGGACATTACTTGGTCAAAGTCCTCGACATCTTTAGAATTTTTTAGAAATTTGCAGGCTAATTAGTGGAGGGAGTGGAGTGAACTGAGGGTACAAACTGAGGGTTAATTCAGGTTGAGAGGAGGTTATGGATCATAATTAAGGGATAGGTGGTAAGGCAGATCATCACCGAGGAAGGGAGATGCAAATAGTCAGCGTCAACAAATAGAAGGGGAGACAGTCTATTACGCGTGGATCTGACAACACAGGATCATAATTTAGATTAGACCAAGAGAGAGAGGGAGAGAAACAAATTAGAACTGGTGGGTTCTGAGATAAACTAGAGAGAGCTTGATCTTTTTTTCTGTTAGGTTGACAACCATTTGGAACAAAACCATCACAGGTACCGCCTACCAATTGGTGATATGTCAATTGAAGATGTTTCTTGAACACAACTGGAAAGTTTTTGGGGTCATTGTATTTTACAATAGATGCAGTAGTCAACATGAAAATGTGAATGTTTAAGATAATTTTGATATAAATTAGTTAAGCAATTAATCTCATATCACTGATGGGATAATAGTTTTAAGATCACAAACCTGATGTACTGATGCGACAATTGTGCAGCAGAAACTAAAGCATCATCCGTGTAACGAAGTTTGTGATGAATCTCATATCGCTCACGCAGCCCTCTCAGAATTTGTATTGTTTCATCCACTGTTGGCTCTGGCACTTTAACTGGCTGAAATCGTCTTTCCAGAGCTGGGTCTTTCTCAATATGCTTTCTGTATTCATCAAGGGTTGTGGCTCCAATACACTGAGCACAATGGAAAAGAAAAGGTTAGGAATTCTTCTTTTAGCACATTAATTCCTTTCGAGAGAAGCAGCATCTAAAATAAAATAAAGAATCACATACTCCAGCATTTCCATATTAGGAGTATAAGATGGATTGAGGTCTAGTGATAAAACATTTCAGAAAAAGACTATTTCCCAGAACTTTTTGGCTCACTCTTTTATCTGCATTCACAGTGAATGATGCTCTTTTATTTGGAAATCAGCGCAATCAGGTGAATGCACGAGAGTCAACACGGGTGACACGAAAGCATGTCAAATATCTGAGTGTACCATAAGTGTCAAAGCGTTATCTACCTGGACACGTGAATATGTACATACTTACAAATGTGACTTAAATACACATATACATGATATACTTAGAAGGAGCACAACATGAGTACTCGCTCACCAGCCTTCTGATAATCCAGTAGAAGTACTTGCTCACCTGCCTTCTGATATTTGTCAGCATTAACATAAGCATGACAAGGTTTTAGATGACTGGAAGTAATATAGTACTTATTGATGTCTATCATACTACCTTGTAGACACAATCTAGATATTCTCTCCAATCAATTACATTCCTTAAATATATTGCGATTTTCCACCTTTTAATAATGAAAGGGCTCGATTCACAGGGGTTTCGGAGGAATTTTATACCTGAGTGTACTGACACAAAAAAAATTTGAAAGTGGAATGACTTGAACAATTGTGAGAAAGAGAGAGAAAGAGCCATTTACTATATAAAGAAAATTATTTTGAAGGGAACATGAGCACAATTTTGCATTATGTGAAAGTACCTGCAATTCACCTCTGGCAAGAGCTGGTTTTAGTATGTTTGCAGCATCAATAGCGCCCTCCGCCGCTCCCGCTCCTATTAGTGTGTGTACTTCATCAATGAAGAGTATAATATCATTGCTTTGTTTAATTTCCTCCATCAGTTTCTTCAGCCTTTCCTCAAACTCTCCACGGTATTTTGTACCAGCCACAAGAAGTCCCATATCAAGTGTAATCACCTGAATTTTGAAAGCATAGTGTCCACAAAAAGATCTTAAAACACTTGGAAAGGATACTTGAAGAATTATAGATACATACATAGTGACATCATGGAAAGAAAACATGGAAGACAACAGGTTTTCAGAGATCTAGGAGGTTCAGCAATTCACTAGGTGTTTTCCAAGAGAATATGAACTAATTCTGTAAAGTGTGCAAAGTAAGGCACAAACTGAAAGCAATGAGCAGGAATATCTAAAGAACCTTTTTCCCTTCAATAGTTTCTGGGACATCTCCATTTGCAATACGTTGAGCTAGACCTTCAGCGATAGCTGTCTTCCCGACACCAGGTTCTCCGATAAGGCAGGGATTATTCTTTGTTCGCCTACCCAAAATTTGTGTTACACGCTCTATTTGCGGCTGCCTTCCAACAACAGGATCTAGTTTACCCTACAGAAGAAAAATTAACTTATTGATTATGATGAATTGTGGTACGTATCCCTAAGATGTAATTACTGACTCCACAATTGTAAGTTTTTAACGACGTAAAGATACCTCCTCTGCCAATTTTGTTAGATTGGTTCCATATTCCTCAAGTGTAGGCATCTTGCTATTACCAGCTCCTCCTCCAACTACAGAACCAACAGCTTCTGTATTTTCTCCTACCATACGAATAACCTACTTACATTGAAAAGTACTCAAATCGTTTAATAAGAAATACATATCAACCATTGTACTCAACGAGAAGAGCATACTGAAACTTGCCTGTGAACGAATGTTAGTTGGGTCAGCTCCCAGGCTCTCCAGAACTTGAGCAGCTACACCTTCACCCTCACGAAGTAATCCAAGAAGCAAATGTTCAGAGCCAATATAATTATGACCTGAAAGTTTACAATACAAGAAATTTAGTGTTTTCATTCTTACAACGTAGTTTCACACTGTACATTTAATGCTTAATATCATGCGATTTAAATGTAATTCCGGGCAGTTTTTTGACTCATTTGCCTTATCTCATATAGCTGAGCGCACAAAGCATATAAAATTCCTTTACACTTTCTAGGTTTAAAAGAATTTTCCAGGGTATTCTTCACTATTTGAGCTAAAAATCCTTGGATTACATAGCTAATAAGTGTGTTTCCCCTGCATCAACTAATACATATACTTGTAGCTAGTACCTCTCTCATCCATTGTTTCCTGGTTAACAATTAGAAAAATGCCAGACAAACAAGTTCTGATCCATGCCCAATCCCAGTTGCAAGAAAGAACCAAGATGGTACTGGTATCAATGATGATTTTGTATGTCATAGCTCATGAAGAAATTGTACGTAAAAAATGTTCATAAATTAACACTTAAAGCAGAATAAATAAATCCTTTACAGTTCCCTTATAAGGTCAAAAGTTGCTGCGTAAACAGTTTACCTAATTGACGTGCTTCCTCCAATGAGAGCTCCAAAACACGTTTTGCACGAGGTGTAAATGGTATCTCGACAGCAACAAATCCACTGCCCCTTCCTATAATCTTCTCCACTTCCTTTCGGGCATCTTTAAGACTAATGCCCATCGATTTCAAAACTTTTGCAGCTATACCAGAACCTTCCCCAATTAGACCAAGCAATATTTGTTCAGTACCAACAAAATTGTGTCCCAGACGCCTTGCTTCTTCTTGTGCAAGCATAATTACTTTAATGGCCTTCTCTGTGAAGCGTTCAAACATAGCCCTAGGAACTCCTCTACTAGCCCTCCCTCGTCGGGCTGAAACAGAAACCTTTACCATGGAATTAAAGTCTCTTACTGGTCTCGATAGAAAATCCAGAGAATTTGATCCACGCAATCCTGTGAACCCTTTCATTGTAACCGAGTGTGCTCGTACATGACAAATCATTGTAGTCCTGTTTGCTTTTGAGGGATCTCGTATATTTTTGTGGCATCCGGTTGCAAGAGCAGGACGGATAGCTGATTGAGCAAACGTAGCCATGACTTCCGCTAAAATGAGATATCTTTATAAATATATATTCACCAAACTCTGTGTACCCTGTAGGCATAGTTATAGAGACAGTTCAATGAAAATTATTAGAAGACATCATTCTAAAAGAGAGCAATAAAATGATACAATTTACAAAATTAATAATATATTCTCAGTGAAGATTTAGTAGATGTTCCAAACAATAGTTCAAATCCAATAGAAGTAAAAGAATGCTCTAGAACAAGTAAACTATGGAGGAGGTGCAAGCCAAACTATAACAAAGAATGATGAAAAAACAGATCATGAAATAGATATCCAGAAAAGAATCATGAACCAAAATGGTAGTAGAAAAAGCGGATTTCTTTGAAATTGTAGCATAATCAGGTATTAATAGCCACATAAAATCATTATCAAAATGGAACCTGGGAGAATGTCTCCATACCATTTATTATTCAAGAAAGTTTTTGAAAATCATCTTACATGTAAAAAGTTCACTACAGATGGCATTGCATTTTCCTTAATGCATTAGTGTAGCAAGGTAATAATATTTATAAAACCCTCGTGTAAGCCAAAAAAAAAATGAAATTTATTCCAAATTATGACACATAAAAGATGAATACTCGAACAGGGAATATGTAACCAAATATCCGGAGCTGACTATGAAGCAATTTCTCCCAGCAGGAAACTATCCAACATGGTCTTTATGGATACTGTTTGGAATCGTACAGCACAATTTCTCTTAAGAGTATCGACTTCATAATATTTTTTTTTAACTAGAATTGTTTCAACAATTTCAAGACGTCCTTTATACACCTGTTAGCTAGTTTCTCGACATCTGCATTTCCTTCTCATATTCATCTTAGATTATTCGAACAATGAAACCTTATCCTAAACTTTTGCAATCACCTACATGAATTCAGTTTTCCATGTTATAATACGATGAAAATGCACCTTCAATTCATTTTCTTCAAGTGCAATAAAACCCTAAATTCTCAAACCAAAAAGGCTCAAAACTATCTCTTAATTCTTAAAAACATAACAAATCAACGCCCAAGCGACAGTAATTACGATAAACAAATCCAAACTCTAATCTCTCTTTCTCTACTCCTAGCTGTAACAAGCATCAAATCATAAAAAAGAAAGATTTGAGGGGCCAATTCGAAAATAAAAACAAATGTACCATAAATTACCCTAAAAATGCAATAAAAATGATTTAAAGGGAGGAAATAGATTAAAAAAGGGACCTTGAAAAAGGATTTCAACGGTGTACCGTCACCGGCCGACTTCCCCCAAAATAGATAAGGGCTCTTTGCAATTGCAGGGGGAGTTTGGTGTCTTGTTGATGAAGAAAATGGGAATTAATAATGGTAGGGCTGACTCGTTAATGGGTCGGGTTTCTTCCTTACCCGGACCATTTAGCTCCGAAAAAAATTTTAAAGTAGACGCTTAGTTTGACTTTGAAATTCAGGCGCTGAAAACTTGTACTCATTTAAATTCTTTAAATTTCTTTATTTATCTGATTTTTTTTTCGAAAAAGAATTTTAAACACATAAATGATCTTCAAATAATATTCTTTGAACATTTTAATTAGGGCATGTTCATTTGATTAATGTTCTATAAATTGTGAATATGAAACTATTTAATTAAAAAAAATTGTTAAAAGATGTTATCATTTGGCTAAATATTTTTTTAATAGCAGGGAAATCCATAATTAAGTTGTTTTTTTTACTGGGATGTATAAATTTATAATTTATATATTATGTTAAATAATTGATTTTTAGACTCTTGAGTCTCCAAAATTAGTATATAAGCTACAGAGCATGTTTAGCTACTACTTATTTTTTGAATCTTGGTATACTTATTCTCAAAATTCCTTATAAGCATGTAAAAAAAGGGAAAAATGTGTCCAGGACCCAAAAAAAGAAACTTCATGTGCTGCAGCCCCTCTTAGTTTCCCCCATGTGGTTCAACCCCTTGAAGTGTGACATTTTGTGCTGCATCCCCTTTTTAACAATTATTACATGCCAACTAAGCTAAAATCCCCAAAATAATATTATCCCCTCTTCTCAATCCTTCAAACCCAGTTCTCTCTCTCTCTCTCTCTCTCTCTCTCTCTCTCTCAAGCTCGTCGCCCTCGCCCTCGCCCTCCTCGCCGTCGCCACCTCCGCCCAGCCCCCCAAGCCTCCCCCGAGTTCGCTGCCGCCTCCCCTCCTCTCCTCCGTCCGACCTCGTCGCGGTAGCTCGTCGTCGCTCCCCGTCTCGCCCTCGACTACGTCGGAGTTCGCCGCTGTGCCTGCCACTTTTGAACCCTATAGTATGATAGGCCGGAGGAGGATGACCAAGAGAAAAGAGTGCATGATGCCCAAGAAAAATGAAAAATGAAGGGGCTGCTGGCACAAAGCCACTCTTTTTTTTTGGAATTTGATGAGAAGCCACTGCTTGTTAAGGAGATTGTTAGTCAAGATGGCGAAGAGATGCCTGTTGGGTTTGAAATTTTAAGAGGTGATCTTGGTGTTGGAGCTGAGGAAGGAGATGGCGAAGCTTTTTTTGATAAATTTGAGGTTGACATTCTTATCTTTGCTTGGATTTTGTCATGGAGTATTCTCCCTGAAGAAATATTGAATGCCTTAACTTGCAGGAATTTGATGCTAAAATTTGATGTTGGTATTCTTATCTTCGCTTGGATTTCGTGTTCATGTTAGTTCTAACTCAGTTCATGTTAGCTCTAAATAGTTAGTTCTAATTTAGAACTAACAAGAACTGAGTTAGAACTAACAGGAACTGATAGGTACTTGTTTGGTTGGAGCCCACGGTACCCAAATGAGAGAGGCGCACAGAGAGTGGTTAAAATTAGAACTAATGGGGTTAAAATTAGAACTAACTTGTTATAACATAAAACTAACTTAGTATAAAATAGAACTAACTTGGTATAAAATAGAACTAACGTGGTATAAAATAGAACTAACTTAGTATAAAAATAGAACTAACTCTGTAGCGTGTTAGTTCTAATCTACACAGTGTTAGTTCTATTCTGTAGCGTGTTAGTTCTAATCTACACAGTGTTAGTTCTATTCTGTAGCGTGTTAGTTCTAATCTACACAGTGTTAGTTCTATTCTGTAGCGTGTTAGTTCTAATCTGCACAGTGTTAGTTCTATTCTGTAGCGTGTTAGTTCTAATCTGCACAGTGTTAGTTCTATTCTGTAGCGTGTTAGTTCTAATCTGCACAGTGTTAGTTCTATTCTGTAGCGTGTTAGTTCTAATCTGCACAGTGTTAGTTCTATTCTGTAGCGTGTTAGTTCTAATCTGCACAGTGTTAATTCTATTCTGTAGCGTATTAGTTCTATTTTATACCGCGTTAGTTCTAATTTATACCAAGTTAGTTCTAATTTATACTACGTTAGTTCTATTTTATACTGCGTTAGTTCTAATTTATATCACGTTAGTTCTATTTTATACCACGTTAGTTCTAATTTATACCAAGTTAGTTCTAATTTATACCACGTTAGTTCTATTTTATACCGCGTTAGTTCTAATTTATACCAAGTTAGTTCTATTTTATACCATGTTAGTTCTAATTTATACCAAGTTAGTTCTATTTTATACCATCTATTCTGTAGCGTGTTAGTTCTAATCTACATAGTGTTAGTTCTATTCTGTAGAGTGTTAGTTCTAATCTGCACAGTGTTAGTTCTATTCTATACCATGTTAGTTCTAATTTATACCACGTTAGTTCTAATTTATATCAAGTTAGTTCTAATTTATACAATGTTAGTTCTATTTTATACCAAGTTAGTTCTATTTTATACCACGTTAGTTCTAATTTTAACCATATTAGTTCTAATTTATAACAAGTTAGTTCTAATTTATAACAAATTAGTTCTAATTTTAACCACGTTAGTTCTAATTTATACCATATTAGTTCTAATTTATACCAAGTTAGTTCTAATTTATACAATATTAGTTCTATTTTATACCAAGTTAGTTCTAATTTATACAATGATAGTTACGAAATGGCACAAGAAAGCTTTCTGCAGATGTTGCAAACTCCCAAATGCGCATTATGCATTGATTAGTGAATTAATTATCGAAAGAATATGGTGATTTCAGTGATCATGTTGACGTTGTTAACAACACGACAAGGATTTGCAAGGAGCGAAGAGAGGAACAACTGTGATACAACAGGATTTGGGCGTCGGTTTTTGGTATAATGCTCCATCGGTTTGGATACCTATTATACGGGTTATGGAGCCAACTTATATGCAAATCAAATTATTTCGTAACTATCATTGTATAAATTAGAACTAACTTGGTATAAAATAGAACTAACATTGTATAAATTAGAACTAACTTGGTATAAATTAGAACTAACGCGGTATAAAATAGAACTAACACGCTACAGAATAAAACTAACACTGTGCAGATTAGAACTAACACGCTACAGAATAAAACTAACACTGTACAGATTAGAACTAACACGCTACAAAATAGAACTAACACTGTGCAGATTAGAACTAACACACTACAGAATAGAACTAACACTGTGTAGATTAGAACTAACATGCTACATAGTTAGTTCTATTTTTATACTAAGTTAGTTCTATTTTATACCACGTTAGTTCTATTTTATACCAAGTTAGTTTTATTTTATACTAAGTTAGTTTTATGTTATAACAAGTTAGTTCTAATTTTAACCCCATTAGTTCTAATTTTAACCACTCTCTGTGCGCCTTGTTAGTTCTAAATTAGAACTAACTATTTAGAGCTAACATGAACTGAGTTAGAACTAACACGAACACGAAATCCAAGCGAAGATAAGAATACCAACATCAAATTTTAGCATCAAATTCCTGCAAGTTAAGGCATTCAATATTTCTTCAGGGAGAATACTCCATGACAAAATCCAAGCAAAGATAAGAATATCAACATCAAATTTATCAAAAAAAGCTTCGCCATCTCCTTCCTCAGCTCCAACACCAAGATCACCTCTTAAAATTTCAAACCCAACAGGCATCTTTTCGCCATCTTGACTAACAATCTCCTTAACAAGCAGTGGCTTCTCATCAAATTCCAAAAAAAAAGAGTGGCTTTGTGCCAGCAGCCCCTTCATTTTTCATTTTTCTTGGGCATCATGCACTCTTTTCTCTTGGTCATCCTCCTCCGGACTATCATACTATAGGGTTCAAAAGTGGCAGGCACAGCGGCGAACTCCGGCGTAGTCGAGGGCGAGACGGGGAGCGACGGCGAGCTACCGCGACGAGGTCGGGCGGAGGAGAGGAGGGGAGGCGAACTCGGGGGAGGCTTGGGTGCCTGGGCGGAGGTGGCGACGGCGAGGAGGACGAGGGCCAGGGCGACGAGCTTGAGAAAGCCCTTGTTTTTAGAGAGAGAGAGAGAGAGAGAGAGAGAGAGAGAGAGAGAGAGAGAGAACTGGGTTTGAAGGATTGAGAATAGGGGATAAGGTTATTTTAGGGATTTTAGCTTAGCTGACATGTAATAATTGTTAAAAAGGGACTGCAGCACAAAATGTCACACTTCAAGGGGCTGAACCACATGGGGGGAACTAGGAGGGGCTGCAGCACATGAAGTTTCCGTTTTTGGGGCCTGGACACATTTTTCCCAAAAAATCTATTTGGTAAACCCCTTAGCTTATAAGGATATACAAGTAGTTATCTGTTAGGTAAATCAATAACTTTATAAGGTTCTGTTAAATATCAAATGACTAAAAATGATATATTATTGTAACTCCATATTGTGACTAATTAATTAAATTTATATTAACCAGACATTAGATAATATTAAATTTAGTAATTATTTAATTAGTAATTTAAATTTAATAATTTTTAATTATTATTGTTAATTAATAATAATGAGATTAATTAATTTCATTGTAATCAAATATTATTATTAAAGAATTAATTAATTAAAAATTACTTATGTCATACTAAGAAATATATATAATTACAATATTTTTATATATTTCATTATTTGTGATTATTAATTACAAATACAAAGAATTGTTAATTAAATTTATATTAGATGTTATTATTAATAAAACAAGTAATTTATTATAATGATAAATACATTTGATTAAAATATCTTTATGCAACATATTATTTGTGAATATTAATTACTAATATTATGGTTAATTAATTAATTTCGTATTATATTAAATATTATTATAAAAATGATTAGTTAATATATAAAAATTAGTTATCTCATTATAAGAATATACTTTATTAAAATATTTTTATATATTACATTAGTTGCGATTATTAATTACTAATATTTAAATTAATTAATTTCATATTAATAAAATAATAATTATTAATAAATTAATGAATAATAAATAATTATTATTTATTTATAATAAAGAAAATATTTAATTAAAGTAAAAGGAATAGATGGTATTTTTATCTTTTGGTCGGAATAAGGAAATTTCTTTATAAGTAGGAGAAAATTAAGTTTAGAAATCCTAACTTATTTTTTTCGAACTCAAACTCTATTAAGCCCCTATGGTTTCATCTGCGAATCTATTAAGCCCCCGTGGTTTCATCTGTGAATCTGTTAAGCCCCCGTGGGTTTTTTCGACTCTATTAAGCCCACGTGGTTTCATCTGCGAATCTATTAAGCCCTCATTCTTTTTTTTGACTCTATTAAGCCCCTGTGGTTTCATCTGCGAATCTATTAAGCCCCGTGCTTTGCATTTCAAATGGGACTTAATAGATTCGCAGATGAAACCACGTGGGCTTAATAGAATCGAAAAAACCCACGGGGGCTTAACAGATTCACAGATGAAATCACGGAGGCTTAATATAGTCGAAAAAAACCACGGGGGCTTAATAGATTCGCAGATGAAACCATAGGGGCTTAATAGAGTTTGAACTCTATTTTTTCTTTACTTATAAGTAACAGAAAAGTAAACCGAGTAACCGTTACCAAACACCATATTGGCATATTATAACTAAAAAGTTGCTTAAAGCAAGTTGCAAAACATGCTCCTAAACAATGTCTGGAGATAGATAGTTAATAGCAATATCACGCCCGACAATCAAGATGGGGTATTTGAGTGTCCTTCCAATAAAATTGTAATTTGTGACCTCCGACCGCAAATGATGTCCATACCATCTACGCACCACAGAATGAACTTGGTGAGAGCGAGTGATTATTTCTCAGGGCGTCCGTCCCTTTGATTCTTAAGTCGCACCATCTTTTCTCGAAAGTTATTTGGAAAATGTTGCTTGTGTTCAGAAACCGTCTTGCCCTGCTCTTTGGAAAGACGAACAGTAATACCTTGTTATTTCAGTGATTTTTGTTGTATCCAGAAATTTTCAGTTATTTGGAAAATGAAACGCCGACTTGTCGGCAAGGGCAGCACAATCCAACCTCACCCTTCCGTGGTTATCCTGAGCAGGTCTGATAACAAAGCATTAAACACCTGTGGATTTGAACAATAACCATCTTATCTGGCTCCTTTATCATCTCCTCTTTACACGCACATCACATTGTCAGTTCAGTATACTTGGAGTTGATGGTTATCTACCTTCCTTGTCATCTCTTGGGGAATTAAAATTAGGCTAGGTTCAGACTCAATTTTTATTTGTTTTGTGTTTGGATAAAATAATGTCAGAGTAGGTTTAGTTTTTTAAGCCAAATTTTAGCCTTTAAACGGGTTATTTTCTAGACTACCCCCATAGAAAATAACTCTAGTCCGGTTTAAGATAAAACTAGGCCAAGATCAATCCTAACCCAAATTTAAGGATTTTGCCAAACTGAAACTAGTACCAAATGCCATATACGACACAAGACCCTAACAGTGCTTGCACCAGCTTGATCAAACAAAATAATTCTCAATACTAGCTGCCAAGAAGCACCGCATGACTCACAACCATCTACACATTATTCATGAGATGCCGTTGGCGAACCCAAACACAATTCATACCCCCTTAAAAAGTACGAGTTTGGGAATATATTTTCATGGTTAATATTACCCTTAATTTTTTTAAATGTATATTATCATCCTAATCTATATTCTAATTATCTTATATTCTTTGAATTGATAATTAAATGATTTTTCATATTTATAATGAGACTTAACATGTTATTGGATAAAGGAGATACGTTTGACATAATTCAAATCCTTATTTAAATTTGCAGAGAAATCTACAAAACATATGCTAGCCAACACCTAATTTTTTTTGGATTTTATAAAAAATATCCTCCAAGTTTTTTAAATTACAAAAACACCCCTACAAATTTAAAATTTTATTAAAACATCTTAAAAATTATAAATTTTACTTATTTTAATTTAGTGAAAAATCTGAAAAACATATGCCAACTAGAAACTGAAAGTTTTTTTGACTTGGAGAAAAGATCTTGTAAGTTTTAAAAATTACAAAAGCACCCCTAAAAATTCAAAATTTATAAAAAACATATTGAAAAGTTTAAACATATAAAAACACTAAAAATATACAAATAACACAAACAACCTTAGAAAATTTATTGAATTTGCACTCTAAATTTTTTATAAATTAAAAAATATAACCCTCAAAATTATAAAATTTATAAAAATCCTAATAATTTCCAACCTAACGGTATATTAAAAATATAGGTACTGTAAATATCCCCTACATAATTTATAATTTATAGAAAACACCATTAACGTTTTAAAAATTACAAACAAAAAGTCAAAGTTTAAATTTTATAAAAAGAACACCTTGAGAATTTCAAACTCATTAGTAAATTGAAAACATAGAAATTATAAATAGTTTATAAATATTTTATAATATGTAGAAAAGGTCTATAAGTTTTAAAAATTTGTAAAAAAACCCCTACCATGAGAATTTCTAACATATAGACACTAAAATGGATATACAAAATTACTAACAATCCCTAGAAAATTAAAAATTTGTAAAAAATATCATACTCCCTTTAAAAGTATAGGTTTAGGAAAAACTTTTCATGGTCAATAATACCCATAACTTTTTAAAAAAGAACATAACTAACTAAAAATCTATTAAATTTAAAATTTACAAAAAATACCCTTAACGTTTAGTACATTGCAAATTACCCCTCCATAGTTTGAAAATTTTCAATATTTTTTTGTAATTCCTTGATTTCAATGTAATGTTTAATAGTTTTGTGTATTTATAAATTATAAATTTAGGGTTTTTCATATTTTTTAAACTTTTGAGGGTGTTTCTTTTATAGTTTTCTAAATTTTATTGTGTTTTCAGTGTAATGCATAAATACGTCAAATAATAATGATATTGAAAAGTAAGTCGTTCTTAAGATGTATTAGGTCATAGTTAAGTATACACATCACTATTCCTAGACATCATAGTTTATATATGCAAAAAAATTTAGACAATCTATATAGTGGTTAAATTTTTTTTGACTTTAATGTACTATTTTTTATAAATTATATTTAATGTGAACCCACCATTTAATTCACACTGTGGTCATCATAATTTTAATATGTTTGATTGATTGACTAAATATGTATATAGACAACTTTCTCACATTAATATTTATTTATTTACCTACAGAATAATACAATCTCAATTTCTATTTTTTGCTTGAGATTTATTCTATAGTTACGCGTATCAAATTAGTAGCTAAAATAATAATTATTTATGCTTAAATTATGATGATTATAGTTGGTCACTCACTGTGAAATTTTCATGAAGATATACATATTACTTTCTATGGCTATCTGCACGACCCATGTATATTTTATAAATTAGTTGTTAGTTTGACATATTAAATTACTTTTTCTTTGTAAAAATTTATTCTTTGACTTTTAGATGGTGTAATCACTATATCACAATTATAGCATGGCAATAACCTGCACTCCTAACGGATTCAAGCCAAGTTTTTAATTTACTGAAGCTATATAGTATCGGCTACTATGTTATTATATATATATATATTATATATATATATATATATAATATATTATATATATATATATATATATATATATATATATATATATATTATATATATATATATATATATATATATATATATATATTATATATATATATATATATATATATATATATATATTATATATATATTTAAGAATATCATGTCAACATTTTTTTACAAATAGAATTTATTCTAACATCTGATATTATAAAAATAAATATAACAATTGAGTGATTAGCAAAAGAGATATGTGACGCCTCACACCTGATGCTGACTAGGTAGGGGGCTTACATGTCATACACTTATAGCTCACTGGGCGCAGAGGGTGAGCTGCCAGCTCACCTCCATTATTCTCTTTCTCTCTCTCTCTCCTCATACTCTCTCGGAGTCCTCTCTATCTCTAGCTATATAATATATATATATATATATATATATATATATATATATATATATATATATATATATATATAATATATATATATATATATATATATATATATATATATATATATGTATATATATATATTATATATATAATATATTTACAGATTTTAAAAGTTATTGCTAGAGTTAATCCTACTTAATTACTCGGTTATGTAGGGAATTTTTAGATCTTGCAAAACCCCCAAAAAAGCCACAAAACGTATCAAATAAAATCACACAAGATTTAATGTAGAAAATTCTCAACAGGAAAAAAATCACGGGATCAAAATCAATCCACTGTCACCTCCAAATTACAATTTTTTGCACGGACAAAGACTACGAACCCTCTCTACACTTCTTCTTCTTCTTCGTTTTTTCCTCTAACAATAGAAGGACATATCCTCCCTCAATCATGATAGATCTTTAACCCTATCTAATTCTCATGAAATTATACAAAGAATTAAAAATACTATACTAACTTGGAGTTTGAGTTGATACCCAACATATCCTCCCTCAATAAAAAATCTCCAAGTGTCTCAACGGCTTCAGAAAAACTCACTCTCTTCATCTTGTTCTTCACCTCTCCTTTGTGGACAAGAGTCTGAGAAGAGTAATCTACACTATTAACGGATCGCTCATCTAAATAGCAAATATGGTTGATATTCTTCCTCCCTCGAAAAATCAAATCACCATCTCTATACACTTTGCACCATTCTCCTTCACCCATATACTTATACCCACGTGATATCATCTCACCCAATAAAATTAAATTAGCACCACATGACGACACATATCTCACTTGATGAAGAATTCCGACCTTCCCAGTGTGAAGCTTGAGGCGAACACTTCCAACACCTTTAACCTTCATCTTCTCTTTGTTTCTAACAATCACGTTGTCAAATTCTTCATCTGTCTTTAATGTATTAAAATAATTTTTGTTGTTGCAAACGTGCATAGAAGCTGCAGAATCTAACACCCATGCAGAATCTAACACCCAAGTGTTACTCGCATCAGTACATGTACTCTGCATTAATAAAACCACATCTTCATCACACACAACCACCGAGGAGTCCGCCTTCTTCCCATTTTCTTGAAGCTTCATCTGTCTACTATTTTTCAAATCATCACGCATCTGGGAACATCTGAACTGAATGTGACCATTCTCTCCGTAATAATAGCACTCCTTTTCGACATCGTCTCGGGGTTAAGATTTTGATCTTCCTTGATAACTGTCACATCTCCTCGTACTCCTCCCTCGATTAGAACCTTTAAAAGCTAGTGCACTCTTACCACCATTAAATGCGCTCTCTTTTCCCATCATTCTTTCATTCTCATGTAAGAGTGCTGTCATATCGTCGAACTTCAAAGTCTGCTTCCATACAATTATCGTTTGAACTAATGGCTTGTACAACTTCGGCAAGGAAGACAATAGGAGTAGCGCCTACTCTTCTTCTTTAATCCCCTCATCAAGATTCATAAGTTGGCAAACTAGCTAATTAAAGGCATTGATGTGGTCTTGAATTGCAGTACATTCTTCCATCTTTAATGAATAAAGCTCCATCTTCAAACACAACCGGTTGGTCATCGACTTCGACGCATAAATCTCCTTGAGCCTTTCCCACAGTCCTCTTGGTGTGATCTCTTGCATAACATTGTACTTGATCTCGGGGGCGAGTACCAAACGAATTATGCTAACCATCCTCTTTTGCATAGAACTACATTCAGCATCTTTCAATCCTTCAGGTTTCTTATCCTCTAAAGCTTGATCAACACCCTGCTGTACAAGAATATCTTAAACTGTGTACTGTCATACTGCAAAATTTGTCTTGCCATTGAATAGCGGAATATCAAATTTCGGACCCGAAGAAGTCATCATCCTCTAACCACAATCACAATTCAAATCAGTTACTATAGAGATTGAATTTGATAAAATCAACGTCAAAAACGAATTCAGCACGTCAAAAACCCCTAGGAATGACTCCTGGATTACCAAAATTTGCCTCCAAATCCTTGATCAAAAGACAAATCAACCACAAATGTCGGATCTGTGTGAACAACCCCCCCCTTAGTATTCTCGCTACAGTGTTGTTGCTACAGTAACCCTTTTTTTTATGTCGGCCACCACGCTTCGACCGCTAACGCCTTCACAAATCACGCACCGATTAAACCTCTACGATCCATCGAACTCCGCTCTGATATCACTTGTAGGGAATTTTTAGATCTCGTAAAACCCCCCAAAAAAGCCACTAAACGCAGTAAATAAAATCACACAAGATTTAACATAAAAAATCCTCAACATGGAAAAACTAATGGATCAAAATCAATCCACTATCACCTCCAAATTATAATCTTTTGCACGGACAAAGACTGCCAAACCCTCTCTCTCTTTCTCTCTACACTTCTTCTTCTTATTATTAATTTTTTCCTCTAACAATAGAAGGACATATATAGGGAAACCAAAACCCTATCTCTAGCTTAACTTCCTAATTAGAAACAGATTCAAACTCCTAATCATGATGGAACTCAAACTCCTAATCATGATAGATCTCTAACCCTATCTAATTCTCATGAAGATATACAAAGAATTAAAAACACTATACTAACTTAGAGTTTGAGTAGATACCCAACAGGTAAATCATTTGTCAATTATTACCTTATTGTCACTGCAGATGTAAGTTTTTTCCCACATAAAATAATGTAGTAATAATATAAGTCCACAAACAAACAATATAACTAAAGGCGTATGATGAGTTGCTATATTATCTTTATCTTACATAATCCCGCTTTCGTCTATATCTTTGTCTATAAGCATGCGCTAAATAAACCCTAATAAAAAATGATTTCCACAATTGATCATGAGACTCGTGGTTTACATCTGTCGCGCGCCTTTGCAAAAGCATGCTCGCACACCGAACGAGTCCGCGAGTTACGGGAGAAGATTAACAAACCAAAATTGAGCACAATCCAAACAAATACAACAAACCAATCGCAAACACAGAGATATACGTGGTTCGGCAATTTGTTTACGTCCACGGGGAGAGGATAGGGAGATTTCACTATTTTGAGGAAAGTACAAAAGGGTTACAATCACTCAAACACTCGAACATACCCTAACCAATGATCTCTCAACTCGCTCAAAGGTTCTCCCTCTCAAAGTGCTCAGAATACTCTCTATTATTTGATAAACCAAAAATCCTAAAATTATGTTTCAATATATATCAAAACACGAACCAAATCAGAACAAGAAATAAAGCACAGGCCCAAACCCGACTGGCGGTCGACCGTCGAATCATCGGGGTCGATCGACCAAAATGACAGAAAACTAAAAAATGCATTACAGGGTTCGTGGTCGACTGCACTTAACGTCGCGGTCGATCGACCAGAGGTCCGAAACTACACCTTGTAGTGTGCACCTTTCCGGTTGACCGCACTTGACGCCGCGGTCGACCGGCCAGAGCTCAAACTGATTCCTGCTTTGTTTTTCCTAAACTTCGTTGCTGTTTTCACCGTTTTTATAATTCTCTACCTAGGCGAAGTTTTTTCAAAACTAAGCTGACACCAATACTAAACAAATATCCCACTTGTTGTGTCCAGTACGAAGTAAAATAAATCCATGATAACAGACTCAATCTATAATAAGTCGAGAACCCAAACCGGCTGCATCAAAATGATTACCTACGTACTCCCTCTCCCAAGGGATCAAGCCGTCTGTAGTTCATCCAAAATGGCCATCAATGACCTCAATAATCATGAATATGCAACAAGTTTCGATAATGATCAAACTTGTTACTCGGAACCACCTTTCTTAGTATATCCATCGGATTATCTTTCGTGTGGACCTTCACAATTTTCACATCGTCACCTTCAAGAACATCCCGAACGAAATGATAATGAACGTCAATGTGCTTTGTCCTCGCATGAAAAATCTGATTCTTCGCCAAATAGATAACACTCATGCTATCACAATAAAGAGTGATGGACCGCTACGATATACCAAGTTCCTCCAAAAGTCCTCGAAGCCAAAAGTAGCCTCTTTGATAGCCTCCGTAATCGCCATATACTCTGCCTCCATCATCGACAAAGCCACCGTAAAATGTAAGTTGCATCTTCAACACACCGGTACACAGGTCAAAGTAAACACATATCTCGTCGTAGACTGGCGATTATCCAAATCACCAACATAATCCGAATCAACATAGCCAATGCATAACTGTCCACCTCTAGCGTCCCGCTCAAAACATAAACCAACATTGAGAGTACCTCTAATGTACCTCAAAATCCATCTCACGGTGTCCCAATGACCCACTCCTGGATCGTGGATGTATCTCTAAACCATGCTCACCGTCTGTGACAAATCCAGCCTCGTACATACCATTGCGTATATCAAGCTTCTAACTGCGCTCACATATGGAGTCTTCGACATCAACTCTCGATCTTCAACTGTTTTTGGTGAAAGGTCAACTAAAACATTCAAATAGGCTCCCAAAGGTACACTAACTGGCTTCGTATCCATGCTCACATTGAACTGCTATAGTACTTTCTTCAAATAAGCCACATGTGTCAAACAAATTCTGCCATTCTCTTTGTCTCTGCCAATCTCCTTTCCCAAAATACACTTTGTTTTACCCAAATCCTTCATCTCAAACTCCTTTGAAAGCTGAATCTTTAACTCATCTATAGCGGATCTGGAAATAGAAACAACCAACATGTCATCAACATAAAACAACAAATAAATGTACACACCTTCTTTTAACTTGCGATAATACACACAAGAATCAAACCGTCTCCGAGTGTACGAATGTCCGATCATGAAACTATCAAATCGTCTATACCGCTGTCGAGGAGATTGCTTCAAACCGTATAGCGATTTCTTCAACCTACAAAATAAATTTTTCTTCCCTGTAGCTCGGAATCCCAATGGCTGAGTCATATATATTTCTTCATCAAGATCACCATGAAGAAATATGATCTTTATATCCAACTGGTCTAACTCCAAACCATACTATGCCACCAAAGCTAGCAAAATCCGAATAGAAGAGTGCTTCACCACTAGAGAGAAAACCTCATTGTAATCAATACCTTCTTTCTATGCATAGCCCTTCACAACCAACCTAGCTTTGAACCTCACTGGAGTACCTTTAATGTCCTCCTTCTTCGTGTATACACACTTGTAACTAATCGCCTTCCGCCTCTTTGGAAGCTCAACAAGCTCACATGTATCATTCTTGTGAAGAGACTCCATCTCATCCTGCATAACTACCTGCCACGAATCAACCTCGAAACTCTACTCGGCTTTCTGAATGTAGTAGGCACTAACTCATCGACACTCTCCACTAGAAAGTGCATATGTAACTACTGTGTCGGTATACCATGCTGGCATCCGTATGTCTCTCCTCTGTCTCCGAACCGTAATAGAATCCTGAACTTGAGTCGTCGGTCCCTGATCCTGCACATCCGTACCTATATCCTCCTCCTCGTTATCGTGCTCACCTGGCGTCACCTCAGTCGACACACAAATGGATACTGTACCATCTGGATAATGTGGAGCTGCATCAATCTTCATCACATGCGATATCTCCTTTGTCGGGTTATTCTCTACCTGTTGAGAGCTGGAAAGCTTCAAGATAGAAGCCTCGTCAAACGTGACGTCTCTACTCAGCATAATCTTCCTATCAACTGGATCTCATAGCTTGTATCCCTTGATACCACGCTTAAATCCTATAAATATGACATTCCTAGCTCGAGGTTCAAATTTATCTGTCTTCACATGATAAAATGCAGAGCACCCAAATACCTTGAGCTGGTCATAGTCGTGTGTTAGGTCTCCCGACCACATCTCCATAGGGGTCTTTCCCTGAATCGCAGATGAAGGTAGCTTGTTAGTGAGGTGGCTCGCATATGATAATGCATCAGCCTAAAAGATCTTCTCCAAACCACTCTGCGATAATAAACATCGAACCTTCTCCAATAAGACCAATTCAACCTCTCCGCCATCCCATTTTGCTGCGGTGTATGACTAACTATGAAGTGTCTCTCTATGCCATCGTCTCGACAAAGCTGCTGAAAGGGGTCTGATGTATATTCGTCACTATTGTCGGATCGCAACGTCTTGATTTTTCTCCCAGTCTGCAGTTCCAATCTTCTCTTCCACTCCACAAATAACTCTAGGACTTCATTCTTATATTGTAGGATCTGATCTAATCACAATAAAATACTAGAGGGGGTGAATAGTATTCTTTTAAAAATTAATACCAAGAAGATTTTAATTTGCAAAGAAATAGCACAATCACAGAAAATAACAATCACAAACACAGAATTTTATACTGGTTCCATCTTCCAGGTGTACATCCAGTCCCCAAGCAAATCCCGCTTGAGAGTTCCACTATGATTTTGAAAAACTTCCCGCTTGAGAGTTCCACTATGATTTTGAAAAACTTACAAAATCAAAACATCAAACCTGACCAATTTGTAAGTCCCTGCAAATTGCACTCAATCTCTTCACCAAGAGATTACACCTCTCACACCCGAGAGAACACTTGTCTTGATACAACTTGATTCCTATAAGCCTTGATAGTATTGTGATGTGTAGAAGTGTCTAGGAACATTTTGAATCTCTGAAAATTGCCTAACTTGATTGTATATTGAACAATGTTTTAAATATCGGTTATCGGGGATTTATCGGATGGCCAAAATCCTTATCGGATAGCGAAAATCGGGGATATATCGGGGATAAGTATTATTTATCGGAGCAATATACTGGATGGTGTATATATATAATATAACAACTAAAAAATATAATCTAACCATGCTTAATGAAATATAAACATACTAAAACAGAAAAGTAAAGTATGTACAGTTTATTCACTAATTTCTTATATAAGTCTCTTCTACAGGAAAAACAGAAAAGCAAAGTATGATAAAAGAATAGTTATAGAACTGATATTACTCAAAGGAGAAAGTGCGTACGTGAAGGTATTACAAGAGAAGGAAAGCTCACAGCATGTGTATATAGCCATGTTTCCGGACAAAAAAAACATGGTTGACAAAGGGTAGGCGAGCGACGAAGTTCAAGGTTGAAGTTCACGAATGCGAGTGATGAAGAGGCGCAGAGAACATGAGATGGAGATAACGGAGGAAGCGCCCAACGAGAAAAAGAGCAGCCGCCAGAGACGAAGTTAGGGTTTGAAGGTCGGATTCACAAAGTTTTGGGTTTTAAGTTTCATATTATTAACAAAACGGGTCGGGTCGGGTTTTAAAAACTCAACAACTCAACTCAAAATGTCTGACCGATAATCCCGATAATTTAGCCTTACTTATTGGCCGATAAGTGCCGATAATGCCGATAACTCGCCGATAATCTCTCCAAAACGATAACCAATTATAAAACCAACTTATCCTAACGGAGAGCTCAAAAATCCGATAACTCGGCCGATAATATCGATTATCGGCCGATATTTAAAACAATGATATTGAATGAGGATCAAAGGCAAATTCAGAAAATGATTTTTCTCAACACTTAGTGAAAATTTGGAAAATTTTCTTTTGAAAGATGCACAAAACTTGAATCTTATATATATGAATTCGTGACCCAAAATTATGAACATGTATCATATTTATAGCCTTGAAAAGATAGGTTTTCAAACCCTAAAAACGTACACAAAACAGCTATAAACTATCATTAATTTGAATTCTGGAATGTCAGAAAACCGTCTTAGTAGTCGACTAATTATCATTATAGTCGACTACTCTGAGTTCAACAGACTTCAAAAAACTCAAAATTTTCCTTAGTAGTCGACTATTATTGTCATTAGTCGACTACTCTGTAAAACACAAAATTTGGAATTCAACATATGAAGTTGAGTAGTCGATTATAATCCTTAGTAGTCGACTACTCTGTATTTTTATAGAAACTTATATTTTGATCTAAGACTTCAGTAGTCGACTACTAATCTAATTAGTCAACTACTAAGGGGTGAAAATGTCATGTATGAAATATTTTAGACTCAATGATTAACTAAATACTCTAATGGTTAACATAGGAGATTTCTATTGTTAACCAACACATTAAGCCTGTGTTAATATGTTCTAATCTCTATGTGTGTGTATGTGTGAGTGATCAAGGCTTGTACAATATTTCTAAGTAAAGAAAATGTAAAAATTACATTGATACATAAGCTCTTCATCTTCTTTACTTCTTGATGCCTTGAACTCATCTTGTACTTGTTCATGTTGATAACTACATTGAAATGTTAGTACATACACATAGTGATTGATATTATGAATAAATTGTTATCATCAAAAGTATATCATGGGGACATGATATCCAATATTCTCCCTCTTTTTGATGATGACAAACAATTTATGCATATGTAAGTATATTTTAAAAAAATAAATATTAATAAATAAATATACATACTCCCTCTGCATAAAAGCATATTAGAGTCTACAATTAATATTTTTGAGTCTATATAACATAATTCTGATACCATTCTCCCCCTTTGTCATTAACAAAAAGAAATACACATCTATCCTAAGCATATCTTAATTTCCTTTTCATGAGCTAACACTTTAAAAAGATCTTCCAAATTGTTAACATAGTTCATCACTTCACCCATCCATATGGGTAGGCAAAGACTTACCATAAATATCAAAATTTTGTTAATTTTCATCTTCACAATCTGTTTGTAATAGAAGTATCTCATGAACAAAAAATATAAAATATAAACCTAGTAAGCATGATTAAAAGAAGCATAAATTCATACATAGTCTTATGCAACAGAAACATAATAGCAACATACGACATATTACACAAGTCTTAAAGCAAATAACTAACACATAGTTTTTGACACGTAAACTTAAACAAACCAAGTTAACACATAGTTTTTAACACAAACATGAAACTAAGCCAAACACTACATGATGCATGCATGGCCCTCTAACATGAAGGTCCTAGAGGAGGTGGATGTCCTTCGAAAAATGCATTAAGCTTTATATCTAAGTTATCAAATTTCTTGATTAACTCCTCCTGGTTACTGATAATGTAATTGTTCTGGGAATAAAGAGCTCGCTGACTAGTCTCTAACTCAAGGATGCGTGTAGACAATGTGTTATATTGTGCATCCGAGAAGCAAGAAGGTTTTGATTGCACTTGAGGTGGTTGTTGGCTAGAAGAAGAGCCTGCTTGACTTGAGGATTGTGGAATATCTTATAGAATTTGTTCTTGCGGAGGGTTAGGCTCATCTTGGGGATTTTGATCATGAAGTTCAAAATTAGTTAACTTCATCCTAGTTAGGGCATTAGAATCAAAGAACTCAATGGAACGAACGACAGAATTTTCTGACTCAAGATCGACATGAAATTTATCAAATACCTTTGTTAAAAATACACCATAAGGAAAAAATCCTTTTGGTATAGTCAAGGGATTATTATAATAAACTTCATCCTAATTAACTTGGATATTCCCTATTATAGCATATAATACTTTTGCTAAATCTAGGGAAATAAAATGGAAACTCCCAATTTTTGGAAACATATTATAGGCTAAGATTCGAGCAATGAAACAAGGAATTGAATGAAGTTTATTTGAATTATTTAAAGGTTTACCATATCTCGGAAGAAAAATATGATTGGATAGTAAATTTGCATCATTCATTTTGATTGATCTAAGTGAAACACCTCTAAAAGGAATATTAAAGATTTTTCCAATTGACTTAGAAGTCAATTCAATTTCTATTCCTTTCACAATAGTTTTTAATTTTTCAGATCCACTTATAGTTCCTACACGTTCTATATTTGTAAAGAACAATTGAACTAGAAACGGATGTGAATTTTCTATTTTCGGCTGAAAATAATTCAAGCAATCCCACATTTTCAAAGTATAAACTGAAGTTCCAAGTGATGAAATCATCAAATTTTACAAAACATCCTAAAAGAATTTAAAATGTAGATATATTGTTAAATTCTTTAAGTAAATCATGACTTTTAAATAGACAATGATTTTATCATTAACACTTGTATGAACTTGCTTAGCCTTCTTTGCTCTAGACATGATAAATCAGAAAAGAACAAGAACTAGTAAAGATCAAGTTGAAGAACTTACCAAACTAATGATAACCCTACAAATAGTCGACTAGAACTGGTTGTAGTCGACTACAAGAACTGACAAACTAAAAAAAACTAGGAATTTGAGGGAAATTTTTGTGAAAAGTAAAAAATTGATGATGCCCTAACCTGGATTCGTTGGGTTCTGAAGTGGGAAGAAGAGGGACCGGTTTCTGAAGTGGGCAGTTTAGGATTTAGGGTAGTTTTTGTAACTTAAAAATGTATGGTCAAGATTAGATCAACAAAATCATATGAATGATTAAGATTTGATCTAAATTGAATTTGATATAGGGCTAGGATAGATCAGGTTTAAAAAAGTGGTTGAGATGAAGTTTACTTAAATGTAATGGGTATTGGGTTTTGGATTTGATAAGTAAAAAATCCAATATGCTCAAAAACTGTAAGTGTGAAAAATCTGTGCATGTAGTAGACTACTAAGAAAAATAGTCGACTATACTGTAATCGACAGAATTCTGGATTTCAGATCTAACTCAGATTAGTCGACTATAGGACAAATTAGTCGACTACACTGTAATCAATAGAATTCTAGATTCCAGATTTAACTCAGACTAGTCGACTACAAGTCAAATTAGTCGACTACACTGTAATCAACAAAATATTTTATATGCAATGCTTGTGCATGTAGTCAACTACTAGTGAGATTAGTCGACTATTAAGGCTGAATATGTATATGTAATGATTTTAAAACTTAGTTTAAATCTTCCAAAGAACATATACCTAATTCTCTTCTTAATTTAACATATATTTCTTCTTTTAAAGATTTTATTAATATATCAGCAATTTGTTTATCGGTTGAAATAAAATTAAAAGAAATAACACCATTTAGTACATTATCACATAAAAATGATATCTTATGTTAATATGTTTTGTACGTGAATGTTGAATAGGATTTTTAGATAAATTAATTACACTTGTATTGTCACACATTATTGATGATATAGGACAAACTATATCATAATCAGATAAAGTTTGTTTCATCCAAAGAACTTGAGTACATGTAAGACTAGCAGCAATATATTCTGCGTCAGTAGTTGATAATTATACCGAATTTTGCTTTTTACTAAACCAAGATACAAGTAAATGTCTAAGGAAATGACATGTACCACTTGTACTTTTTTTGTCAGATTTATATCCTGCAAAATCAGCATCACTATATGATAATAAATCAAATGGCTGATCATTCTGTAGTTCTTGTTCTTAGAACTGGGACTGTGATGCTGACTCTTTTTTAGGAAAGACTCACATTGAAGAATGTAAAACATGTTCCCTCAATTGTCAAAAACTTAGTCTCTGGAAGCCTGCTGTGTGATGCAGGTATGAGGCTAGAATTTCAAGGAGGAAAAGATGTGTTATCCTTTAGAAAAATATATTTTAGCAATACATATCGTACTGATGGTATGTACAAGATCAGTACAAGTGCGCCCAACCCTGTTGTAAATGAAGTATCCTCTTCTGTTTACTCCTCTATGTTATGGCACAACAGGTTGGGATATGTAAATTATAGAAAACTATTCAACATGGAGAAGTTAGGATTACTTCTAAAATGTGGGGTAACAAACCTGAGAAGTGTGAAGTTTGCGCATAAGAAAAGCTGACGAAGAAGCCGTTTTTAAGTGTCACAAGGAGCACCAACCTATTGAATCTAATTCATTCAAACACTTGTGACTTTAAGAGCTTCGTCACTCGAGGCGGCATGAAGTACTTCATCACCTTCATTGATGACCATTCTCGCTACTGTCATGTCTACCTGTTAAAATCTAAAGATGAAGCATTTAACAAATTTCTCAAGTTTCAGACTCATGTAGAGAAGCAACTTGAGCTTTAAGTAAAAAGACTCAAGAGCGACAGAGGAGAAGAGTACCTGTAGGCAATAAAAATTGCCTTTAATCCTTATCAGAGAAGTTCAGAACAAAACTGCTAAAACCTTGCCCGAAATAGCAGAAAAAGGGGAAAACGCAGATATCTCCCAAACCGTAAGGAATTTGGCAAAACGGAGGAAGCGAACCGAAGCCTTTGGCTAGGTTCGGATGGCTCCATCTCGTCGAGATAGGTGATTTTCATATATAATTCGTCCAATTCCGACTTACGGTTTGAAAGTTACGGCTTATTCTTCAATCCATGCTCAGGAGCTTGCCTGCAGCTCAAATTCGCCTGCAGTCCCAAATCCGCCTGCAGACCCAAGTCTGCCTGCGCACCTGAGTTCGCCTGCAAACCCAGTTCGCCTGCTAGCTCGCCTGCAGACCCAAGTCCGCCTGCAGTCCCAAACTCACCTGCAGACCCAGTTCGCCTGCAAGCTCGCCTGCAGACCCAAGCTGCAGACTCGCCAGCTCACTGTCAACTGCCCACTTGGAGTATGGGAACAGTTACATCAGTGGTCAAATCCCACAAATCAAGGGAGAGGGCACAATACTCCAGGCCCGTCAGATGGCCGTCCACAGTACGAATGAGCGGACAGGCGCCGAAACAGCCTGCACCCTCATAAATGCGGCTCACCTCAGTTGTCCAGGTGAAGGGACGAGAGCCGCCAACGCTCGGTGGTTGGTCAGATCCACGCAAGCATCTGACAGCCGTTGTCACGCATACGAGGAGGGGCTTTCCCACTCCTATGTAGCGTGATGCAGAGCACAGCTCTTCGAATGACCATTGACGGTACGAATGAACAGCAGGACGTCTCCGAACAACGTGTGGTCACATCCCATAATTCAAGGAGCAGTCAAGCTATCTCCCTCACCTCTATTAGTGGTCAAATCCCATGAATCAAGGGATGGCCCATGCCATCCCTTGCCTGTTAAAACCCATCTTCAGCAGCATGAAGAAGAGGGGGATTGGCCGTTGCATATTCTGCTCTAATCTCCCAAAGGTTGAACCTGGACCTTTGCCAAAGGCTCCCTCATTTGAGAACCGAAGCTCCGGCTCCGGCATCAACTTCGATCGGATCGTCCAAGGGAAGCAGACTCGGCACGAGCACCGAGCGAGGCATCCTATCGCCACCTAAAGTCCCCACACAAAACAAAGAGGGCCTTCCCTCTGCTTCTGTTGTAAACATTTGATTTGTTAGTTTGTAATAAGCTTTCTTATAAATACAAACGAAACTCCTTTCTTCGGAAGAATCAAATTTTCACCCTACAGAAGATGGCGACCACAGTGGGAGAATCCGTTCATTCAGATGAATTGGTGGTGGCGCAGTCTGACGAAGTTGCTGCAGGGACTACTGTTGAGTCCCTTGTGATCAAATTCGAAGGGTACTTACAATCGTCCTCTTCTCGCAGCAATACATCTCGCGATGGTTGCAGAGTCGTGCGGGTGGCCCAGCCCCAAGAGGCTGAGGCAACCAAGCCTGAGGGATCTACCCAAGCCGAGGCAGGGGGTTCTTTTCCCCCCGAACCAGTTGAGGCCGAGCCGAGATTCGAGAATGCGGGTCTAGGAGCTACTGAGTGGGTCGATGAACGTTGAGCCAGGTTCCCGGTTATGGCGAACCGCTCAAATCAGGCGAGCTTAGCAGTTTAGGCGAGCCCATCTCTTTGAGCCAGGTTCCCGATTTTGGCAAACCGCTCAAATCGGGCAAGCCTAGCAGTTTAGGCGAGCCCAACCACTTGAGCCAGGTTTCTATTTTTGGCGAACCGCTCAAATCGGGCGAGCCTAGCAGTTTAAGCGAGCCCCACTCTGTGAGCAAGGTGCTCAATTTTGGCGAACCAAGGGCACCTGGCGAACTCTGCAGTTTAAGAGGGCTTCGTCAAACAAGCGAACTTCACCAAGCTCGCCTGACGGCCCAAGATCGCCAGAAAGGCGAAGCAACAGCTCGCCAGACAGGCGCAGGCACACTGTGCCAATCTCGCCTGACGGGCGAACCTCGCCAGCATGAACCTCGCCAACACGCTCACGCCCAAATGGGGGTGGCCACCTCGTTTGCCTGCACGGGTCTGACGTCCGTCTCTGACGACGACGACGATTGCTCAGCAGTGGCAATGTCGGAGACTTCAAGCTCAGTTCAGGGCAAGCACACAAATGTGCACATGACTGACATCCCTGAGGAGATGTCTAGGAGGCTCGACGAGCAACAAGCAACCATCGACTCCCTGAAGGAGATGTTGGAGCAGCTCCTGAGCGAGAAGAAGAGGAAGAGAGAGAGGACTTCGCGGGCTTCGCATAAATCCTTGAAGCACAAAGAGCGGGTGCCTACTCCTTCTCACTCCTCATCCGAGTCATCTAGAGGAGCATCATCTTGGGGCCATAACCCAAGAGACAAGAGGTTTGACGATCTCTAAAGTCAACTCGATGCCTTGAAGCTCCAGAAGCATGTGAACAAGCTGGGGGTTGTCAGACCGTATCCAATTGAATGGGATGCGGTCTCCTACCCGGCAAAGTTCGAGCCGCTGGACCTCCTGCAGTTCAATGGAAAGGGTTCTCCTACCCAGCACATCTACTACTTCCAGGCGCAAACTGGACACATAGTGGGAAACGATCCCATTATGACTCGACTGTTCATTGGTACCCTCAAGGGGGTCGCTTTTGAATGGTTTCGCAGATTGGAGCCCGGGTCCATCACCTGCTGGAAGGACATGGAAAGGCTCTTCGTGGCCAGATTCTTCGATGATGACACAGAAGTATCTATGGCCACCCTGCTAACTGTGAAGCAGAGGAGGACAGAGTCTGTAAGCAACTTTGTCAGGAGATTCAGAAACCGATCGCTGCATTCCCGCGATCGAGTTTCCGAGGCCATGCTCATCGAGATGTGCCGGAACAATCTCTCCATCAGCGTTCTGTCCAATATGGGCGCTGTTGAAGCTCGCTCATGGAAAGACTTACTCCGCCAAGGAGAACAAGTCGAGAGCATGCTCAAGCATATGGGTGACGAAGACCCGCGTGAATTTCGAGGGGATGATGACCAAGATGCCTTGGTAGTGGAGACCGATCCCTCATATCCTCCAAATTTCCCCCGCTGATCCTCTTCAATAGGACGGCGGGCCCACATAGTCGCTCTAATCGCGACAATCTTGTCAAGTTAACACTACACCTCTGACAATCTCCCGTCGATCCTCTTCAATAGGACGACGGGCCTACAAAGCTATCACGTTAACAATCACCTCTGATAGTCTCCTTCACTCCAACAAGTACACGAGTATAAACTGCTTCTTCTGACACTCCAACTGGTGCATGAGTTTAAACTGCTCCCTTAACACTCCGACAAGTACACGAGTATAAACTGCTTCTTCTGACACTCCAACTGGTGCATGAGTTTAAACTGCTCCCTTAACACTCCGACAAGTACACGAGTATAAACTGCTTCTTCTGACACTCCAACTGGTGCATGAGTTTAAACTGCTCCCTTAACACTCCGACAAGTACACGAGTATAAACTGCTTCTTCTGATCCTCCAACTGGTATAAGAGGTTAAACTATTCCCCACACTTCCACTTCTTGAGCCAGGTTCCCAGTACGGGCGAACCGCTCAAATCAGGCGAGCCTAACAGTTTAGGCGAGCTCCACTTCTTGAGCCAGGTTTCCATTTATGGCGAACCGCTCAAAACAGGCGAGACCAGCAGTTCAGATGGGCTGCATCAAACTCCCACTTGGTCAAACCTTCAGATAGTTAGGACCAAAGCCACAATCCCCCGTCAATCCTCTTCAATAGGATGGCGGGACCTCCACTGTCATGTTAACGGTCACCTCTGACAAATCAACTTACCAGTCCTCTTCAATAGGATGGTAGGTCCATAGAGTTGCTCAAATCGCAATAAACTCCCACTGTCATGTTAACACTACACCTCTGACAAAATCAACTTACCAATCCTCTTCAAAAGGATGGTAGGTCCTCAAAGTCGCTCCGATCGCGGCAATTCCTATCACGTTAACGATTACCTCTGATAGCCGACACCGTCATTCCCGCAAATGACGTTGTCCGATCAGTCGTCATACTCATACGTCCCTGAACGATTTGATTCTCCCAGCACCGTCTTTCCCATAAAAGGCGTTGTTGTTTGATAGTGGCCTACTATGCGATGTGCTGCTATTTCAGGGTTCGTCTTTGCCCCAAGAGAAGACAAATCAGGGTTCGTCTTCATCTTTGCCCTAAGATAAGCTTCCCCCCTAGACTCCAACTGGTGCATGAGTCTAAACTGCCCCCTTACACTCCAACTGGTGCATGAGTCTAAACTGCTCCTACCCTCCGACTGGTATACGAGGTTAAACTGCTCCCTTAAATCCAAACGCCTCGAAAGGCTAAGGATAGAGGAGAAATTTTAGCATTGAGCCTAAGAGAGACTCCTCGACAACTTACCATGCTAAGGGCAAGAGCATGGCTAGTCCAACTCAAACGGCAGTTGGTAAAGACAAATCAAGTCCGTTGATAGCTGAGGGTTTGCTCAAAATCCTAGAAGGCGATCATCAGCTGCGAGTGAAGAGCAGGGATCACTTTACGGGACTTCATATCCAAAGTGTTCCAGACCCCATGCGGCCTGATTCAGGTCTGAAAACTTTGGAGGGGGTTTTGTAGGCAATAAAAATTGCCTTTAAATCCTTATCAGAGAAGTTCAGAACAAAACTGCTAAAACCTCACCCGAAATAGCGAAAAAGGGGAAAACGCAGATATCTCCCAAACCGTAAGGAATTTGGCAAAACGGAGGAAGCGAACCGAAGCCTTCGGCTCGGTTCGGATGGCTCCATCTCGTCGAGATAGGCGATTTTCATATATAATTCGTCCAATTCCGACTTACGGTTTGAAAGTTACGGCCTATTCTTCAATCCATGCTCAGGAGCTCGCCTGCAACTCAAATTCGCCTGCAGTCCCAAATCCGCCTGCAGACCCAAGTCTGCCTGCGCACCTGAGCTCGCCTGCAAACCCAGTTCGCCTGCTAGCTCGCCTGCAGACCCAAGTCCGCCTGCAGTCCCAAACTCACCTGCAGACCCAGTTCGCCTGCAAGCTCGCCTGCAGACCCAAGCTGCAGACTCGCCAGCTCACTGTCAACTGCCCACTTGGAGTATGGGAACAGTTACATCAGTGGTCAAATCCCACAAATCAAGGGAGAGGGCACAATACTCCAGGCCCGTCAGATGGCCGTCCACAGTACGAATGAGCGGACAGGCGCCGAAACAGCCTGCACCCTCATAAATGCGGCTCACCTCAGTTGTCCAGGTGAAGGGACGAGAGCCGCCAACGCTCGGTGGTTGGTCAGATCCACGCAAGCATCTGACAGCCGTTGTCACGCATACGAGGAGGGGCTTTCCCACTCCTATGTAGCGTGATGCAGAGCACAGCTCTTCGAATGACCATTGACGGTACGAATGAACAGCAGGACGTCTCCGAACAACGTGTGGTCACATCCCATAATTCAAGGAGCAGTCAAGCTATCTCCCTCACCTCTATTAGTGGTCAAATCCCATGAATCAAGGGATAGCCCGCCTGCTCGCCTGCAGCTCAAAATTCGCCTGCAGTCTCAAATCCGCCTGCAGACCCCAAGTCTGCCTGCAGTCCCAAACTCGCCTGCAGACTCAGCTCGAAATCCGCCTGCAGACCCAAGTCTGCCTGCTCGCCTGCAGCTCAAAATTCGCCTGCAGTCTCAAATCCGCCTGCAGACCCCAAGTCTGCCTGCAGTCCCAAACTCGCCTGCAGACTCAGCTGCAAGCTCGCCTGCAGACCCAAGTCTGCCTGCAGTCCTAAGCTCGCCTGCAGACCCAAGCTGCAGACTCGCCAGCTCACTGTCAACTGCCCACTTGGAGTATGGGAACAGTTACATCAGTGGTCAAATCCCACAAATCAAGGGAGAGGGCACAATACTCCAGGCCCGTCAGATGGCCGTCCACAGTACGAATGAGCGGACAGGCGCCGAAACAGCCTGCACCCTCATAAATGCGGCTCACCTCAGTTGTCCAGGTGAAGGGACGAGAGCCGCCAACGCTCGGTGGTTGGTCAGATCCACGCAAGCATCTGACAGCCGTTGTCACGCATACGAGGAGGGGCTTTCCCACTCCTATGTAGCGTGATGCAGAGCACAGCTCTTCGAATGACCATTGACGGTACGAATGAACAGCAGGACGTCTCCGAACAACGTGTGGTCACATCCCATAATTCAAGGAGCAGTCAAGCTATCTCCCTCACCTCTATTAGTGGTCAAATCCCATGAATCAAGGGATGGCCCATGCTAGAATGACCATTCATGGTATCGAGGAGCAGCTAGACGTCTCTGAAGAAGATGTGGTCACATCCCACAATTCAAGGAGCAGTCAAGCTGTCTCCCTCACGTGGTCAAATCCCATGAATCAAGGGATGGCCCATGTCATCCCTTGCCTGTTAAAACCCATCTTCAGCAGCATGAAGAAGGGGGGATTGGCCGTTGCATATTCTGCTGGCTAATCTCCCAAAGGTTGAACCTGGACCTTTGCCAAAGGCTCCCTCGTTTGAGAACTGAGGCTCCGGCAGCAACTTCAATCGGATCGTCCAAGGGAAGCAGACTCGGCACGAGCACCGAGCGAGGCATCCTATCGCCACCGAGGAACCCACACAAAACAAAGAGGGCCTTCCCTCTGCTTCTGTTGTAAACATTTGATTTGTTAGTTTGTAATAAGCCTTCTTATAAATACAAACGAAACTCCTTTCTTCGGAAGAATCAAATTTTCACCCTACAGTACCGATCTAAGGAGTCGAAAGCATACTTTAAGAAGCATGGAATCATTGCTAAAACTATTGCTCCGTATTCTCCGCAATCTAATAATATTGCAGAAAGGAAGAATCGCATATTAATCGAGATGGTGAATTCAATGCTAATCACATATGATTTACCTTTCTGCTATTGGGGAGATACTTTGCTGATAGGAAATTGGATTCTGAACAGAGTACTCTATTCCAAAACTGATAGTACTCCTCATCAGTTATGGTTGGGATATCCAGACCCTTTAGATAATCTCAAAGTGTGGGGGTATCTTGCATATGTTCGAATTCCAGATATCAGAAGGCCTAAGCTCGGACCAAAGGCTAACAAATGTGTTTTTTTGCTTCACTAAAGATAGTAATGCTTGCAGGTTCCTGGACCTTGGAACCAACTCCATCATTGAAGCTCGAAATACAAAATTCTTTGAGGATAAGTTTATCAAAGATAAATGTTTATTGCTTAAAGATATAGTAGAGAATGCTAGTACGTCAGATGCACAAGAGGTGCCAGTTTCAAGAGAAATCGAAAGTGCCAATGATGAAGAAGTTACCGAAACACTATCCAAACGTGTCAGGAGACAGAAAGATTTTAGAGATGATTTTATCACCTATAATGTGAACGGAGATCCACAGACTTTCTAAGAAGCAATGCAGTCAACAGACGTACTTTTGTGAAAAGAAGCTATAGAGGATAAGATTGATTCGTTGATCCAAAATCATACTTGGGAGCTGGTGAATGTACCTTAAGGTGCAAGGTGTATCAGTTACAAATGGATCATCAAGAAGAAGCTTTGTCTTGATAGTACTATTAAAAAGTACAAAGCAAGACTGATGGTGAAATAATTCTCTCAGAAAGAATGTACAGATTTCTTTGATATCTATGCACCAGTTTACAATATCACTACCATCAGAGTGCTTATCGCATGGGCGGCGATGAAAAGGTTCATCATACATCAGATAGATGTGAATAATGCCTTTCTTAATGAAGATCTTATAGAAAAAATCTACATGGAAAAACCAGGAGGACTTGATGCTCCAGCTGGTAAGGTTTGTAAACTTGTTAAGTCTCTATATGGACTTAAGAAGGCACCAAAACTCTAGCATGAGAAGTTTGATGGGGTTGTTCACAACAATGGGTATCAAGTTAGTGAATCTGACAAGTGCCTATACATCAAGGTCGCTGAAGGAAATGTGGTGGTCATCTGTCTCTATGTGGATGATATGATCATCATCGGGAGTGATTTGGAGACAGTAATATCTACCAAGAAATTCCTATCAACACAGTTCAGCATGAAGGACATTGTAACTATGGACATGATTCTCGGAATCAAAATCATATACTCTGAAGAGGGTATTAGATTGTCTCAATCTCATTATGTCGAGAGCATGCTAAGAAAGTATGGCTACAAGACCTGTCAGAACTGCCAGTGTCATATGATTATAACAAGAAGCTTCGACCGAATACTGAAAGACTAGTAGAGCAACTAAGGTACTCAAAGATCATTGGGATGTTAGACCCTAGAGGGGGGGGGTGATTAGGGTCTTATGCTAATCTAATCCGATTTAAATACCAATTAAAATTAATTAATGAGTTATCCTAGCAAGTATGTGTCACGCCCCGCTTCCCAAAATACTAGGGAATCGGGACGCGAGCAAGCCCGCGACGTATTAAACTGAGAAGAGATAAGTGCTAGACCCCGTCTTCTCAATCTAATACGCTAAGCGTCAAGAAATACAAACGAAGGCACAGGTCCCCGATCACAGTAATGAGAATATAATAAACAACTCAGAACCAAAAGATACATATCACAACTGAAATGATCATCCAGACATAATATTCGGGCCAAACATACCCTTATACAAACTATCTGAATGAAATACTGGGGAATATAAAATACAATGATCAGGCGGAAAAGGAAATGCTACGAAAATAAACTGAAAGGAATAACTGAACTTCAACTCTTCTTCTGCTTCGTCTACAAGACACTCCTACTGAGAATCCTCTGGCTCCTGCTAAACCTGTTCTTCCTCTAAGTCTGACGTACACCAGAGAAAACAGGTGTACGTCAGCGCACATAACGTACGGCAAGTCAGGTGCATGGCGCACGGCAAGACCCGACCCCACAAAGAAAATAGAACGAACGGAAATCCAATGCGAAAACGATACGATAACAGAAACAACAAAAGAACGTACAACTGAAATCCACAAATCAACATGAAAACACTACTAAATCATAATAACATAAAGCATCCAGAATCGATCAGGTAACGAGATCATGTAGCTAGCGATCAGTCTAATCATCCAAGTAACAGGGGCATACAATAGATATCATCCGCGTAACAAGGACATACCCCTAGATAGAATTAATACTTAAAAATCTACAACTTGAGACGTAGTACGTCGAGCGAAATAATCCAAACAAGGAAACCCTCATGTATATACCATATGTCTCAAATTGTAGATAATTAAATATTAATCCCGATCTATGTATGAAAAGAACAACACTGATCTACATCTCAACAAAACTAACAAAGTCCACCAGAAAGCACACAAGCAGATTATTCTTGTTTTACATGTTATTTGAATTGGGGAAGAATATTTTGATGTATATAATCGGGTCCCCGTAAAGTCGTCCGGGGGCCGCCTTCAAGTCAAGTATTGGCCCTCTGGCCCATGTATATAACACTCACGATATCACGATAACAAGAAAGCGATGTGCCCGTTTATATACATGCTATATTCTCCGTCCAATCCCCCTTTATAACCCCATGTTTGTCATATTAATTAAGCAACTGTACATGAAATATTATGCACTAGCCACGGAGTTACCGTGGAACGACTTCTGTAAAACTATGAACATAACCGTGATCCACAACACGTCCGATCAAGAGTGCATCGTCTAGTCAATGCTATAATAATAATAATAATCAAGGAAACCTCATATCGGGATATCGATATCGAGGGAACTCGGGACTCCTCACATCGGGATATCGATGTCAAGCGAGTATTTATAAATCATACTTTTAACAGGAGTCGTCTTCATGTACAGTCTCTCCTATTGGATAACAACTAGGTGATAGAACAACAAGCTTCCATACAATCATTCAGGTCAAACAATCTCATGCAGGTAATCACGATATACACTACAGCTAATCATATCACAATATCGAACAAGTTAAATACTCTGTGTATAAATAAGAGTGTCAAAATGTCGGTATCATTATAATATGTGACAAACACAGGTAACATTATATTATAATAAAATCTTTTAAAATATCTATTAGTATAATAACTCAAAATAATCCTTTTAATTCTAAACTAATCATTAAAAATCATTAATTTATTATTTTAAAATAATCCTTTACAAAAATAAAATCCTTAAATTATTTCTCATAATAATTATTCAAAAATAATCTTTTTCCAAATCAATTCTTTTAAACATTTTGGTTTCTTATTATATCAATAACTAATCTTTTAAAATCATAAACTTAATTACTTAAAATAAATCTTTTTACAAACTAATTTCTTTTAAGATTATAATATATCTAAAATAATTCTTTTCTCAAAATAATTTCTTTTAAAATATTATGAACTCACATAAAATGATTTCGTTATCAAAATAAATTCATTTAAATTAATATAATTATCCAAAATGGTTTTGCTACCGAAATAAATTCTTTTAAATTTATAATAATTATTCTAAAAATACTAATTATCACATAATTACAATTTATCTAATATTATTCATCAAACAACCCACGTAGATAAATATAACACAAATAAACTAAGTAATTAATTTATAACAGGTATAAAATTCAGATCTGAGCAAGTGAGATCTTGCATATAAATAATCTACGTCAAATATAAGAATAGGAACGAAACTAAATGAGGATCGGGATCTTGCATATACTTAATTAACAGTATATCAAAATAATAAAGACGAGACAAAGGAAGCGGGATCTTGCCTGCGAGACCGTGGGGTCTGACGACGAGGCGACGGCGTCGATGCGGACGCGGTACGACGGATCTCAAGCGACGTCTGTGGTGGGTATGGACTGCGTCGGTACATCGTCGAACAGGTGGCGTGCGACGAAGGAGAGGCGTTGGTGGTTGCGGTTGGTGGTCGTTGGCAGCAAACTTGGGCGTCGGGGCTCGCGGTTGAGCGACGAGGGGAGGAGACTCAAGAGGGGCAGCGGCGTGGGCGTTTGGAGGTGGGTCAGGGCAGCGGCTCGGCGATCGACGAGCGGAGGAGAGGAGCTCAGGGCAAGGGCAGCGAGGGGCCGTTTGGGCGGTGGTCGAAGGATCTCGGCGAGGCGGCGATGGAGTTCGAGCAATGACGAGGAGCTCACGGCGGCGGATTTCCAGAGCTGTCGGACGCTGGAGCTTGACGGCGAGCGGTCGGCGGGGTTTCGGAGTCTGC
>NC_033799.1:14932974-14981815 GCF_001876935.1 Asparagus officinalis | reverse complement strand
TGGATGATATTGGTTTTTAGTTTTTAGGCTAATGAGGTTTTTATTAGAACCTCTCCACACATATATATATATATATATATATATATTATATATATATAATATATATATATATATATATATATATATATATATATATATATATATATATATATATATATATATATATATATATATATATATGGAGAGGTTCAAATACAACAACCTCACTACCCTAAAAACTAAAAACCTCTCTCTCCATTGGATCTAGATGTCATCCAATGGATGAGTTTAAAGCTGGCATGAGGTAATCTGGTAAAATAACAGCAACCACAAAGAGAAGGTAATAATGCTTCTGTTGAGTTCTCTCATTTCCCCATGCAATCTTATACGACTACAGGGCAACCCACAGTCACGAATATACACTCTCGTTCATGGCGTCCATAATATCCAGCTTTCAATCCGTGGAAATGTCCAGCAGCTATCTCGTTCATACGTCCTTGATAGACTTTCACTCTCTTCAGAAAATCAGTCCAGCTGCAGTGCGCGATCGTTCTGTTCTTGCAGCTCTCGCTTGCATACGAGAAACGTCAGTAGCTCGCATTCATCGTCTTCAGCTCTCTTGGTTCGTACGTCCAGCAGCTGTACATTGCCTCACAATTTTATATGGAGATTGAAATGGAGAGCTTGAATTCAGGTGTGCATGGTCTAGTTTTTTTCATTGTAATGGAACTAGATTCAGTGATTTAAAAACTAGTCATATGACTTACTTATCTTGTAGAGCTTACATTCTTAAACTTTTATGGAGTTTAATGGAGATTTATGCATTGAATCAGATTTTTTCATTGTTTCTAAATGGATGTGGTAAATATGCTGGTCTGGTATTATCAATAATGCACTCTAGTTGAATCTACTCGATTCAGTGAGTGGATCGAGATAAACTGGGTGAATCATACTCGATTCAGTTTTAGTGAATCGCGATCACTGGGATGAATTGGTCTCGAGTCAGTTTTGTAAATCGCGCGATTCAGTATTGAGGGATCGATATTCACTGGGTGAATCTATCTCGATTCAGTTGAGGTGAATCGCCGATTTGTCAGTTGAGTGGATCAGAGTTCACTGGTGAAATCTACGCGATACAATTTGAGTAAATCGGCGATTCACTGGGTGATTCGACTCGATTACAGTTTGTAAATAGCGATTCACTGGGTGAAGACTCGATTCAGTTATGTTAAATCGCGATTCACTGGGTGAATCTACTCGATTCAGTTAGGAAAGTGAGGGTTTTAAATTGTTCTTTCCTTCTTGATCTTGTTAGAATAAGTCAAGTAATTTTATTTGTAAGTATGTTTGCATTTGATCTAAATGGATACGGTTAAAGATCCAGATTCAGTATATCAACACTATATGATATTGATGGTGTTTTATTTTCAGTTGTAGGCAGCTAATGAACAAATTTACATACCACATGTTATAAATGCAATCGACAATTGATTTGGAGGAAGATGGAATGGACGAAGTTAGCCTATTCCTTTTGAATCACCCAGGTGGTGGTATTAAATTGGAAACGCTCGGGGTTGAAGCTGAAAGTTAAACCTTATCTAAAAGCGGCGAAAGCTTTCGGCTGCAGCTAGAGGATGGTATAGAGTTTTTACCCGAAGTATGCTGGACGTAAAAAGTGGTTTGAGAATGCAAGACGCATACGGAGAAGAAACATGAGGACGGACAGTTCTTATTAAAACATTGTTGCAGTAGAGCTGGGCAGCATGAATCAAAGAATGGATGTTGATGATTGATAGAGTCTAAGTAGCATTTGAAAAAGAGAAGGAGAACTGTATCTAGTAGATGTTGGTGCAAAGCTAAGGTCGTATTTAAAGTTTGATGGTTTGAAAGGATATAATGTTCTCTCATTTGTTGAAGAGGCATTCTCATTCTTTGGTCTCCGGTAGTGGAACCATTTTTGAAGTCAATAGAGTTCTCGGTCTCGCACATAAAGAAACTTGTATTTGATGGAAGGCCAAAGCCAACATGGGGCCTAACAAAAACATATAAAATTTGGCTCAAAGAGTTGTGTGGAAGTTATTCTAATGTTGGTGCACTTGTAACCGAGTTAAAAAATTGGAGTATGGGATGTGAAGCTGTTATATTGGTGATCGAGATGCTCAAATGATCATCGAGTAAGTTCACCAGGGCTAAGAAGTGAGATGAGTGATGATTTTTCTATGATTATGCAGTCGGTATGAAGGTGGTCGATTACACTCGCATATTTTTGGGCAGATGTTAATTGGTCGATAGAAAATTACGATGTATTTTGGAGATGTGATATTCATTTGACATGATCTACATATTCGCACACAACAAAGTAAGATTTTATAGTTAATCTCTTACTATTTTCAATATTGTAGATTAATATAATCATAGTGAATCTTATATTTTTTGTATGTGATAGCAATAGGTAGCAACATGAAGTTTGTTTCCATTTACTGGTCTCGACAATTATAAGAAGTGTGTTGTATTACATAGCTGATGATAGCTAAAGAGACATGATAACGATCCATTGGATCTAGATGAATCCAATGGTTGGGAGTCAGTCAAACAGTCAACAGAACATGCATTAATTATCTCAACGAACACAAATCTGGATTCACTATAGTGAATCTGGATTCACTGCAGTGAAAAACGTGTTCGTTGAGGTAATGAATCTGGATTCACTGCAGTGAAAAACGTGTTCGTTGAGGTAATGAATCTGGATCCACTGTAGTGAATCTGGATCCACTGCAGTAAAGGACGTGTTTGTTGAGGTAATGAATCTGGGTTCACTGTAGTGAATCTGGGTTCACTGCGTTGATGTAATTAATGCATGTGTTTAATGAGGTAATTAATGCATGTGTCTGTTGACTGTTTGACTGAATCCTAGCCATTGGATGAAGGGGATTTTTAGTTTTTAGGTTAAGGAGGTTTTTATTAGAACATCTATATATATATATATAGAGAGAGAGGTTCAAATAAAAACATCACTATCCTAAAAACTAAAAACCAATCCTCTCCATTGGATCTAGATTCAATCAATGGCTGAGATTATAAGACTATTACAGCTGCATAAGGGTAAAATTAGAACAATTCACTACATTAATTGTGGCTGGCAATATTGGAAACTGGAGATAATGATTAAAACAAAAAATACAACACGTCCTCTCTCTCCAAAATCACAGCAACTCTCTCTCTGTCTTCAACATCTCCCTATCCACGGTCTTCTTCAACCTTCGTCTTCAACCTTCATCTTCAACCACTGTCTTCAACCTTTGTCGTCGTTAAATTATTTTGACGCTTTAATGGTAAGTTTATGAAATTTGTTTGACTTTTTGTCTAAAAGTTTTAGTTTTAACCTTAAAGATCGTAGCTTTTTGTTTTAAAAGGTGAAATATTTCACCTTTTAGTCTGAAAAGTTTTTTGTTTTTTGAAGAAACCAATTGAAAAACGAAGACATGCATGAGTGAATCTAGATTCACTGCAGTGAATCTCGATTCACAGCAGTGAATGATTCACTGCAGTGAATCTCGATTCACAGCAGTGAATCCAGATTCAGTATGTGAGGTGTTTGTTTTTTACCATAAAAATCGTAATTTTTTGCTGTAAAAGGTGAAATCTTTTCATGGTTTAAAATTTTATAGCTTGTTTTTTACCATAAGTTTCTTATTCTTTTTGTTTAAAATTTTATAGCTTGTTTTTTACCATAAGTTTTTTATTCTTCAATATAATCCAGATTCACTGGAGTGAATCTGAATTCACTCAGCGAAAGCTTGGATGGTTAGGATGGTTTTTAATTAATTGTTGAAGAAATAAATGCATGTGCTGTAATTTTGAAGAAATAAACGCATGAGTGAATCTAGATTCACTGCAGTGAATCCAGATTCAGTTATGTGAGGTGTTTGTTTTTTACCATAAAAATCGTAACTTTTTGCTGTAAAATGTGAAATCTTATCATGGTTTAAAATTTTATAGCTTGTTTTTTACCATAAGTTTCTTATTCTTTTTGTTTTTTATTTTTGCAGATTTGCTATTGTTTGATAACGAGTTTCAGTCCAGTGAAACTGGATTCAATTCAGTGAATCTGGATTCACTCCAATGAATCGAGCTTCAATATAATCCAGATTCAATGGAGTGAATCCAGATTCAATGGAGTGAATCCAGATTTAATGGAGTGAATCCAGATTCACTCCAGCTAAAGCTTGGATGGTTAGGATGATTTTTAATGAATTGTTGTTGTGTTCTTCATGCGAAGATGGAAGATCAAAGCTTGATAGAAGATGAAAGTGAGTTACAGAGAGTATTAAAGGACGTGTTGTATTAAAGGACGTGCTGTAAAAGTAAGTTAGAGAGAGAAATGGGGAAGTGAAAGGACGTAGCACGTTGATAGTAAGAGAGAGTATTAAAGGACGTGTTGTATTTTTGGTTTTAATCATTATCTCCAGTTTCCAATGTTGCCAGCCACCATTAATGTAGTGAATTGTTCCAATTTTACCATTTTCACATTGTTTTTTATAGCTGATGTGTATTAAATTTGTCTATATTTACAATTCTGCCATCGAAATGTAGGCCATTGGATTAGATAGTATATATATATATATATATATACTCCCTTTAAAAGAACGAGTTTGAGAAAATCTTTAGGTAGACAAAAAAAACCATTGGAATTTAAATACTAATCCATTAACTTAGAATAAGTTGAGAAATTGATGAGTTCTTATTGGATATACATAGTATGAAAATAAGGATATAGTTTAAATTAAAATGTAAACCTGAATAAAAATAAATATGATAGAATCATAAAAATTATATGCAGTTGTAATTGATAGTATCTATTGAGTATGATATGTGGCGGTTGTAGCATCTGCAAAATCCACCAAACAAATTAAAGAGACAATTAAAAAAAAGGAAAATAAATCATAGTATCCACAGAGTATGAAGACAAGGATATAGTTTAATTGAAATGTAAACCTGAAAAAAACAAACATATTATTATGTCCAAAAGTGCTACGCAATTCAGTTTTCAATGTAATAAGAAATGTGGTTTCTTTATTGATAGAAATACAGTTCATGATGATATTGCTATTCATGCTTGACTCCATATTATAGCTTGGGATTAGTAGAGTTTGGAATATGATATGTAGTATCAATTCAACTTAATTTCTTTTACTATTCTGCTTAAAGATATTATTATATCAATTGATATATTTTTCTTAGGGAATCAATTAACATATCCCAGTTAACTATATTGATCCCAGTTTAGTACAAAAATCCATTACCTTGATTTTTTTTTATAATGTTTAAATAAAAATTATATCAAATCTAATAATCAAAATGAATCTGTCTTATTTATAATAATAAGATAAATAAAAAATAAATTATTTTTATATTTAACTACGTATAGTGCACATGCATAAAAACTAGTTAATTTTAAAACTACTTGTAAGAATGGGCCCTATAGCAAATTCATGATGTGAGGGACTAATTTTAGAATACTAAATATGTAAGGGGCTGATATGAATAATGACTATTTATGGGATAATAGGTGGAGGGCGTGTTTGACGAAAATTGGGCCAGTACTAACTTTAGTCCTATTTTAGGCAAAACCAATTTTATTTTGGACCAAGAGAGAGGCTGTTCGAAACAAAACTAGTTTGAAAGTAAAAATTCGCCTTAGAAAAATTGGACCAGCTGGCCCAATTTTACTAAAATTAAAATTTTCCCATTTTGAAAAGTTGTCAAACACTTAGGCTTGGAATTGTGATAATTCCATCAACTAGAAAAAAACCATTCAATTCTTATAAGAGCAGCTTTAGTATATTCCTACGGTATGTAGTGCCTCCCTCCCTCCATTCAAATCACCAATGACTATTCCTCCCCCTCCTTTCTCTTTCTATCTCTAAGTAAAAGTTTTTTTATTTATTTTTTGATAAAATATTTAAGTAAAAGTTAATTAGGAATAATTAGTTATTAATTTAATGGGTTTTTTGATAGATACCCCCTAAATTATAGCTATTTCTAAATTTAAGCCTCAAATCATTGTAATATTAAAATTGCCCTCCAAATTAATTGTTTATCTTAATTTCACCCTCCAATCTAAGTACCTTTAAAATCTTAGAAGTTTCAGATTAAAATTACATATGTGCACTTGTAAATGTTTAAGAGAGGTCAAATTTAGCCTAAATTTGAGAAACTGAATCTTTAGATTTGCGTTTCCCGGCTCGCGTCTTGGTGTGCTTTATGGGCAGGTGACGAACCTCATCATCATCTTTCTAGGCTGGAGATGATTAATTGATCTAAAAGAGAGTAATTTGAATAATTTTTCGATAATCAAGCAAAAGGGTTGAAGTTGAGAATGCAGTGGAAGTGATCGGAGTACAGAGAACAGGAGAAAGAGAATACTTTTGAGGGGGGCTCCGGTAATGGGTAAGGGTTTGATTCTTCCTTTTGTTCGTTGTTATTTCTCAGGGAGATTGCTCCTCTATTTATAGGCCGAAATCCTATCATCTTCACCCCCTCAAATTGCCTCTGAGAAATTTTCTCTCAACAAACCCCATATCCTACGTTTCTCTTTGCTTGAGAAGCGTTGATTTGGTCACACAAGACCAAATCAGACTAACATCTCCCACTTGACCAAATCAACTAAGTGACATGCCTCTCACTATCCGTGAGATCGGATATTTATGCTTAACATTACTCCCACTATCCGTAGAGAGTAACTCTTATTTTATTATTCATAAAATTTTACTTGGACTTATTTATTCCTAAGTCTTATCAAACTTACATATTTGATAAAAGATTCCGCTAGTATTCCTTTTGTCAAAGGATCAGCAATCATATCTGTAGTAGGGATATAAGTCACTTTAACTTCTTCCTTTTCTACAATATCTCGAATATAGTGATACTGGATCTCAATATGTTTTCCTTTGGAGCTATTCGCGCCACTATTGATTAAGCTAATTGCTGTTTGATTATCACAATAAATATCAATAGGTCCTTCTAACAAATTGAGATCAAGATCAATCAAAAACCGTCTTATCCAGACAGCATGTGTAGTTACCATACTGCAGGCTATATATTCAGCTTCTTGCGTATATCTAGTAACACACCATTGTTTCTTGCTACTCCAAGAAACAGCTCCTCCTCCAAAGATGAATAAGTATCCCGAAGTGGACTTTCTATCATCTTTATCACCTCCGAAATCAGCATCGGAATAACCGAGGAGTTCAAGTGAATCAGCTAGATAAACTAACCTATGAGTCAATGTCCCTCTGATATACTTCATAATCATTTTAACAGCTTTCCAATGTGCTGGTCCTGGATTACTTTGATATCGACTGACTAGACTCACAACATAAGCTATATCAGGTCTGGTGCACAACATTGCATATATCAAGCTTCCAATTGCTTGAGCATAAGGAACATCTAATGGCTTTTGCCCCTCTCCAGGGCTTTGCTCTTTACATAATCTCTTTCCCATAACCAACGGAGTTGGTGCCGGATTGGAATTCTCCATTCCAAACCTTTTAAGAACTGATCTTAAATATTTTTCTTGGTTTAAACTTTGCATTCTAAACTTTCTATCTCGAATAATTTGAATTCCAAGAATATATGATGCATCTCTCATGTCTTTCATCTCAAACTTTTTGCTGAGATATACATTGGTTTTATTCAACATTTCTATGTCAATTCAGCGAGCAATATATCATCCACATATAAGGATAATATAGTAAACTTTCTCCCACTTTTCAATACATATACACAATTATCTAATTTATTTTGATTAAAACCAAGTTTAGTAACTGCATCATGAAATTTAAGATATCATTATCTAGAAGACTGTTTTAAACCATATAGAGATTTTATTAATTTATAAACTTTATGTTCCTGTTCTTTTACCTGAAAACCTTCAGGTTGTTGCATATATATTGCTTCCTTTAACTCTCCATTAAGGAATGCAGTTTTAACATCTATTTGGAATAACTCCAAATCAAGATATGTAACAATAGTCAAAATAATTCTAATGGATGCAAATTTAGCTACAGGAGAATAAGTCTCCTGAAAATCTATTCCTGCCTTCTGATTATAACATTTGGCAACTAACCGTGCTTTGAATTTATCAATAGATCCATCAACATGATATTTTTTTGAGCACACATTTGCATCCTATGCCTTTTCTATTTTTTGGTAGATCACATAACTCCCATACCTTATTCTTTTCTAGTGAATCAAGTTCTTCTCTCATAGATTCTAGCCAAAAAGCTGATTCATATGATTTCATCATATCAGAAAAGGTTAAGGGATCTTGTTCTTCTATATTTGTACCTACCGAGAAACAAGATGACTCACATGAATACAAATAGTAATCATCCATCCATGAAGGTTGTGTTCTTGGCCTTTTATTGCCTACAATCAGTTGATTAGGTACATTATTTTCTATAGGTATTTTATCATTTTTAAGGTTAGGTTCATTCACAATATCAAGGTCATTAGTGGGAACAACACTGTAATAATCATCATCTATTACAGTTAGAGGTTCTGTTTCCTCTTGAACTTGTTCCTCTTCCTCTAGATTCTCTAGAAATATAACATCTCTGCTTTCAATGACTCCTTTTTCTTTATTGTAAAACTTATAACCTTTTGACTTTTCTGAATATCCTATGAATCTACACTTTATTGTTTTAAAATCTAACTTATCTCTAAGTTGACATGGAATGAGAACATGGGCTATAGATCCCCATTTTCTGAGATGACTCAAATTAGGTTTCCTCTCATTCCATAATTCATAAGGTGTAGTTACAACGGATTTGGTGGGAATTCTATTTAAAATGTAGTTTGCAGTTAACAATGCTTCTCCCCAAAAGTTTTTAGAGAGACCAGAATGAGACAACATGCATCTAACTACATTAAGTAATGTTCTGTTTTTTCTTTCAGCAACACCATTCTGTTGTGGCGTATACGACATTGTTGTATGCCTTTTAATTCCATGCTGAATACAATAACTCTCAAATTCTTTAGAGTTATATTCTCCACCTCTATCAGTTCTCAAAATTTTGATTTTCAATCCAAGTTGGTTTTTAACTTCTGCCTTATATCTCTTAAAGCAGTCAAAAGCTTCTAATTTTCTGGATATAAGATAGACGTGTGCAAACTTGGAATAATTATCTATAAAAGTAATAAAATATTCTTTATTACTATAAGTTTTGACACTTAGGGGACCATAAATACCCGAGTGTATCAACCCTAAAAGTTCATTAGCTCTCTGTCCACCAATAAAAGGTTTTCTAGTCATTTTACCAGTTAAACAATGTTCACATGGTGACAATTGAACATTAGATAGTGCAGGAAACAAGTTCATTCTGATAATTTCTTTTATTTTTAAAATACTAGCATGTTCTAATCTAGAATGCCACAATTCAGACTGAGAAATATAACATGACAAGTGATGTGGCATAATTATGTACCAAAATTGCAAGTGCACAATTTATCAAGTTATAGTATAAAAAGATATCGATCCTACGAGGAAGGTGATTTTAAGAGATTATTAAACTTGGTTCTTATATTTTATGCGTGACAATTAGAAATAAAGAGTAAGTGTGAATGTGATGAGTGATTGTTGTGAATATTTACAAAAGATAATAAATTGAATTTTAGAGGAGAGAAAGAAGAATTAAAGAATAAATGAAATCATAAGGCAAGAAATATGAATTAATAAAATCAAGAAATAAAACCAAAAATGAAAAGAAAATTTAAGAAAGTTAAGATGAAGGATTCAAAAGAGGTAAGAAATCTAGAATATAATCCACTAACCAATTTCAATTACAAAATATAAACTATTCTCTTTTTATCATATTTCAACTTAGATTTATTAAGCATAGATTATCAAACCATTTAAGGAAAGTGTAACCTATCAAATTATCATCTAAGTTAAAATTACTATTCATGATAAGAACAACAACATGATAATAATCCTAGAATTCATAAGCATAACCTATCAAACCATTTAAGATAAGCATAGATTATCAAATTCTTCTTCTACCGATTAGTTCTCTAGTTGATTATCCTAAACATGAACATTTTAAGTACAAGAGAATAATTCATACAATATAAAAGAAATTAGACTAGTTTCATACAATTCTAAGATTCCTACAAGAATTAAATTCACATCTTAAGAAATAAAAACAAGAAAAAGAAGACTAATTACAAAATTAAAAAGAAAAGAAAAATCTAAACTATGAACAAGAAATAAATCTAATTACAAAGAAAATAAAAATCTAAACTACAAAATAAATTGCAGAAATTAAATGCAAGAAAAATAAATCTACTCTACAAATTAAAGTGCAAAAAGAAAATAAAAAAGACAAGAAAGTAAATCTATACTACAAGCATGAATTTAAATCTAACTAATAAGCAATAATAAAGAAATTACTAAAAAGAAATAAAAGAGAAAAGAAATGCAAACCTTCAAATTGCTCTTCATCTCCATCCTCATCATTCAACAAGAGGAGAAAGAACAAATTTAAAGAGGAAAAAATTATTTTTATTAATTGCAACTAAAGTTACAATTTTTGGAAGGCCTTCTCAATTAAGAGTAGCCCTCCTCTCCAAAAGGAGTTTACAAAATTTTCACACCCTTAACCCCTCACTCTCTACCCCTATTTATAGTAATCTTCAATGAATATGAGCCGTTGGATTTGTCTTGAGCCCCAAGCAACAATCTCCACCTTTGAATTTGCTTTTTGTTCTTTTCTAGCCCAACACAAGAGGCCCATATGATTTTCAAAAGAAAAATGAAAATTCAATCACTGCAGCAGTCCAAAGTCCGGCCCATTTCTTTATTTCTTTGCAGCAGGTCCGGTGTTTTTCCTCATGAAATATTTTGCTTGAGCTTGATTTTCAAAACAACAAAATGAAAGTCCAACTGTAGGTCCGGTCTTCATTTGATCACAAGCCAGGTCTTCACTTGAAAATCCACTGCAGCAAATTAAAAGCCCATTCACATTTGATTTTCAAAACCAATCTCAAGTCCGGCCCATTCATTTTTTGGGTCTTCAAACATCAAATCTAACTAAAACCAGCCCAAGCCTTGATTTTCCAAGTCTCCAAAAATGCAGCAGGTCCTATGAAGTCCGGCCCAATTAAATGTCATTTGATCTTCAAAATAGAAAAGGAAGAACTGCAGAAAAATCCGACCATGGAGAGTAATTTGTTTTTGGGTTTCCAATTCATTTGATTGCATACTTTTCTTGTGAAAATCCAGCCCATTCATTTGATTGCACACCAAGCAGTCCGGTCCACTTTAGCTTCCCTTGATGATTTACCAAAATGAAAATGAAAAGCTAAAACAACTTTGGGCTTCAAAAATGCTACAAAATAGAGAAGAGAGATTTTTAAGGGGTTTTTACATTTATTTATATTTTCATTCAATTATGTGCAAACTAATCTAACAACAATTATTAATGGTATATTTATTCATGTAAAATAGATAATGAGGGTATAAAATTGTAATAAAATAGGATTATCAAATACCCCCATACCTAAACTTTTGCTAGTCCTCTAGCAAAGAAAAAAAAAGAAAATCCTAACTCACTTTCGCAGGAATCGCGGTTGTATTTAGCGCATACAACAAGCCTTTAAACCCCTAGGTTACCCTAGTGGACGAGTTGTAGTCTCGTGAGGGTTTGCAGTGAATATACCCATAAAATTCGGTCAACTTGCCAAGTTAAATAAGTCAGTAAATAACAGATTTTCCTTGATATATTTAAACATTCTAATTGAAGCTAGTTAATAATCAAGAAAACATTTTTATATATAACTCCAATGTAAATCCCCTAGAAAATCTTTTTCATTATAGCAATACAAAACCAAGTCAAATCTTAGAAATTTAATTAAAAAGTTTTGAAAAGAACATGCCAACTCTTTGTTTTAAATAACTTTCAAGTCTCTTGATCAAAAATTATTTTTCAAAGACCATATATACAAAACAACAATAAAAACAATTGTTAGTGTTATATATATGTATATTTTTTCCACTCTCTAATTCTTGGTGATTGTTTTCTATTTTAACGGGCTTTCTAAGTGACCATTTAACGAGTTTTGGGCCAATGAATCCCAACCCAATTGGGCTTAGGTCATTAAGTATAGAGATACTCCTTGGGCTTAATTGCTCAGTCAACTTAGGCTTTATAAGATAGAATCACCTTGAATTTAAGAGTTTTTATTTATTTATTTTTTTTGGGTGGTGCCCATTTTTCGCACTCTTCTTTTATAAGGTTAGTTTTTTTTAATATATATATGTGTAAGTATATATAGTCTTTAAAAAAAAATGTATAAATCAAGATAACTTGAAAAAAATATTTTCAACTCTAAGTTAAGCATGCAAAAATTTCATTATTTTAAATAAAAGTCCAAGTTAAGGCTTAAGTAAAGTATACTACTTTGAAAATCATTTCTTAAGAAATTTATTTAGAGTTATCATAAAAGATGAACTTAAGTAAATAACCAACTAGGGATTAGAAAATTTCAAATTTATCAAATAAATCAATTATTACATAACTCTATCAATTTGGCAAGTGACGATATTTTTATAAATTTTTTTTAAAAAAAAGGGGGGAAATGTAAAATAAAGAGAAAAAATAACTAATCTCACCCCCATACCTAAATTTTGTATTGTCCTCAATACAAACTCTATGATGCATAAAGTAATTTAAGAGTTTTTTTTTTGGTGGTGCCCCTTTTTCGCACTCTTCTTTTATAAGGTTAGTTTTTTTTTAATATATATATGTGTAAGTATATATAGTCTTTAAAAAAATGTGTAAATCAAGATGACTTGAAAAAAATATTTTCAACTCTAAGTTAAGCATGCAAAAATTTCATTATTTTTAATTAAAAATCTAAGGTAAGACTTAAGTAAAGTATACTAGTTGAAAAATCATTTCTTAAGAATTTTATTTGGAGTTATCATAAAAGGTGAACTTGAATATGTCACTAACTAAGAATTAGAAAATTTAAAATCTATCAATTTGATCAATTATTACTTAACTCTATTAATTTGGCAAGTGACAATATTTTTATAATTTTTTTTAACAAAAAGAAAGAAAAATATAACTAAAAAGGTAAAATAAAGAGGAAAATATGTATTTCTCACCCCCACACCTAAATTTTGCATTGTCCTCAATGCAAATTCGCTGAAGCACAAAGTAAAGCAGTTAAAATTGAAGAACTTACAGTTGTTCGGTTGACAATGATGATAAGGATCTGCAATTACTGTTAGTATGAGGATGAAGAAATCAAATAAGAGGAAAAATTGTAAGTAATTATTATTTTATTTATTTATTATTATCCTATGCTACTTATTCAAATTTTTGTTGTTTTTTTTTAAGAAACAAAAGAATTTTTTTTTTATCACAGATAATGAGGTTCATGAAGAACCAACACCTCTTCCTCTCCGAGCGTAGAAAATTCTAAAAATGGTTTCAGACGTTGACCATTTATTTTAAAAATATTACCATTTTTAGGATTTTCTATCTCGACAGCTCCATGTGGAAAAACTTGTTTAACAAAAAATGGACCAGTCCATCTTGATCTTAATTTTCCCGGAAAAAGATGCAATTTTGAATTGTACAATAAAACTTTCTGTCCTGGAGAGAAATTTTTTCGCAAAATTGATTTGTCATGAAAAATTCTGGTTTTCTATTTTTAAATTTTTGAGTTTATGTATGCATCATTCCGAATTTCTTCCAACTCATTTATTTGGAGCAATCTGTTTTTACCTGCTGAGTCTGAGTCAAAATTTAACTGTTTTATTGCCCACATTGCTCGATGTTCCAACTCTACTGGTAGGTGGCAAGCTTTCCCAAACACTAATCTGTATGGTGACATCCCCAAATTGGCCTTAAAAGCTGTTCTATACGCCCACAGAGCATCACACAATTTTACAGACCAATCTTTTCTGTTATGATTAACTGTTTTTTCTAAGATTTGTTTGATCTGCCTGTTTGTGACCTCTACTTGTCCACTGGTTTGGGGGTGATAAGGAGTTGACAATTTGTGTGTGATTGAATATTTCCTCATCAAAGCCTCGAAAGAACGGTTACAGAAATGTGTACCGTTATCACTGATGATCGCTCGAGGTACTCCAAACCGGGCAAAAATGTTCTCTTTCAAAAACTTGACAACGACCTTGTTGTCATTAGTTTTGCAAGCTACCGCCTCAACCCATTTTGACATGTATTCAACGGCTACTAGAATGTAGACATTTCCAAAGGAATTTGGAAATGGTCCCATGAAATCGATACCCCACAGATCAAAAAGTTCAACGGATAAGATGGGTTGTAAGGGCATCATATTTCTTCTAGTGACCTTCCCTAAAAGCTGACAGCGGTTACAGGTTTTGCAAAACTCGAATGAATCCTTAAAGAGAGTGGGCCAATACAGCCCAGATTGGAGAACTTTTTCAGCTGTTTTTCTCGGGCCAAAGTGGCCCCCACAGGCTTCCTTATGACAAAAGGATATAACACTCCTAGTTTCTTCAGTGGGAACACACCTCCTAAAGATCTGATCAGGACAGTATTTGAACAGATATGGATCATCCCAGTAAAAGTATTTTACTTGGGAGAGAAAACGGGATCTATCCTGTTTGGACCAATGAGAAGGGATCTGGTTCATGACTATGTAGTTCACAATGTCGGCGAACCAGGGAACAGATTGGATTTCTAGGAGTTGTTCATCTGGAAAATGTTCATTGATTGGAACGGTTGATGTTGGTGCATTTGGGAGTCGAGAGAGGTGATCTGCTACGGGGTTCTCTGTTCCCCTTCTGTCAAGAATTTGAATGTCAAACTCTTGAAGAAGGAGAATCCATCTAATGAGCCGTGCTTTAGCATCCTTTTTGGTCAAAAGATACTTTAGTGCGGCATGATCAGTGAAAACTTTGGTTAAGGAACCGATGAGGTAGGACCTGAATTTTTCTAAGGCAAAGACTACAGCTAAAAACTCTTTCTCTGTGACAGAGTAGTTTTGCTGGGCATCATTCAGAGTCCTACTGGCGTAGTAGATCACATGCGGTTTTCCATCAAACCGTTTTCCTAAAACAGCACCGATTGCAGAATCAGATGCATCACACATCAGTTCGAATGGTAAGGTCCAGTCCGGTGCATGAATGATAGGAGCTGTGGTTAGCTCCTTTTTCAGATATTCAAAAGCTTTGAGGCAGTCGGGAGAGAAGACAAATGATGTATCCTTGGCTAAGAGATTGGTCAAGGGTCTAGCAATTTTGCTGAAATCCTTGATGAAACGTCGGTAAAAACCAGCATGACCAAGAAACGATCTGACATCTTTGACAGTTTTGGGAGGAGGGAGATTGGAAATGAGATCTACCTTAGCTTTGTCCACTTCGATTCCCCTATTGGAAACTACATGTCCTAAGACAATGCCTTGTTTGACCATGAAATGACATTTCTCCCAATTGAGAGTCAGATTTTTCTCCCTACACCGTTCTAGGACCAGTTTAAGATGATGCAAACATTGGGAAAATGTGTCACCAAAAATGGAAAAGTCATCCATGAAAATTTCGAGAAATCGCTCTACCATGTCGGAAAAAATACTGATCATGCAACGTTGGAATGTGGCCGGTGCATTGCACAGGCCAAAAGGCATGCGTCGGTATGCGAATGTTCCATACGGGCAAGTGAAGGTGGTTTTCTCCTGATCTTCTGGAGCGATAGGGATTTGATTGTAACCTGAATATCCATCCAGGAAACAGTAGAACTCGTGTCCTGCTAAACGCTCTAACATTTGGTCAATGAAAGGAAGAGGGAAATGATCTTTCCGAGTGGCTAAGTTGAGCTTTCGGTAGTCAATACAGACTCGCCATCCAGTTTGGATCCGAGTGGGAATCAGCTCATTAGCCTCATTTTGGATCACGGTGATCCCAGATTTCTTTGGAACAACTTGGACTGGACTCACCCATGAACTATCAGAAATGGGATAAATGATCCCATGATCGAGACATTTCAGAATGTCTTTCCTAACGGCTTCTTTCATCACTGGGTTTAACCTACGTTGAGCATCTCTAGTAGGTTTGGCATCATCTATCAAATGGATTCGGTGTTGAACAATGGTTGGACTAATCCCTTTGATATCAGCCATGGTCCATCCAATGGCTTCCCTATTCTCTCTTAAAACAGCTAAGAGAGCTTCCTTTTGACCGGTAGTCAACTCAGAAGAAATGATAACTGGTAAAGACTCGTTCTCCCCTAAGTAGGCATACTCTAGATTTTCGGGTAGAGGTTTGAGCTCTAACTTAGGGGGTTCCTCCACAGATGGGCGAAGCTGGACTCGGGGTTCTATCTCTAAAGGTTCTCGTTGCCAGCCAACAGCAAAAACATGATTGATCAGCGGTTCTATCTCTAGTTCGTCATCAGAAAGCTCCTCAATCATTAAATCAGATGCATTTGAATCAGACTCACACTCTCCCTCTTGTTGTTCACTGGATATTCCTTGAATGAAATTCACTTCCATGGGTTCATCAGATGGATCACTAGGTTGTCTCCCTAAATTGAAGATATTGAGGTCAACAGTCATATTCCCAAAAGATAGTTTCATCTGACCGGTTCTACAGTTTATCAAAGCATTTGAGGTGGCTAAGAACGGTCTTCCTAGAATGACGGGGATTTGACTTTTGAGATTGGAAACGGGCTGCGTTTCCAAGACAATAAAATCAACAGGGAAAATGAACTCTCCAACTTTGATCAGAACATCCTCTACCTCTCCTTTGGGAATTTTTACAGATCTATCAGCTAACTGTAGAGTGCATCTTGTCGGTTTAAGTTCTCCTACACCTAGCTGTTGATAGACTGAATAAGGAAGGAGGTTGACGCTGGCTCCCAAGTCTAGAAGTGCCTTATCAATGTGAGTGTTACCTATGACGCATGGAATTGTGGGACAACCAGGGTCCTTATATTTTAACGGCATTGGTTTCGAAAAGATTTCACTGAGGTTGGCAGCTAAGAAGACTTTCTTGGGGACGTTGGTGGTTCTTTTCTTAGTACATAAGTCCTTCAAGAACTTTGCATAAGAAGGGATTTGTTCGATTGCATCTAGAAGAGGGATGTTGATCTTGACCTGTTTAAACGTTTCTAGGATTTTCTCAACCTGCGGGGAGTTTTTCCTAGGTTTAAGTCTATCTGGAAAGGGGGTAACGGGTCTATACCTATCTAGATTAGGCTCAATCTTAAGTTCAGCGTGTTGGTCATCGGAAGGAATTGCTTCATCCATCGGAAGGAGTGTTTTGAATGGGAGAAGGGGTTTGATCCGGTGGCATTCTAACCTGATTGTCTATTTGTTTTCCTGATCTCAGAGTGTGAATTGCATTCAGTTGAGCTGGGTTGTTGGAACTGGATCCAGTGTCTTTAGGGTTTGCAACAGGTTGACTAGGGAATTTTCCTTTTTCTCTCTCACTCACGGCATCGGCTAGTTGCCCAAGTTGGGTTTCTAACCGGGCTATGGCTTGTGTGTTCGAGTTGAGCACTTGGCCGGTGGTTTGCATGAATGAATTTAGAGTGGTGGATGATTGGGTCAACATGTTGGTAGTTTGTGTAGAAGCTTTGATCATAGCTTCTAAACCCTTTTCTAAGACACTCAAACGTTTATCATGATCAGAATTTAAAGGATTTGTAGGCTGGTGAGGATTAGGATGCTGGTTTGGAAAAGGTGGGTTAGAAAAATTGTTCGGTGCATTGAACGGGACAGTGTTTCCCCTTGGGAATTGCGGGTTTGACGCGGGAATGAAGTTTTGATTTCCGGGAGAGTTTCCTTGGTTCCAAGCAAAGTTAGGATGATTTCTCCAACCTGGATTGTAGGTTGGAGAAAATGGATTATTTCTGGGATGCTGGAATGCAGCGTTCATCTGTTCTAAAGCGTGGTTGTTTCCTAGAAGAGGACATTCCTCTGAAACGTGGGTAGGAGACTGACAGTTATGACATCCCGGGGCAGAAATATGATTGATTTGAGCCGGAGCTCGTTCCTTAACTTCTAAGGCTTCTAACCTCCGCAGAATCGTCGCCATCTTCGCTTCAGATGCAATGTTTGACTCCAGGGAAAGACCACTAGACTTAGATTGGGAAACAGATGAAACCCTGTCATCACAGTTTTCCCACTGCATTGTTTTCTCGGATAAACTCTCTAGAAATTCCCAAGCTTCATCTGCGTTTTTTCTCATAAAATCTCCCTGACACATTGATTCTAAAGATGTTTTTGAAGAATAGTCCAATCCTTCATATATGACTTGGCACAATCGCCATTTTTCTAGACCGTGATGAGGACATTGGATTAAAAGATCTTTAAATCGGTCAAAGTATTTCCAGAATGGCTCTCCCGGGATAATTTTGAAATTCTGAATGTTGTTCCTAAGCTTTACCATTTTGTGAATAGGGAAAAATTTCTTGAGAAAAACGGTGATAAATTCCTCCCAAGTTAAGATGGAATTTGTCGGTAAGCTGTACAGTCATTTTTTAGCTTTGTCCTTTAGAGCAAATGGAATAAATCTAAGCTTAATCGCATCTTTAGTTAATTCCCTCATTTTAATCTTAATACATACTTCCTCAGATTCCAAGATAAATATATATGCATCTTCTGTTTCATTACCTAGGAATTTGGGAAGCATGTTAATGAAATGCAGTCTAAGCTCAAAATTTGCTCCATTTACTTCGGGGAATCTTATGCAAGATGGAATTGTATTTCTGGTGGGGTAACACATATCCTGAAGAACAGGCTGATTTGCCATTTCTTGGATTGGTTCAACACGGATTAAGCGATGAAAATTATCCCGAACCCAAATTTGCATACAACAAAACAAATTTTTTTTTGTAAGGAAAGAAAGAAAATTAGTTTTTTTTAAGGAAGAAAGAAAGAAAATTAGTTTTTTTTAAAGGAAAGAAGAAAGAAAATTAGTTTTTTTTATAAAGGAAAGAAGAAAGAAAATTAGTTTTTTTTAATATGAGAAGATAAAGAAAAAAGAAAAAAATCCTAACTAAAACAAATCAAGGCAATCACTTTTCAATCAACTCTAACTCTAGGGTTTAGCCTAACTCCACTAGACCAGCTCCTAACCAAAAATTCCTACAGTGAAAAGATCAAAGTTTTACCCAGGTAGTTAGCCAGGTAAGGATAGTACTAGAGGGTGATCAAAGATCAATTAAGTACCTCTTTCCTTGCGGAGCGCTTTACGCAACCCCTAAACCTTGCCTTAGACACCAACTATTCTGAGAAAACTTAAACCGTTCACTTAAGGATTTCTTGTTCCTTATTGAGCTCGAATCCTTAGGGGCCAACGTCTAATGAGTTTTAGAAGGCTTGGGTTTGTGAAGTGAGGAATTAGTGATTTGTGGGCTAAGGAAAGGGTGATGAAATCCCATACCTTATCTTGATTTTGGGTTTTGCCCTTAAGAATGTTTTAAGTGTGTGCCAAATCAAGTGCTACAATCACTTTGGTGAATTCCTACACTATATGAAATGCAACCCTAGAAATTAAAAGCGACTAAAAAGGATGGTAAAAAGAAAATCTTTATATTTTTTAATTATGGTCAACAATAATCAAAAGTGAGAAGGGGAAAATTGTTTGAGTTTATTATCTTGTTAGTTAATATCTAGTGAGAAGATGAATTTTATTATGGTCAACAAAAATAAAATCTTTTTTTTTAAAATCCTAATTGTCTCTAATTGTGAAGCTAACTAAAGAGGGTAGAATTAAAAACTAGAAAGAAGACTTACCCGAAAGCAATGCTCCAAATTCTTGATCTTCAATCCAAGATTTTCAAGCTCCAAGCGGTTCCTTCACAAGAAAAATACACAAGTTAAAGAATCAAGTTAATAAAATCCTATTTTAGCACCTTCCCCGGCAACGGCGCCAAAAACTTGATGCGGCATAATTATGTACCAAAATTGCAAGTGCACAATTTATCAAGTTATAGTATAAAAAGATATCGATCCCACGAAGAAGGTGATTTTAAGAGATTATTAAACTTGGTTCTTATATTTTGTGCGTGACAATTAGGAATAAAGAATAAGTGTGATTGTATGAGTGGTTGTTTTGATTTATATGCAAGAGGTAATAAATTGAATTTTAGAGGAGAGAAGGAAGAATTAAAGAATAAATGAAATCATAAGGCAAGAAATATGAATTAATAAAATCAAGAAATAAAACCAAAAATGAAAAGAAAATTTAAGAAAGTTAAGATGAAGGATTCAAAAGAGGTAAGAAATCTAGAATATAATCCACTAACCAATTTCAATTACAAAATATAAACTATTCTCTTTTTATCATATTTCAACTTAGATTTATTAAGCATAGATTATCAAACCATTTAAGGAAAGTGTAACCTATCAAATTATCATCTAAGTTAAAATTACTATTCATGATAAGAACAACAACATGATAATAATCCTAGAATTCATAAGCATAACCTATCAAACCATTTAAGATAAGCATAGATTATCAAATTCTTCTTCTACCGATTAGTTCTCTAGTTGATTATCCTAAACATGAACATTTTAAGTGCAAGAGAATAATTCATACAATATAAAGGAAATTAGACTAGTTTCATATAATTCTAAACTTCCTACAAGAATTAAATTCACATCTTTAAGAAATAAAAACAAGAAAAAGAACTAATTAAAAAAATAAAAAGAAAAGAAAAATCTAAACTATGAACAAGAAATAAATCTAACTACAAAGAAAATAAAAATCTAAACTACAAAATAAATTGCAGAAATTAAATGCAAGAAAAATAAATCTACTCTACAAATTAAAGTGCAAAAAGAAATAAAAAGACAAGAAAATAAATCTACACTACAAGCATGAATTTAAATCTAACTAATAAGCAAAAATTAAGAAATTACTAAAAAGAAATAAAAGAGAAAAGAAATGCAAACCTTCAAATTGCTCTTCATCTCCATCCTCATCATTCCACAAAGAGGAGAAAGAACAAATTTAAAGAGGAAAAAATTATTTTTATTAATTGCAACTAAAGTTACAATTTTTGGAAGGCCTTCTCAATTAAGAGTAGCCCTCCTCTCCAAAAGGAGTTTACAAAATTTTCACACCTCTAACCCCTCACTCTCTACCCCTATTTATAGTAATCTTCAATGAATATGAGCCGTTGGATTTGTCTTAAGCCCCAAGCAACAATCTCCACATTTGAATTTGCTTTTTGTTCTTCTCTAGCCCAACATAAGAGGCCCATATGATTTTCAAAAGAAAAATGAAAATTCAATCACTGCAGCAGTCCAAAGTCTGACCCATTTCTTTATTTCTTTGCAGCAGGTCCGATGTTTTTCCTCATGAAATATTTTGCTTGAGCTTGATTTTCAAAACAACAAAATGAAAGTCCAACTGTAGGTCCGGTCTTCATTTGATCACAAGCCAGGTCTTCACTTGAAAATCCACTGTAGCAAATTAAAAGCCCATTCACATTTGATTTTCAAAACTAATCTCAAGTCCGGCCCAATCTAGTTATTAAACTCTGCAGCAATTTCCACTTGATTTTTTAAACAAAACATGTCCGGCCCAAGTTGTATTTCCAATTGATTTCCAAGATAGAAAAGGCCCACTTCGAATTTAAATCTCCAGCCGGCCCATATGAGTTTCTCCTTTGTGAGAAAAAAATCAAAATTGTAGATCCATGTCCGGTCTCATTTGTGATTAAAATTCAAATCTGCATAAATGCCCAATACATTCCAACTATTTGCATCCAAGTCCAAGCATAGCTTCCTTGGTGTATTTTTTTATGGGCTTTGCTCTTTGGGCTTCAATCATTTTCTTGACGGGCTTTGGGCTTCAAAAATGCTACAAAATAGAGAAGAGAGATTTTTAAGGGGTTTTTACATTTATTTATATTTTCATTCAATTATGTGCAAACTAATCTAACAACAATTATTAATGGTATATTTATTCATGTAAAATAGATAATGAGGGTATAAAATTGTAATAAAATATGATTATCAACAAGTAGTTCAAATTCAAAATTTTATTATAAGAATTATTACAAACTACTGGAAGAATACATAATTCATGCTCGAGCACATATTTTCCCATAGCATACACTTTATTATTTTTGCCTATAGAAACCCTGTTATTATAGAACCTAACTTCCAATCATTTCTTCATCAAGCTGGCGCATAGAACACATCTTTGAGGACAAGAATACTGTCCCCAATATCCAATCTATACGAACCAATACCTTCTACATCGAGATAGATATTATTTCCTATATAGATTCTTTGTTCTCCTTTCTTAAGCTCGGTGAATTCTATGACTCCTTTCTTGTCCTTTGCGATATGCCTAGTTGCGTCGGAATCGATCCACCAACCACTGATATCCGTCATTACAGCATTACATTCCGTCACACCGACGAATTCTCTTTTGTTAGTACCCCCTTGTTCTGGATACTTATAGCCTCCCTTATTCTCCTGTTTTTCACCTTGTGGGCAATTGGGCTTGAAATGCCCGAACTTTCCATAATTATAGCAGGCTCCGCGGGGTACTTTCTTTCTCTTGAACTATTGTGACTTCTGTCCTCGCAGTTGTGGTTTACTAGGACCAGGGTTTTTATAGCTTCCAGTATTATACCTCTGGCGGACATAATTCAGCTCCTGTTGTACCATATTTAGTTCTGGTTCCTTCCTACTGGCTATTAAGTCATGTTTTATCGCTAGGTGCATAGGAAGATTAGTGACAGACTTAATGGCAGGGGTCATTTTTAATGTGGTGGCAGCCACAACAAGTGAAGGGGGAAGACTATTCAAAATGGTTGTCACTTGCATTCTTTCCGGGATTTCGGTCCCAGCAGTGGATAAGTCCTTAGCCATGACAATCATTTTATTTATATATTCTACGACATTGTCTCCCTCTTGCATACGACAAGAATTATACTTATGCAAGAGGAGTTGAATGTTAACTTCAGAAGCAATATTGTATTTTTCTTTTATTGCATTCCACATGTTCATGGAAGTTTTATAAGTTTCAAAAACTCTGATTAAATTATCTTCTATGAACATGAGCATAAGGCTTTTCGCCTTTTTGTCTTTCGATTTCCACTGCTCAAACCCTTTCTTTTCTTCAGGTGTTGATTTATCAGTAAGGGTTGGAGCAATGGTTTCGATTATTTCATTAATGTTGTTATGAATAAGAGCATATCCTATTTTTCTATATCACATATCATAATTGCTGTCATTAAATTTGTTAATTTTCCCTAGTTCTGATAGAACAAGTTTACTAGTCATTCGGTAAAGAACTAAAACTAAATTCAATTAAACTATATATGAGGTTGGTATATAAACAGTTATAGAATAAAATTAGACAAACAATAAATAAATAAATTAAAATAAACCTGACTGTTCTGAGTTGATGAAAGAGGCTCCAATTTGAGCGAGATTGTCACTTAGCGATGTTGATTGAACAAGTAACTCTCTGATCTGAGTTGGTGTAGCTTGTATTTGAAAAGAATCCAGCCAATAGAACAAGTAACTCTCTGTTGGGCATTGATTTAACGAATGAAGAAAAAATAAAATTGGCCTTTTGACTTGGTGACTTGGTGAATGTGTGGGCCTTGTGACTTGGTGAACGTGGGCCTTTGCTTTGATGCAACAAATAAAATGCAGGTACGCAGAGTCTGAACAACTAGGCAAATACAAAACCCAAAAACCCACTTCTTAACAGCAAAAAACCCACTTCTTAACAGCCCCGCTTTAGTCATGAGGCAAAAAAAATCTCCAGCGAGCTAGGGTTTTAGCTGTAAAATGAAAAAAGGGGTGGCCGATATCTCTCTCTTAATCGCCAAGGATGGAGACGACTGCGATGAGATCGGTGCGGCTCTGTCGTCGTCGTCGATCGTTGTCGTAGCAGAGTTGTCGAGGCGTCATCGTCGTCGAACGTCACAGCAGAGTCGTCGAGGTGGCCGATTAACGCAGAGCTCGAGAGGGCGGCGTTGAGATCGACGCTGCTCTGATACCAGTGATCGGAGTATAGAGAACAGGAGAAAGAGAATACTTTTGAGGTGGGCTCCGGTAATGGGTAAGGGTTTGATTCTTCCTTTTGTTTGTTATTATTTCTCAGGGAGATTACTCCTCTATTTATAGGCCGAAGTCCTATCATCTCCACCCCCTCAAACTGTCTCTGAGAGATTTTCTCTCAACAAACCCCATATCTCATGTTTCTCTCCGCTTGAGAAGCGTTGATTTGGTCACATAAGACCAAGTCAGACTAACACCAAGGGCCAATCTTTGTTACCGAGCATGAGCAATGGAATTTGAAGATGGAAGGAGGAAAGTTTGCTATTTGGTAGGCCTGTCCTTTCGAGCCCAAGGCCCAGACTTGGCCCGATGTCTAGACAAGACCCGGTCTGGCCAGCGTCCGATCCAGACCCGGGAAAAGCCCGGGTTCTAGGGCCAAACCGGGCTTCGGGCCTTGGTCCAGGTCGGCTCTGTGTAACCCGCACCGGGCCCAGCCCGGCCCGGCCAGGAAAATGGCTGGGTCAGAGTCAGAGTACCTGGGTCCGAGTATGGCCAGGACCCGACCCTGTCCAAACGATCAAAAACTAACTGTTGGACCAGGAGACCAGGACTTGGCCGAACCCGACCCGGTTCGGTGTACCCAAATAACCTAAAACGGCTATTTTTAAGCAAATTAAAAATAAGGAAATAACCGGGCTGTTTGGGCTCGGACTCGGCCCGAGCCCGTCGGGTCTTCGTCTAGGTCACCCATTTTGCCCAGCCCAGGCTCAGATTTTTAGACTAGGCCGAGTCGGCACGAATAGACAGACCTAGCTGTTGTTGATAAGAGGCAAATTTGAAAACAATTGCCCATAAAAATTTAATCATTGCTCTATTGCTAGTTGCTCAACAATGTTCACTAAAGCGTTCTCTTTTTAGCTTTTTCTATGAATTCCTCATGCAGACCCCTGCCCCCTCACTTTTCTCTACTCAAAATAACTTGTTGCGGTATTTTTAATCACAAACCCTCCTACTTGAACAACCACTATTGATCTCTTTTGTTCCAAATTTTTTTTGCCAATGGCAATTTAAGATGGTAATAGATTAAGAATAAATCAAAAAAGCTCTCCAGCTAAAGCTTATGATTGTTGGATTATCCAAGGATCTGGAAGGAGTAAGCTTTGGCCAGGGACTGCAGCAGGGAAAGATGGGGTGAGCATAGGTTAAATAGGCACGAAGGAAGTTACAATTATAGGATAGATAAAAACCTAATTTAAATTATTTTTACTTAAAGATAATTTAGTACAAATTTTGAAAATCATAATGAATTTATTAGAATATTCTGTATAGATTCTGTATCAGTTAAGTAGAGGGTGAAACTAAAAGAAAGAAATAATTTGAAGGGCAATTTTAAAATTACAATGATTTAAGCGGTAAATTTAGAAATAGCTACAACATGAAGGGTCTATACCCAAAAAAGTGAAAATTGAAAGGTTGTTTTGATCTTCTTACTGTTTCATTTAACATCTTTTGGGGTCCCTTGATGTAAAGTATCTTGGGGTCTTTGTTTATTTACATATATATGTCAAGAGTGTTTTTGATGTCTTGTGCTCAATAGGTTGAGGGAAAAATTTTGACGAAATTCGTTAATTATAAAAAGCACAAAGGTTTAAGATACTCTTTCCATATAGGTTAAGATAATCAAATGAAGGGTTTACTAATCCAACTCTTTAGACAATTAAGAGTTAACCTCCTATGTTAAAATTTTTTAATATAATCTTTCTTAATTCCCGAACACTAAAAAAGAGACAAGGAATCAACGTAAGTTTAACTTGACGAGCCAACAAATTTAATTATTCTCTATTCTATAATATACACATTTGAATGAGTGGAGGGGGATTTGACACCTCACTACTAAACACAACTTTTTGTGCTTGGTACCAAGCATACCCTTATTTCTCATATATATACGAAGAAAAGTTTGAAGGTTTGCTTTTTTTATTTTTCTCAACTTCAAATCTTCTTCTCTTTGTTGGATGATGATGATGGAGATGAAGAAAAGTCTGAAGGTTTGCTTTTTTTTATTTTTTTATTTTATTTCTTTTTAGTAATTTCTTTATTATTGCTTATTAGTTAGATTTACATTCATGCTTGTAGTGTAGATTTATTTTCTTGTCTTTTTATTTCTTTTTGCACTTTAATTTATAGAGTAGATTTATTTTCTTGCATTTAATTTTTATAATTTATTTTGTAGTTTAGATTTTAATTCTTTGTAGTTAGATTTAGTTCTTGTTCATAGTTTATATTTTTTTTTCTTTTTCTTTTTGTAATTAGTTATTGTTCTTCTTGCTTTTATTTCTTAAGATGTGAAATTAATTCTTGTAGGAATCTTAGAATTGTATGAAACTAGTCTAATTTCCTTTATATTGTATGAATTATTCTCTTTCACTTAAAATATTCATGTTTAGGATAATCAACTAGAAAACTAATTGGTAGAGGAAGAATTTGATAATTTATACTTATCTTAAATGGTTTAATAGGTTATGCTTATGAATTCTAGGATTACTATCTTGTTGTTATTCTTATCATGAATAGTAATTTTGACTTAGATGATAATTTGATAGGTTATACTTTCCTTAAATGGTTTGATAGTCTATGCTTAATAAATCTAAGTTGAAATATGATAAAAAGAGAATAGTTTGTATTTTGTAATTGAGATTAGCTAGTGGATTAAATTTTAGATTTCTCATATCTTTAATTGAATCCTCCATCTTGACTTTCTTGAATTTTCTTTTCATTCTTGATTTTATTTCTTGATTTTATTCATTCTTCTTTCTTACCTTGTGATTTTATTTATTCTTTGATTCTTTCTTCTCTCCTCTAAAATTCAATTTATTGTCTCTTGCATATATTCACAACAATCACTCATCACAATCATACTTATTCTTTAATCCTATTTTTTGTCACGCACAAAACATAAGAACCAATTCTAATAATCTCTTAAAATCACCTTCCTCGTGGGATCGATAACTTTTTATACTATAACTTGATCAATTGTGCACTTGCAATTTTGATACATAATTATGTCGCATCATGCTCATAGGGGTTGGTGCATGCTTGGAGTTTGAAATCCTAAATTTCTTCACCAACTCTTTAACATATTTACTTTGTGACACGAAAATTCCATCATCACTTTGTTTGACTTGAAGACCAAGAAAGAATGTAAGTTCTCTCATCATACTCATCTCAAATTTCTCTTGCATAATCATTGAAAATTCCTTACAAAGAGTTTTATTAGTAGCACCAAAAATAATATCTTCAACATATATTTGAACTAAGATGAAATCATTTTTCCTTTTTCTAACAAACAAAGTATTATCAATCTTTCCTTTTGAAAAGCCATTTTCAATGAGAAAACTAGAGAGGCGAGCATACCAAGCTCTTGGAGCTTGTTTCAACCTATACAAGGCCTTTATACTCGGTAAACATGATTTGGAAACAATGGATCAATAAAATCGGGGGTTGCTCTGTTGGATAGCAGGTTATTGGGCCAAACAGGATTTCTAGTCTATTTTGGTTTTGGTTTTAGAATTATTGGGATTTCTAGTCTATTTTGGTTTTGGTTTTAGAATTATTGGATTCCTAATCTGTTTTGGTTTTAGGGTTTTATATATATAGAACGTTTTAGAAGAGATTTGTAGAGAGAAAAAAGAGTCTTTTGAGTATTTTGAGAGGGAGATTATTGTGAGGGAGTGAGAGATTGTTGGTTAGAGTTATTTTGAGTGTTTAAGAGTTATAATCCATTGTATTTCTCTTCCATATAGTAAAATCTCCGCATCCTCTCCCCGTGGATGTAGGCAATTTGTCAAACCACTTAAATCTTTGTGTTTGTGTGTGATTTTGACCGTTCTTTTATGAATTGCACTTGTTAGTTGTTTCTTCTCTCTTGTTCGCTGACTCGTGTGGGTGTTTGGTTTGCGAGCACCTTCCACTGATGCGTAACAATTGGTATCAAATCTCTAGGGTTTCAGACCTAGGTTTGTTTTGGGTAGAGGAAATAGTTGTTGGAAGTTTGGATCTTGGAGATCTAGGATTCAGTGGAGATAGCATTGAGGAGTTGCAAGTTAGAGATATCGCCTTTCTCGTATTGTTGGGAGTTCATGTTGGAATCCAATCTAGGGTTCAAGTTGGGTAATTTCTCAATTCTATCAGTTGTTTAAATTTTCTTTACAATTTTGAGTTAGCAAGTAATGGCAGGAGATAGTGGTGAAAGCAGCAAAGCTATGACAAGTACAGTTCAGGTTGCACTTCAAAATATGAAGATTAGTGTTGTGAAGTATGATGGTAAAATCAACTTTGGGTTATGGATGAGTGGTGTGCAGGATGCTTTGAATACTCAGAACTTAGAGGAGACCATCATGGTCTATGGGAGGCCACCGAAGTATGATGGGGCGATATGGGACAAGATGAATTGAAATGCTTATGGGGTAATAAGATCTTGTTTGGAACAAGAGTTGAAGTACAATATGATCGATGTGACATCTGTGATGAAGATGTGAGAGATTCTCAACAACAAATATCTTACAAAGAGTGTTGAGAATCAGTTGCACTTGCTATGAAGATTGTTTAGATTTCAGATGTCCAGGGGTACCTTACTTGCAGATCATGTGAACAACTACATAAAGTTATTGTTGGACTTGGCGAATATAGATGAGAAGATATCGGATGAGTACAATACGATTATTTTATTAGGCTCCTTACCCGATGAGGAATATAATACTTTCATGCTCACTTTGTTGAACGGTAGATCTTTTATCATCTATAGTGAAGTGACTAATGCATTGATGAATTTTGATATGAGGAGGAAGGATAAAGGATGTTCCAGAGCTAGCACTTTAGGAGAGACCTTGTTGATGAGAGGTAGGAGTCCCTATCCGAGAGGTGGCAACAGAGACATGTTAAAGTCAAGAGACCACTACCAATTAGCGAAGAACCAATGTGCTTTCTGCAAAGAACAAGGACATTAGAAGAGAGATTGCCTGAAGCTTAGAGAGAATGAGAATAGCAAGAAGAATGGCCCGAAGGCTAGCGAGGTGAATGTTGCTAAGAGTGGTAACGATTCAAATGATTCATGCTTTTCTCTATTAATTACTCCAAAGGTTAACCATGCTGATACATCGGATTAGATGCTGGATTCTGATGCTACTTATCACGTGACTCCTCGACGAGATTGGTTTGTATCTTTCGAGAATCTTGATGGGGGTGTGGTGGTCATGGAAAACGATCAGTCCTGTGGTATTTGTAGGATAGGTAGCGTCAAGATTCGGATGCACGACAAAGTTGTTCGTGAGTTGAATGAAGGGATTCAAGGTAACTTTTGAGAGGTAGCAAAAGTTACTAAGGGATCTTTGGTAGTGATGAAGGGAGTCTGCAATAAAAATCTATATTATCTGAAGGGAAGCACCGAGATTGATTAGGTAGCTTCAGCAGTTTTAGAGGCGGACACGGGTAGACTTTGGCACTACAGATTGGGACACACAGGTGAAAAGTCACTGCAGACGCTTTGCAAGCAGGGGCTATTAAAGGGAGTCAATTGTGGGAAGATTGAATTCTGTAAGCATTATGTTCTTGGTAAGAAGACTAAAGTAAAGTTTAGGACAACCATTCATAGGACAACATGCATCTTGGACTATGTGCACACGAATGTTTGGGGTCCCACCAAGACGACATTACTTGGTGGTCGATATTGGTTCATCATATTTGTAGATGACTATTCTAGGAGTTGTTGGGTGTACACCATGGCGAAGAAGAGTGAAGTCCTAGAGATATTTGTGGAGTGGAAGAGAAGATTAGAACTGCAGACAGGGAGAAAGATCAAGACGTTAGGATCCAACAATGACAGTGAGTACACTTTAGACCCCTTTCAGTAGCTATATTGAGATGAGGGTATAAAGAGACACTTCACAGTTAGTCATACACCACAGCAGAATAGGGTGACAGGGAGGTTAAATCGGTCTTTACTGGAGAAGGTCCGATGTTTGTTATCGTAGAGTGGTTTGGAGATGATCTTTTGGGCTAAGACACCTTCATATGCGAGCCACCTCATTAATAGACTATCTCTATCTGCGATTAAGGGGAAAACCCCAGCACATGACTATGATCAGCTCAAGGTATTTGAGTGTCCTGCATTTTATTATGTCAGAACTGATAAATTAAAACTTCGAGCTAGGAAGGCCATATTTGTGGGATTCAAGCGTGGTGTGAAAGGATGCAAGCTTTAGGATCTAGTTGAGGAAAAGATTATGCTGAGTAGAGACATAACATTCGACGAGGCTTCACTCTTGAAGTCTACTAGCTCTCATCAGGTGGAGAGCACCCGACAGAGGAAATATTGCAGGTGGTGAAGATTGATGTAGCTCTATAGAGTCCAGATGTGACCGTATCCATTAGAGTGCCAACTGAAGTTATGCCAGGCTAGTATGATGATGATTTGGAGGATACATGTATGACAGAGCAAGATCAGGGACTGACGGCTCGGGTTCAGGATTCGATTGTAGTTTGGAGACCAAGGAGAGACATACAGTTTCCAACGAGGTATACAGACACAGTCGTTGCATATGCACTTTCGGTGGAGAGTGTCTACAAGATGGTTCCTACTACATTTAGAGAGGCTGAGCAGAGTTTAGAGGCTGATTTGTGGCAAGAGGCTATGCAGGAGGAGATGGAGTCTCTTCACATGAATGACACGTGAGAGCTTGTTGAGCTTCCAAAGGGGCGGAAGGCTATTGGTTACAAATGAGTGTATATGAAGAAGGAGGGCATTCATGGCACTCCTATGAGGTTTAAGGCTAGATTGGCTGTGAAGGGTTATGCACAAGAAGAAGGCATTGACTATAATGAAGTCTTTTCTCCATTGGTGAAGCACTATTCGATTCGGATCTTGTTAGCTTTGGTGGCATAATATAGTTTGGAATTAGATCAGTTGGATATGAAAACAACTTTTCTTCATGGTGATCTTTGAAGAAATTTATATGACTCAGCCATTGGGGTTTCGATCTACCGAAAAGGAGAAATTAATGTATAGATTGAAGAAATTGCTATATGGGTAGAAGCTTATTGCGGATTTATGCTTGTTGAGGCCTTTCAAGGCCATCTGGATGAACTACGGGTGACTTGATCCCATGGAAGAGGGGGTACGTAGGCAACCACATTAGTACAGCCAGATTTGGAGAGATAACACATTGGTGCTCTTGTTGGTGTCTATCAGGTGTAAAAATTGACTCCCTGTTTGAGGGGTCGTTTGTATTTATAAGAGTGGCTTATTACAAACTAATGATCAATGTTTACAATAAAGGAGAAGAGAATGATCCTTCTTGTTTAACGTGGGTTCATTGGTAGTGGTAGGATACCTCCCTCGGTGCTCGTGTCGAGTTTGTTTCCCTTGGATGATCCGATCGAAGTTATGGTTTGAGTTCGAATGCCCGAGCTTGATGAATATCAAGGCCAAATGCACCAGAAGGCTACAATGCAAGAGTTTGCAGAGCCAATGAGCCAAGAGTCTCCAAATCTGAGAGTTCAGATTGAGACTTTAAAAATACCAAGGGGGCTGTCCCAAAAAAGATCTAGCCAGCCACTTAAAAGGTCAAGTTCTAAAGGAGGCCAAGACCCTTTCTCATGTAGCCATCAATGGCTATTTATAGAGAAAAAGTGGTGAGCAACCACTTCCTCAGAACGTGAGGGAATGAATGTGACCATTCTCTTAAATTATGGGAAATAACACTTCCCATACTGGGTATGGTTAATCCCTTAAATCATGGGAATTGATCACTCCCTTACTGGGTATGGTCAATCCCTTAAATCAAGGAAAGTGACTGCACTCATGCCTCAAGTGGACGGCTAACAATCTAGGTGAGTTGGCGACTTATGCGGACGAGTTGGCGACCCTGCAGGCAGGCTAGTGACCTATGCGCACGAGCTGGCGACCTTGCAGGAGGGCTGACGACTCTGCAAGTGGGCTGGTAACCCTGTAGGCGGGCTGACGACCCTGCAGGCGGGCTGGCGACTCTGCAGGTGAACCAATGGTCTGCAGGCGAGCTTGGCCTGAATCAGGTAAGCTTAGCCTTTAGGCGAGCTTCAAGCTATCAGGCGAGCCCTACAGGCAAGGCTGTACAGGAAAGCTTGCCTTCGGGCGAGCCTAGATCATGCAGGCAAGCTTCAAGCTGTCAGGCAAGCTCTGTAGGCAAGGCTGTGCAGGCGAGCTTGCCTTATGTAGGCAAGCTCCAGAACATGCCACGAAGAACAGGTCATAACTTTTAAACCGTAAGTCAGAATTTAACGAATTATATATGAAAATCGCCTATCTTGACGAGACAAAGCCGACCAAACAAACCTAAAGGGTTTGGTTTGCCTCCGTTTGTTTCACTAAATTCCTTTCGATTTGAGAGATATCAACGTTTCCCCATTTTTTTGCTATTTCGGGTGATGTTTTAGCAGTCTTGTTCTGAACTTCTCTGATAGGGATTAAAAATAATTTTTATTGCCTACAGTGTCGGCTTAGTTTTAGGAATACTTTGTCGAGATAGAGAATTATTGGATAGCAGGTTATTGGTCAAAACAAGATTCCTAGTCTGTTTTGATTTTGGTTTTAGAATTATTGGAATTCCTAGTCTATTTTGATTTTGGTTTTAGAATTGTTGGATTCCTAGTCTATTTTAATTTTAGGATTTCTATATATATTGAACGTTTTAGAAGAGATTTGTAGAGAGAAAAAAGAGTCTTTTAAGCACTTTGAGAGGGAGATTATTGTGAGGGAGTGAGAGATTGTTGGTTAGGATTATTTTGAGTGTTTGAGAGTTGTAACACATTGTTTTTCTCCTCCATATAGTGAAATTTCTCCATCCTCTCCCCATGGACATAGGAAATTTGCCGAACCACATAAATCTCTGTGTTTTTGTGTGATTTTGTCCGTTCTTTGGTGAATTGCACTTGTTGGTTATTTCTTCTCTCTTATTTGCTGACTCGTGTGGGTGTTTGCTTCGCGAGCACGCTTCCGCCGACGCGCAACATGCTCAACATACACCTTTTCATCAATAAAACCATTTAAAAATACACTTTTAACATCCATTTGAAACAATTTAAAAAATTTAAAACTATCAAAGGCTAAAAACATACGAATTGACTTCAATCTTGTAACTGGTGCAAAGTTTCATCATAATAATGCCCTCCTATTGATTGTATCATTGGGCGACCAAACGAGCTTTATTTCTAGTCATCATGCCAAATTCATCAAGTTTATTTCTAAAAACCCATTTTATTCCAATAACATAAAAATCTAAAAAAGGAGTGGGTTGTCCGATGGTTCATTTTAGTAGGCGATTTTCCCTGCTAACGTGCACCTCCGCTTAGATTTGAATGGCAAAGACGAAGAAGAAGAAGAATGGAAGCAAAGGGTTTTAGAGTAGTGAGCTAAGGGATTCGATATTCTTTTATTCTTCATCGGCTAATGCTGGAACCTCATCGGCTTGTGCTGGAGTTGAATTGGATGAAACAGTAAATTTTTTGATCTCTTAAGAGATGGAGAGCACAGGGCCAAAGGGAGCAAAGAGGAAGATGAAGATAGATGAAATCCTTACAAGGACGAATCCGTTATCAGCTCCGACTCTACCTCAAATGGATGCTGGTCTTTTGATTTCTCGTCAGTTAAGTAAATCCTTTCTTTCTTGGGCTGATGATATTGAGGAAAATGTTGATTCTGATTTAGCTGAGGATTCTTTTCTTGATGATGGGAATGATGTGATCTGCTCTTCTTTTGTTGATCGGAATATGATTTTGAATAAGAAAACTGTTAATCCCAATCTAGAAGAGGATATTAATAGAAATTCGAGTGAAATAGATCAAGGAGAGAATAAAAATCTAGAAAATAAAGAAGAGGAGAAAAAAATTCTGGAAAATGAAGAAGAGGAGAAAAAAATTCTAGAAAATAAAGAGCAAGAAGTTAAAAAAAAAAAAAAATCTTTTGTCAGTCTTTTTGAGGACAATAGAAAAGCTGGAAGTGGTTTATCTTTAAATTTTGTTCCATTTTTCCAAAATAATACTGTTACATTCAATGAGGATGAATGGAGAGGAGGGGAAAATATCTGGAAATTTGCTTTGATAGGCTATGTTATTGGGATAAATGTTAAATTTAAATCTATGGAGTCTTATGTTACAAAGCTATGTGGTAAAATCTCTATACCAAAAGTCTTTTTAATTAAGCAATGAGTTTTCTTGTTTGAATTTCAATCGGAGAGCTGTATGAGGGGAATTCTGAAAGCTGGTCCCTGGTTCTTTAGATCAAGACCACTTGATCTTAAACCATGGAAGATTGATACAGATGTTGATAGGATTCAGGATCAAACCTATTTAATTTGGGTGCAATTTCCAAATTTGCGTCTGAATCTATGGAGCTCCATTGGCATAAGTAAGGTTGCTAGTTTGATTGGTCGCCCTATCACCAACTGATAAGCTTACTGCCACGAGACAAAGATTGTGCTATGCTAGAGTGCTATTGGAAGTGGAGGCACCTCTTAAAGAACCTTTGCCTGACCAAATTGAAATTCAGGGTCCTGATGGTAAGAGCTATTGTAAAAATGTTCTGTATGAGTTCAAACAAAGGTGGTGTTCCTTGTGAAAAATTGTAGGGAATGAAACTCAACAGTGTAGGAAGAATGCTATCAGGAAGGTTTGGTTGCATGTCAAGAAACCTGGAACTCAAATTTCTGCTCATGGGTCTATTGCTGTGCCTCAGAAGAATGTAGTGAGGGAGATAATTTCAGGTCAAGATGGGATACATACTCATCAAAAAATTGTTGATAATGCACTTGAAAATGACCTGACTGGTATGGTTGCTCATAATTCTGGTAAACATGCACAGCTGGAAAAACATGCACAGAATAGTGGGAATGAGAAAGAAATGTGTTCTGAATTATTGGGGGGCTAGTTACACTCTTCTCTGAAAAACATGTACAGAAGGAGAAAGATATGAGACTAAATTAGAATGCTTACCATTTTACTCCTTCTATCAATTCCTCTAGATTTACCAGTATCACTAGAGCTTGTGCTGCAAAAGGAGCTATTATGAATGCTTCTGGTACACCTATACAAGCATCACATTTCTCAATTCTTGATCACCAGATATTTGATTTGGACCCCTCCAATTCTGACAGGGGTGGAGCATCTCAATAAATGCATTTGGTCATTTGGAATATTAGAGGTTTCAATAAATCCTCTAAGCATAGGATAGTTAAGCAGTTTATTCAGGAGTATACAAGCTCTTTTTTAGCTCTTTTAGAAACAAAAGTGGTTGGAGATAGAAAATTGTAGCAAATTGGGAAACAAGATTGCTAAGGAATGGAAGTGGATATCTAATATGCATATGGCAAATAATGCTAGGATATGAATTTTGTGGGATAGTGAAGTTTTCTCAGTTCAAGACATTACAACTTCTGAGCAATACATGACTTGTGAAGTAAAATCTAAAGATGGGAAATTAACATGTTTAATCACAGCAATTTATACTCTCAATCAACCTAAGGGTAGAAGAGCTCTTTGGGAGGAATTACTGGATTTCAAAAGGAATGTTGATTGCCCCTGGGGGGGGGGGGACTTCAATGCAATTGTAAATAGTGATGAGAAGTTAGGAGGTGTACAAATAACTGATGCTGGAACTGAAGATTTTCAACGTTTTATTACCTCCAGTAAACTAATGCACATCAAGACTACTGGTTGTTTTTTCACCTGGAGCAACGAACGAGAATCATCTACTAGAGTTTAGAATAGACTAGACAAAATATTGGTTAATGAAGATTGGATTCTTCAATTCACCACCAGTCAAGCGGAATATCTAATGCCTCTTTGCTTCCCTAGGTCTGATATCAATTGATGATTACAAAACTAAGGTAAGAAGCCTATCAAATTCTTTAGCATGTGGACTAAACACTCTGATTTTTGGATGTGGTGAGTTTAGCTTGGAATCAAGATGTCAGGGGATACAACATGTACATGTTTTATATAAAGCTTAGGAATCTCAAGCCCGTTCTCAAATATTTAAATAAGAAGTATTTTATGAATATCAGTCAACAAGTCTCAAGAGCTAAATCGGAGCTATGTGATATTCAAAAGAAGTTGAGTACTGACCTGTTCAATTCAGATCTAATATCAAATGAGAAGGAACATATTAAGAAGTATACCAAAATGTTGGACTGTGAGAACTCCTTCTATAGACAAAAGCAAATATTAAATGGGGATTGCATGCATACAAGGGTACGAAGTTCTTTCACTTAGTTATGAAAATAAGGCATCAAAACAAAGTCTTGTCATTATATTCTGAAAACGGATTTAGAATCACTGATATGAATGAAATTGTGTCAGAGTTCATTTATTATTATAAGAAGTTGATAGGAACTGCAAAGCCCACTCCAGCTCCTGATCCTAGAGTGATCTCAAATGGTCCAATCTTAACTTCAAACCAGCATGATGAACTGAGTTCTCATGTTACTAGAGAAGAAATAAAACAAGCTTTATTCTCAATGTCAGATAGCAAAGCCCCTGGACCTGATGGATACAATGTTGTCTTCTTCAAAACTGCATGGAATGTTGTTAATGAGGATCTTTTTTTGGCTATTGAGGAATTTTTCTACTCAGGTAAACTGCTGGGTACTTACAACACTACATATATTACTTTGGTGCCAACGATTTTCAACCCAAACTCAGCTACTGACTTTAGACCTATATCCCGCTATAATGTTATATAAAACCATATCTAAAATTATTGCAAGTAGGGTTTAAAAAGTCATGGGTTATCTAGTTAATGATGCACATAGTGCTTTTGTTAAGGGGAGACTTATCTCTAGTAAATTTTTGTTAGCACATGAGCTCATTAATTACTATGAGAGGAAACATAATTCTCCTAGAGCTATTCTTAATGTAGACTTGAGAAAACCATTTGACACAATAAGCTGGGAGTTCATCAGAGCCATGTTATTTGGTTTGGGTTTTCCTAGTATCGTGATTAGCTGGATCATGGAATGTATTACCACCCAAAATTCTCATTAGCACTAAATGGTGGATTACATGGTTATTTTCATGGTGCAAGGGGTTTAAGACAAGCTCCTCTATCCCCCTATCTCTTTGTCATTGGGATGGAATACCTATCAAGGAAGTTGAGTACACTTAAGGATGATAGAATGTATAAATTTCATCCAAAATGTTTCAGGTTGAAGATTACACATCTGATATTTGCAGATGATTTATTATTGTTTAGCAAAGCTGACATTAATTCGATTGCAAGAATATATACATGCCTGCAAGATTTTGGTTAGGTTTCAGGATTGAAGGCAAATTCCAGCAAGTGCTCAGTTTATTTGAGTGGTATTAATGATGGTCTCAAAACTCAGATTTACAATTACCTAAAATTTTCAGAGGGGGTTCTGCCAATGAAATATCTTGGATTACCTTTAAATACTAAGAGGCTTTCATATCTTGATTGTTCCTGTCTGATTGGTAAAATTCATGATCAATTTCAGTCCTGGCAACAAAAAAGAAAATTATCTTATGTTGGTAGGCTTGAGATGATCAAGTCAGTTATCCTGGGTATTCAAACATTTTGGATTATTAACTACATCTTGCCAATCAAAGTGTTAGAGAAAATTGATAGTGTAACAACCGTAAATTTTGATACGTATTTAAATAAATTTTCCTCGTATTTAAAATATTATATTATATTTTATTCATACTTTTCCTAATTTCTAGAATTTTTTGAGTTTTCAAAATAAATAAATAATAAAATATATAGTCCTGTATTTATTAATTCTGCTAAATATTAATTTATAGTTTAATGATTTTATATATAATCTTTTGGTACCTATTATTATTAGTGACCTTGTTATTATTAATGTAAACCTGAGCTTAGTATATAAGTACATATGTAAATATATAAATATTTGGCTGTTAATTATTTACTAATATTATTATATGGTTAATTATTATTATTATTTTTAAATATTCTGAATAAGTAAATAAATAAATATTTTTCCCTCTCATATTTTTCTCATTTGAATTTGAATTCTTTTCATAACTCCAATCAATCAATTCCCTAATCACCTTTTAACTATTTCCTTTTCACCCCCTTAATTTTCTCCCCCCAAATCACGTGCATATCACTCTCTCCCCTTCCAAAAAAAAGAAAATCTTTATTTTCTCCCCATACCCGTACACCCTCTCTCCTCTCTCTCTCCTCTCTCTCCATCAGTACAACCCCAAAAGAAAATCCCCTCTTTTTCTTCTTCTTCTTCTTTCTCCCAGCACCGAACCCATCTCCACCACCAAAACCCACGAACCCAACACCGCTCCGCCTCCGTCGAAATCGCCGTTCACCGCTCGCCTCCGACCACAACCCCGACGAACCCGCGCCCAGCCGGCCTCCGCCTCACCTCGCCGCCACAGCAAACCGCCGCCGCCCTTAGCTGCAGCACCGCCGGCAAACCACCACCACGAACCGAACCCGTCGTCGCCACCAGAGCCGCCGCTCCTCCTCGCCGGCAACCACCCGACAGTCCCCTCTCCTCCAGCTCCTGTTCGCCGTCTCCAGAGCCCCATCGGCCTTCCTCTTCCCGCTGTTTGCTGCCTCCTGCGTGGGATTGTTTGCTGAAGAATATTAATTATATCATGGTAATATGATAAATGATATTTTCAGAATAATTATAATGAATTAAAAGAATTTAGTTCGGTAAAAGAATCATTTTTAGATAATTATAATAATTTAAAAGAATTTATTTTGGAAAATGAATTAGTTTAGATTAATTGTTAAGCGAAATAATTTAAAATGAATTTACTTAGAAAAAGATTATTTTCTGAATTATGTAGATGTTGTTATGATTTATATTTCTTATTTTGATTATCTGATATGCTATGATATTATTGCACATGATTTGTTGCATTGATTGTTTCATGTTGTGATTGAGAATCATTAGGAGTTTATGACTATAGTGACCCGTATGACACAGTTAGGATCTAGAACACCGTGTGTAGTTGACCTGGAATTACGAGAATTGGGATGAGAAGTCTTGGTCCATGTGAGCGGTTGTGATTGTTGATGTATATTCCGGGCCCGCGCTGGTGAAGTTTGTGTAGTCACCGGGGTGGGGCCGAGGAGTTGTGATGTGTGGTATTGTTGATTATTTCCAGGCTCGCACCAATGAAATTCCTGTGTAGCGCTGGCGTGGGTCTGAGGGGGATAGTGAAAAGTTGTACGTAAATGATTTGGTGAACAATCGATTATCCGAGAATATGAACCTTGACTCTAGTGAGATGTGAACCAGTGAGTTGTGATAGGATGACTAGTTATGTTCTTTTCATACATAGATCAGGATTAATATTTAATTATCTATAATTTGAGACATATGGTATATACATGAGGGTTTCCTTATTTGGATTATTTCGCTCGACGTACTACGTCTCTCGCTGTAAATTTTTAAATATTAATTCTATCTATTGTATGATCTTGTTGCTTGGATGGTTTCTGATCGCTACCTGCATGATCTTGTTACTTGGTTGATTTTTGGATTCGTATGATTATTAGTATTCCAGTTGCACGCCTCTATTGTTATTACTATCATCACATGTTCTATTTTTATTTCTGTTATCGTATTGTTTCCGTTTTGGTTTTCGTTGTTCTATTTTCCTTGTGGGGTCGGGTCTTACCGTGCGTCATGCACCTGACGTACACCTGTTTTCTCTGGTGTACGTCAGACTTAGGAGAAGAACAGGTTCAGCTAGGAGATCTCCAGGAGCCAGAAGATTCCCAGCAGGAGTGCCTTGTAGACGAAGCAGAAGAAGAAGCCGAAGTCTAGTCGTCTTTTTATTATCTGTTGGTCCTTAGTTTACCTTTGTAGCATTTTCTTTTTCCGCTTGATCATTGTATCTTATATTCTTTAGTATTCATTTGTTCAATTTTGTATAAGGGCACGTTTGACCCTAATATTATGTCTTGGATGATATTCATTTGTGATATGTATCTTTTCCATTCTGAGTTGTTCATTGTATTCTTGCTATGTGTGATCGGGGACCTGTGACTTCGCATTGTACTTATTTCTAGACGCTTAGCGTATTAGATTGAGAAGACGGGGTCTAGCACTTATCTCTTCTCAGTCTAATACGTCGCGGGCTTGTTCGCGTCCCGATTCCCGGGTATTTTGGGAAGCGGGGCGTGACAGATAGGCTTTGTTCTGATTTCCTATGGGATCACAAAATTCACTTGGTTTCCTGGAATACCATCTGTCAAGGAAATAAACAAGGAGGTTTGGGAATTTTTTCAGCAAAGGCATGGAAATATGCAGGTGCTACTAAGCTATTGTGGATGGTTCATCTTAAAAAAGATTTACTATGGATCAAATGGATACATTAAAATTATTTGTAGAATCATAATATCTGGGAGGTTCAATCAAAGATGAACGACTCATGGATGTGGAAGCAACTTCTCAAACTGAGAGATATGATGTTGAGCAAGTTTGGTAGCTTTGAAAATATGAAGAATTCCATTGATAGTTGCTGCTCTAATGGCAAAATTCATTTTTACTGTATACATGGTTTTAATTCAGCAAGCTCCATTGGTTGGCTGGTGTGACACAATTTGGGATGAGATCATATATCCTAAACACTCTTTTACTCTATGGTTGGCCTGGCATTCTAGGCTTCTCACTTTGGATAGACTATGCCGAATGAGGATATTGCACATAAACCAAAACCAATGTGTTCTATGTTGTAGGCTTCAATCGAAAATAAGGAATCATCTCTTCTTTGAATGCCAGTTCTTAGCTAACATATGGAACAAGGTAATGGCATGGTTAAGATTTAACTGGAGATCATATGAATGTAATCAACTCATGAATTGGTATTCTTATAATTTGAAAGGTAGAGGACTCATAAAAAGTTGAAGAGGATGACTCTTGCTACTACAGTTTATATAATTTGGCAAGAGAAAGACTTAAGAATATTTCAAGGCAAAATAAGGGGGCTATGCCAGTTTATGCAAAATTTTTGAATGATAGTGTTCATGTTCATATGAAAGAATTGTTTGAGAAAATGTAGTTTTCATTTTTTGATTACCAGATTATCTGGTATTTTGATGTTTCTCAACATTATATTTGGAAAATGAATAAAATTTTAGTTCATTGAAAAAAAAACATGAAAATCTTTAGGTCTAGGAATAAGTTTCTAAACATTATTTCTTTAAAAATTGTTTAATTCATCATGCATAGATAAAACCCAACTCATTCAAGGTGTCATCAACACGTTTTGGTTCAATTTGAGATAAGAAAGCAAAGTTACCACATTCGCTCATAGCTTTTGAGCGAGTCAAAACGCCTTTGGATGGGCTCCCGATAATTTGTTTCTTAGGGTGATCCGGTGCGTACTTCCAAGTTTTGGAGAGCTCTCATTGATCATCTTTTTAGCTTGTTCCAACTTCTCCCTCTGGAGTCCTTAGTACAACTGTTGAATGGGTGTTATTAATTTTCAATAAGTCCAATCCTCCTTCAATATCATCATCATCCCTAGGCACAATATATTGCAAAACGACATTAGTTTCATCAAAAGTAACATTTATAGATTCTTCATCAACTAGTGTTCGTTTGTTAAAAACTCTATAAGCCTTACTCCTTAACGCATATCCCAAAAATACTCCAACATCTATTTTTGAATCAAATTTATCATGATGATCTTTAGTGTTCAAAATAAATATTTACAACCAAAAATCCGAAAGTAGCTAATATTATGTGTTTTGCCAAAATAGAATTTATAAGGTGTTTTTTTTGAAAATAGGCCTAATCAAAACACAATTTAAAACATGGCAAGCCGTATTGATGGCTTCAGCCCAGAAATATTTCGACAAAACAAAAACATTTAGCATAGTACGTGCCATCTCTTGTATGATGTGATTTTTTTGTTCAATAACACCATTTTGTTGTGGTGTTCTTGGAGCGAAAAACGTATGAGTAATACCATGATAGTCACAAAAATCACTAAAATACTTATTTTGAAATTCACCGCCATGATCACTATGAATTTTTACAACTTTCAAATATTTTTTATTTTCAACTCTTTTTTACAAAGTGGAAAACTCTTCAAAACAATCATCCTTATTTGTAAGAAATATAACCCAAGTAAACAGAGAAAAATCATCAACTATCACAAAAATATAATATTTACCTCCTAGTGAGACAACACATATATAACCAAAAAGATCAAGATGAAGTAATTGTAAGGGCTTAGTGGTGGATACCTCGTTAATTGATTTAAAAGAACTCTTGATTTGTTTACCTTTGCACACTCTTCACATTGAGAGTCTTTAACAAAGGTTAGGCTAGGTAGGCCTCTCACCAAGTTCTTCTTTAATAATTTTGAAATCAATTTCATGTTAGCATGTCCAAGCCTTTTTTACCAAATCCAAGGATCACCATTCACCGCGGCAAGGTATTTCATATCTTGATCTACAAGCTCATTCATCTCAAAAATATACACATTAGATTTTCTAAGGATAACAAAAATAGTCTTATCATTAAGGCTAACAATGTATTTATCCGATTTAAAAATAATATCATAGCCTTTGTCACTAAGTTGACTAATACTAAGAAGATTGTGGTTAAGTCCTCTTACTAAATAAACATCTTCAATAACAGGAGAAGGCTTCTTACCAATAACACCAATACCTGTAATTTTACCTTTCTCACTGCCTCCAAAGGAGACATTGCCTCCTTCCTGTTTGCGTCAAAAGTTGCTTCCATTGATAATTCTATTGAACTTCGGTCGTTTACAACGAATTACAATGAAAAAATTAGAAAATTACAACTTTTTAAAAACAAACGCAGGATCGTTGTTTGGATCGCTGCTTGCGTGGGAACTTTGCCTGTGCCGGGAGCGCTTTGACTCGTGGACCACCAAATCACAGATTCTGATTGAATCGTGAGGGCTTTGACTCGTGGACCACCAAATCACAGATTCTGATTGAATCGTGAGGGGTTTAATGATTCTGACTTCATTTATCGAAGTGAGAACTTGAAACGATATCTTATCGAAGTAAGATAGTCGTTCTTCTTGAGATCAAGTCAAAGCTCGAATCTAAAGGAATGACTAGAAGCTCAGGAACTCCGCTCTCTCTGCTCCAAAGTGCTCAAAATGATCAGCCCCAGATGTTTTCTGCTTCCCCCATTAAAAAATCGATATCGGGGAGTATTTATAACCCTTGGGAGAAAATCAGCTTCCGAGACAGTGTTTGCTGTCTCGGCGGCCGAGATAGCAAAGACTGTCTCGGTTCCGAGACAGTAAACGTTGTCTCGGGTTCCGAGACAGTAAAAACCCTGTCGTCGAAATCGTTAACTGCCCGATAGTTTCTTGTAACTGCCTTTCTACGTTTTGAAACTCCGTTATTTGCAGTTATCAACGTGATTCTCGCCCCACAACGTTTCCCACGTTCTTGAACAGTTAGTGACCACGTGTGGCCGGTTATGCAAAGTAGTTTTGGACCTCTTGAGAGCTGTCTCACGTGCGCAGACAGTAAATTCTGTCTCACACGGCGAGACAGTAAAGACTGTCTCGCGTGGGCGAGACAATGAAGACTTGTCTCGTGTGGCGCGCAGACAGTAAAAGTCTCTCGCCCGCGAGACAGTAAAGACTGTCTCGCACGGCGAGACAGTCAAGTCTGTCTCGCGTGCGAGACAGTAAAGACTGTCTCGCATGCGAGACAGTCTATACTTGTGTTCTTTTTGACATTTTGGATGACTTCCTTTTGAGCTATGTTTGGATTCCTTTCAGCATTTTTTGACGCCTACAGATACCCCCTCCAAAGTATTCTAGACTCAATCTTTTATAGACGAGTTCTGGGATGCTTTGGATAAGATAGGTCTTACTTATGATGGCTTCAACACTTGATCTCTTTGTCTCTCAGTCTATTTAGTGCTTTGTAGAATAGCTAAGATTCTTTCGGCATGGCGTTCATCGCTTGACTGTTGTCGGGATCTTGAATTGAAGCTGGAATTTGTACTTGTGAATTCAGCTTTTGTCATCAAATTGATACCGTATTGTTAATCACTGTATCAGTCTTCATAGGAACACAGTTTATACTCATGTATTTTTGGAGTTCTCGGGAAATAGTTTAATCTCGTATACCCGTTGGGAAGTAGCCAGGTTATTCTTAAGAATATTTTGAGTGATATTCTCCAGAAACTTCCTGTTGAGGGTAGGGAAACAGTTTAGACTCGTGTACCTATTGGAGTATTCAGGTTATTCTTGAGAATATTCTGAGTAATATTCTCTAGAAACTTCCTGTTGAGGGTAGGGAAACAGTTTAGACTCGTGTACCTATTGGAGTATTCACGGTCTCTTTTTTTGTTGGTAGAGATAAACCCAAAATCCGGAGAGGAAGAATTTTATATTCTATCTCCTGGTCTCTTTTTTGTTGGTAGAGATAAACCTAGATGATGGAGAGGAAGAATTTTATATTCTATCTCCTGGTCTCTTGTTTGTTGGTAGAGATGAACCCAATCCTGGAGAGAAAGAATTTTATATCCTATCTCCAGTCTCTTTTTTGTTGGTAGAGATGAACCCAAAATTAGAGAGGAAGAATTTTATATTCTATCTCCTAGGTGCAAAGGAAACTCAAAGTGGGATCTCCACTTAAAGAATCTGGACTGGGTTGAATAATCCTAACTGTCATAAGGTTTGACTATTCAACTTGAAAATGGACCTCTCGTTCATGGAATGAATCGAGAAGAGATTTTGGTTGTGGTCCTAACTACAGTAAGGTTTGACCAAGTGGGAGTTTTGAGACGATCCTAACTGTTTAAAGGTTTGATCGTTCAATTTGTGGACCTCTCGTTCATGGAAGGAATCGAGAGGGCATTTTGGTTTTGGTCCTAACTGTTTAAATGTTTGACCGTTCAATTTGTGGACCTCTCGTTCATGGAAGGAATCGAGAGGGGATTTTGGTTTTGGTCCTAACTGTTTAAAGGTTTGACCAAATAGGGGTTTGAGATGATCCTAACTATTTAAAGGTTTGACCGTTTAATTTGTGGACCTCTCGTTCATGGAAGGAATAGAGAGAGGATTTTGGTTTTGGTCCTAACTGTTTAAAGGTTTGACCAAATAGGGGTTTGAGACGATCCTAACTGTTTAAAGGTTTGACCGTTCAATTTGTGGACCTCTCGTTCATGGAAGGAATCGAGAGGGGATTTTGGTTTTGGTCCTAACTGTTTAAAGGTTTGACCAAATAGGGGTTTGAGACGATCCTAACTGTTTAAAGGTTTGACCGATCAATTTGAGTGGACCTCTCGTTCATGGGAGGAATCGAGAGATGATTTTGGATTTGGTCCTAACTGTTTAAAGGTTTGACCAAAATATGAGTTTTGTGAGGGAAGATTGATCTAAAGAGGTGATCGAATCTCATCTCAGCAAAAGAGTGTTTGGAAATTATAATAGGAGTTTAGTATTTATCATTTTGTTCATAATAATCAGGTTATCCCTAAGAATATTATATTTAACATTCTTCCGGGAACTTCCCATTACATGAATTATCGACCCCCAGCTTTCTTTGCAAAACTGGGTATAACGAAGAGTATGTCATCCTCAGTCGCATGTTCGGGTTATCCTTAAGAATATAAGATTCTCTAGGAACTTCCCGTTAGATAAATCATCCACCCCCAGCTTCCTTTATGAAATTGGGTTCACCATTGTATTCAGTTGGATGACCGAGAAGCAGTTTATACTCGTATACTCTTTGGAGTGAGGGGATACAGTTTATACTCGTGCACCCACTGGAGTTAAGGGAAACAGTTTATACTCGTGCATCCACTGGAGTTTGGGGTCGTCTTTATTTGGCTTGTTTCGCTATTATGACGCCGGAGTCAATTAATGCTTGGATCTTATTTTTAAGTCCAAAGCAAATATTGGTGGGATGAAGAATCCTTCTGTGGTATGCACAGTAGTTTGGATCTGTAATCATCTTAGCACCCTCCTGATCTTTAATAGGTGGTAGCTCGATTTTATCATTGGCGAGGAGGTATTCTAATATGGCTGGAGCTTCATCATCTTGGAAAGAATACTCCTTTTGGAACCTCGGATCGAGAGTCGCGTTCACAGCGACTGTAGATGTCGTCGGTTGGCTTTTCTCAGCTTTCTTTCTTTTAAGAAAGTGTTCAGCTTGTTCACCGCGCATTTTTAAATCCTTCCAAGTTTTAGATGGTACGACCCCCAGGGCTTCCAGGACATCGATAGAGAGATTATTGTGGCATGTTTGCAGGATGAACTCCTCTGTAACAGGATCTCTGCAATTCATTGCCATGTTACAGAAGCGCTTGACAAAATTGTCGACTGACTCTCCGTCTTTTTGCTTCTCATCCAAAAGGGATCCGATTGACACTTCAGTGTCATCATCGAAGAAATTGTTAAGGAATAAACTTTCTATGTCATCCCAGCAATTGATGCTCCCTGGCTTAAGACGTCGGTACTAATCGAAGGCCGACCCGCGAAGGGTGCCAACAAATGACCGGACCATTAAAGCCTCATTTCCAGAGATCATACCCAAATGAGACTTGAAATAAATCAAGTGCTGAATAGGCGAGCTCTTCCCGTCAAACGGTGTAAAGTTAATCATGTTGAATTTTGCCGGGTACGATATTGAATTCCATTCTCTTGGATAGGGACATGGAATACCCGTCTTTTTCACTTCTTGAGACGTCATCAAAGCGTTGATTTTGTTTTCAAGCTCTTTCATTTTCTCGTCATCGTCTATGTCTTCATTCGAAGGACGTTGAGGAGAATGAGTTAGACCATCCCCTGTAAGAGGTACCATTGAACCACCCCCAATATTGTTATTGGGAGGATGTGTTAAACCACCCCCAGCGTTATTGCTATTGGGAGGTGTATCAGCCATAATGACTTCATCTATTTCAGGATCACTGTCATCTACAACATTCTGAGTGTGGTGGCTGGATTCAGCTCGCTGACTGGACTCAGGAGGTTGAGGCCGTTGAGTTACCAATTCTCTCATTTGTTGGATAGCTAACTCCATCTCTGTCTTCATCTCAGCTCTAATTTCTTTACGTTGCTTCGCTAGAGCTTCTTGAAGCATTTGAGCAAATTGATCAGAGGTGATCGTGAGTACTTCTCTGGTTTGTCCCGTGCTAGACATTGTATCATCAGAAGCGATTGCAGAACAAGTGTCCGAGAATTCATCCTCCGAGAACATTCCTTCTTGCATTCTTTTGTAATCTCTGCACCTGATGGCTCCTAATTGGAGTCGAGACATCCTTTGAACAATTCTTGGATTGAATTTTCCTCTCGGAAAAAAGTCGGGATTTGAGTCACTTGAATGCCGCTTAAACTTTCTTTTATCAGCCACTGTAGGCGTATAAAACTACCTATAGGTCCCTACGAACGGCTCAGTGCTAAGAAAAGATGATGAATGTCATAATCTAAGTCACAGAAGCTTGATTAATGTCGACAAACACATGAAGTGGGTTGACGAACTATGTGAAGCAACGGAGTTTCAGAATAATGAGGATACGAACGGATCGGGACCTCCGTGTCACTTACAAAAGACGAAATACCCTTCATGTCTCATTTATTTCACAGATGATCTAATCATTGAAGCTTATAGAACTCCTCATCGTCTTTACAACGCACTTTGAATCGCTTAAATCCGAGTTCGGATAAAAAAGTTATGGCAAAAATGGACAAGTGTGCAAAACAAAATGTCTCAGCCCGAGCCGAGACACCCAAAGGTGTCTCGGAACTTGTGGAGCTGTTTTGACCATTATCCCGTTTGAATCTGAAGAAACTCAAAACAGGAAAGTTGTAGATATTTTTGTCAACTTTCCAATCCATCTGAAATCAGGTCATTTGGAGGTCATATGAGGAAGTTATGCCTAAAATAGCGCCGAGACACCCAGAGGTGTCTCGGACCTGGCCGAGACACCCAAAGGTATCTCGGAATTTGTAGAGCTGTTTTGACCATGATCCCGTTTGAATATAAAGAAACTCAAAACAGAAAAGTTGTAGATATTTTTGTTAACTTTCCAACTCATCTGGAATCAGGTCATTTTGAGGTCATATGAGGAAGTTATGCCTAAAATAGCGCCGAGACACCCAGAGGTGTCTCGGACCTGGCCGAGACACCCAAAGGTGTCTCGGAACTTGTGGAGCTGTTTTGACTATGATACCGTTTGAATATGAAGAAACTCAAAACAGAAAAGTTGTAGATATTTTTATCAACTTTCCATTCCATCTAGAATCAGGTCATTTGGAGGTCATATGAGGAAGTTATGCCTAAAATAGCTCCGAGACACCCAGAGGTGTCTCGGACCTGGCCGAGACACCCAAAGGTGTCTCGGAACGGTGTCTCGGACCTGGCCGAGACACCCAAAGGTGTCTCGGAACTTGTGGAGATGTTTTGACCATGATTCCGTTTGAATATGAAGAAACTCAAAACAGGACAATTGTAGATATTTTTGTCAACTTTCCAACACATCTAGAATCAGGTCATTTGGAGGTCATATGAGGAAGTTATGCCTAAAATAGCGCCGAGACACCCAGAGGTGTCTCGGACCTGGCCGTGACACCCAAAGGTGTCTCGGAACTTGTAGAGCTATTTTGACCATAATCCCGTTAGAATATGAAAAAACGTAAAACATGAAAGTTGTAGATCTCTTTGTCAGCTTTCCAATGCATCTTAGATCAGGTCATTTAGAGATCATACAAGAAAGTTATGTTCAAAATACCCAAGATACTCACAAGTGTCTCGGCCTGGCCGAGCCACCTGGCC
>NC_033799.1:14930733-14932385 GCF_001876935.1 Asparagus officinalis | reverse complement strand
ACCTCCCCCCGCAAGTCCAAGAAGTTCTCCTCCAAGAGAAAGGCTCGTTGGTACGAAGACGTCGAAAATACCAACGAAGATCTCGCCCCGTTTGATGCCAAAGTCGCATCGGGTGAGATTCCTCCAATTCCCAACCAGGTCGGATCTGCTCTGGCCAACCCTTCTGCCGCAGGGGGCGTGGTGACTCTCTCGAAGAGAGCCCGCCAAAGGCAACGTCAACGCCTTGCGAAACAATTCGCAAAGGCCATGGAGTCAGTTGACGGGATCCGCTACGTGGATCTGAAGAACAAGAGAGGCAAACAGCCTCAATAACAGATGAACGGCGCCTCTTCCAATCCGCCAACAATGGAATGGGTCCGTGTCAAACGGAACCGATCAACGCTGGAGGAGCGCATTCGCAAGTGCCGCGCACTATCAGCGCAGGCACGGGCTCAAGCTGAAGAAGCCCGTAGAAAGTTGCAGAAAGAGGTGGTCAAGAAGCCGCCATTAACCCGGCAAGTGTGGAGGCCGAAGCAGCCTCCAACAAAAGTTCAACCACCAGCGAATCAACCCAAGTCGCCGGTAATTCCAATAGCTTTTTTGGGAGATCGTGCAGAATCGTCCCAAAGGAAGAAATCAGTTTTGGAGCGCCTCGGTCCAATTCCCGACGAGAGAGGCAAAGCTCCAGTTCAAGAGAGTTTGGGCCCAATGAAGAAGCCCCGAACGAATCAACATGATGGGGGTCGCCGCAACCCTCAACATGACAAAGAAATCATGGCACCCAAGCGCACTACCTTGCGCATTGAAGTCCAGGAGCCCGTTGAGAATTCACGCCCACCAAGGCGCGTTTCGAGGCGCGTGACTCTCGAAAGTCCGAAGAAGGTAATTCACTCTCAGAGGGAAACATTATCGTCTGATGATGATTACGTTATACCTGAGAAATCATGCCAACACACGATAGGTTGCTCCGACTTTCAAACGGACGAGTTGTACTATCGTGCTGGGGGTACGAGCAAAGCCAGAAAGAGAAGTCCTCGAAGAAAGAAACTCAGTGCCCTTGTTCAAAGCTCATTCGGGCGGTACTGTCTGAGTGCAACTGCATCAAGGCAGTCCCCGAGAGAGTTTCGGTGTTCGAAAGGCTTAGTACCGAAATGTCAAAACCAAGGCATAGGCGTTTCCGGCAAAGAAGAACGGTGGTTGAAGACGGCGAATTTCCGAAGGTCACCACTAACATGACCAGCAAAGGGACATCGGCACGGAATAATCCCGGGTCGATCCCGCAAGCATCCCGGCCTATGACCTGTCTACAGTCTGGAGCCATCAAACGAGGAACCTACGGTAGAGTTCGGACAAGGGTACCTTCAGAAGATGAAGAATCAGATGCAGGCTCTGCGGTCGCATCTGACAACACAGTATCCAGCGAAGGACAACCCCGTGAAGCACTTATGATAAGTGCGGAACAAGTGGCCAAGATGCTCGAGGAGGCCATGAATAAACAGCAGGAGACCTTCAGGTTCGAAATGCAGATGGCCATGCAGAACATGAGAGAAATGCATGACCAACAAATCCAAGCATTGACGAACCAGCAAGGCGAGCCAAGTCGTCGTAACCAGGTTAATCTGGAAGATGAGGACACAGGTGCGAATGAAACCCATAACGCCAATAATCCTCCC
>NC_033799.1:14888497-14930473 GCF_001876935.1 Asparagus officinalis | reverse complement strand
GAATCAATCCCCTATCCGGCGAAGTTTAGTCTAATTAACTTCACGCTATTTGATGGGAAGGTTTCACCCACTCAGCATTTGATTTACTTCAAATCACACCTGGGGGTTATCTCTGGTAATGAGCCTCTGATGGTACGGTCCTTCGTTGGCACTCTTCGTGGAGCCGCCTTCGATTGGTATCGCCGCCTCAAGCCAGGTAGCGTAAACGGCTGGGACGATATGGAAACCAAGTTCCTCGCTAACTTCTTCGATGACGACACCGAGATATCCATCGGGTCACTGCTCGACGAGAAACAGAAGGACGGGGAGTTAGTCGACACCTTCGTCAAAAGGTTCTGGAACAAGGCGATGAATTGCCAGGACCCAATTACTGAGGAGTTTATTCTCCAGACCTGCCACAACAATCTGTCCTTGGACGTGTTGGAAGCAATGGGGACAGCACCGTCCAAAACCTGGAAGGATCTGAAGGTCCGAGGGGAGCAAGCTGAGCGATTCCTCAGGAGAAAGAAGGCGGAGAGAGGCCAACAAGCGGCGAACGCAACGCAGAATTTCAACCCGAGGGGGAAAGGTAAGGCATACGCTAATGCAGTTGATGCTAATCAGACTTTTCAATTGCAACCTCAGCAACAGCAGCAGCAACGAGCGCCACAACAGTCGCAGTCGTAATGGCAATAACGGCCTCAGAAGCAGAAGTCTTCGGAGCCGAGGTTTCCTAAAGTGTACTCTTTCAAAGATGATGAAGTTCCTGGCATCTTTAAGTACCTGTTGGAGAACAACAAAATCCAATTGTCGGCGATTGTGGATCAAGAAGGGGCTAGCAAAGTGACGGATCCGAAGTATTGCGCATACCATAGAGCGGTCCATCACCCTACGAAGTCGTGCTTCCATCTCAAGGGCAAGATCCAGGCATTGATTGATGTAGGTGTCATAACCCCAAAGCCGTCCAAGAATGTCGGAGCCAATGTGGTGTCAATCAGCTTTGGATCAGTGCCCACAGCGTGGTTTGAACCAAAATGCATCCCCAAGGTAGGAATGAAGACAATAAATGACGACCCATACGGATAACGCCAGAAAGGACTTGTGCCACACACAGCCCCGAATGGTGAGATTCTTTGGGTTCATCCAGATTTGATTAGAGATGAACAATGGACTGGAGCCCTTTCCAAGAAAGAGTCAAAAGGAAAAGGTAAGTCTTGTTATGGAGCCTCGGCCATCCCAGAAGAAGACGACGAAGCAATCCCTACCTTCTCGTTTCTTGATAATGAACATGCAACTCTTATAACCACCGGAGAACCAATACTCGCCACCAGAAACGACATGCAACTCTTATAACCACCGAAGAACCAATACTCGCCACCAGAAACGGGAACGAGTATCGTTCTGAATATCCAAGTACCTCTGATCGACTAGCTGAGGTAGAGACGATTACAACACCTCCCGCACCTGCTGAGAAGACACAGCAGGAACACCTGCACCAAGGTGTTCAAAACCCGAGGCAGTCTCAATTCAATCAACAGTTTGGAAGAGACAGACCGGAAAATTCAAGGGCTTCATACCACTTCGATGTTATGACCCAATTGGCTAACATTCCAGTGAAAGTAACTCTACACGAGTTATCACGTCTTTCCAAAAACACTAGAGAAGCGTTCACCATTACTCCTGACCAGCTCACTCAAATAGTTCAAGAAGCGTTAATCAAGCAGAAAGAAGAATTTGAGAGTAAGATGGAATTGGCTATGCGACAAATAAGAGAGTTGCAAACTGAAAGGTGTAAATCTGATCAACAGGCTGGGTCTAGCTGTTGCGCCATACCAATCACGCCTATTCCAAACAAGACAAATGACAATGGTCCGAATCTGAATATGGTCATCAGGACTGATTCACCCCTCGATAACACTGGGGGTGGTACGATCACACCTTTCAATTACACTGGGGGTGGCCCAATTCCTATTTCTCGACATCACTCAAAGAAAAATGAAGATGAAGACGAAAAGCAGAAAGAAGTCGAGTCTGTCACCACCTCGACCAGACGCTATCACAAAAGAAAGAAAGTTGAGGAAAGCCAATCAGAGTTCATACCCAGGTTCGCTGATGATCAGACGTCACAACGACAACCATGGGAGCAATCGCCACAACAGTTGCTTCAGATGCAACGATACTCTTTCAAGGATACTGAGGTTCCAGCCATCCTCAAATACCTCCTGAAAAACAACAAAATTAAACTGCCACCTATTAAAAATCAGGAAGAAGCTGACAGGAGCTCAGACCCAAAATATTGTGGGTACCACAGGAGGGTTCTTCATTCCACTGAGGCTTGCAACATTCTCAAAAATACAATACAGGCCTTAGTTGAAGCCGACGTCCCAATAGCAGGACAAACCGAATGAGAATGACCATCAACACTCCGAAGAGTATACGAGTATAAACTGCTTCTCAACACTCCGAAGAGTATACGAGTATAAACTGCTTCTCAACACTCCGAAGAGTATACGAGTATAAACTGCTTCTCAACAATGAGAATGACCATCAACACTCCGAAGAGTATATGAGTATAAACTGCTTCTCAATCCTCCGACCGGTATAAGAGGTTAAACTGCTCCCTGATACTCCAATAGGTATATGAGTCTAAACTATTTCCTACCATTGACGGGAAGTTCCTGGAGAGTTTTTTTTATATTCTTAAGGATAACCTGGTCATGTAACTGATTATAATGTCGAACCCAGTTTTGCAAGGAAAGCTGGGGGGTGGATAATGGGAAGTTCCCGGAAGGATATTACGTATAGTATTCTTAGGGATAACCCAGTCACTGTAGAAGTGATGAATAAGAAATTCACGTTCAAACTCTGAATGTCGGAATGTTTCCTCTTATTATTGTCAAATTCTCTAACTCTTATGAGTTATTTTTGAGACGAGATTCAAATCCCGTCACTTCGGATCGCTCTCGCAACTGAGATGACGACAGAAGAACAGCATCAAAAACGTCTCGAAGAACTCGAGAGGTTGGATGAAAAGCGCTTGGGAGCTCAACGACAAATTGAGTTTTATCAAGCCCGAATATCCAGGGCTTTTAACAAAAGAGTCCGACAGAGAAGCTTCAAGGAAGGAGATCTGGTCCTCGCTGCTCGCCGACCGATAATCCTCAATTCCAAGAAGAAAGGTAAATTCGAACCCAAATGGGAAGGCCCGTTTGTGATAGACATAGTCTACTCAAACGGCGCATATCGCCTAATTACTCCAGAGGGCGCCAGGCAATTAATGCCAATAAATGGGAAGTTCCTGAAAAAGTACTATCCTTAGTACCTTCAGGATAACTCATTTATCGGGAAGTTCCTTGAAGAATATTACACTTAATATTCTAGAGGATAACCCAAAATCATTTTCACCACCAAAATCCCTCACTGATCAATTTCAATTGACAGTGAGTCCACCAAAAATGTTTTTCTGGCCCTCTTAATTCTTTCCATGAACAAGAGGTCCACTTTCAGTTCAGAGTCCCCTTTCGATAAACGAAAGAAATCCTTCCCTTTTTCTCTTTGGTTAAACCTTTTTCATGGTTATAACCGGAGTTGAAAATTTCACTTCGATAAACGAAGAACTCATCTTCAGATTAGATAACCAGTCCTGTAAAATGTAACTTTATCTTCATCTTCCAGACTCTCGGAGTGGACACCCCACTTCTAGTTTCTTCTTCGCTGGAAATAGAATATAAAATTCTTCCTTTCCAGAATCAAGGAATATAATATAAAATTCTTCCTTCCTTGTATTCGGGTTCGCCTTCACCCTAAAAGAAGACCGGGAAATAGAATATAAAATTCTTCCTTTCCCGCACCAACCTTTTCTAAGAATCTATCAATCTAGGATTCATCCTAGGAAGTTTATCCCGAATCCTAAGCAGGGATAAGTCTGCGCCTAACACGCGCTGCCGGTTTAGTCTTTTTCCGCACAAAAAGACACCAGAGTTTGATTCTGGGGTATTCTGTCCTGAAACCTAAGCAGGGATAAGTCTGCGCTTAACCCGCGCTGCCGGTTAGTTCTTAACCGTTAAAAAGAATACCCGTCCGCATATTCAACATTGTGGCAGGTTGTTATTAATAACACCAAAATCCATGCCTTACACGCATGGGGAATTTCATCCTGAATCCTAAGAAAGGATATGCCGACGCCTAACACGCGTCGCCGGTTTAGTCTTTCGCCGTAGAAAAAGACACCAGAAGACCAGTCTGGGGTATTTTATCCCGAAACCTAAGTAGGGATTTATCCCGAAGCCTAAGTAGGGATAAGTCAGCGTCTAATACACGTTGCTGGGTAGCCTATTCCCATGACAATGGCGAAGTCTACGTATTCAATGTCGTAGCACAAAGTCTAAGGGAGTTCATTCCTTTAGCGCAACGTTACATGCGAACGGATTTAGACAATCCGCATGCTAGCCCGACTCAAACGGTAGTCGGTAAAGGCTAATCAAATCCGTTGAAGGCTGGGGGTTAGCCAAAAATCCTAAAGTCAACACCTAACACGTGTCGCCGGGTAGCCTATTCCCGTAACAATGGCGAAGTCTATGTATTCGACATCATAGCACGAAGTCTAAGGGAGTTCATTCCCTTAGCACAACGTTACATGCGGAACGGATTCCGATAATCCGCATGCTAGCCCGACTCAAACGGTAGTCGGTAAAGGCTAATCAAACCCGTTGAAGGCTGGGGGTTAGCCAAAAATCCTAAAGTCAACACCTACGTTGCGACCAAACTTAAAACGTACGACGTTCGAAACCCTAGGTCAACACCGGTCAACGCGTAACCCTAGGTCAACGCCGATCAATGCGTTGCAATGAAAGAATCAATACTCCGAATAGTATACGAGTATAAACTGCTTCTTAAGACTCCAATGGGTATACGAGTTTAAAGTATAAACTGCTTCTTAAGACTCCAATAAACATATGAGTATAAACTGTGTCAGACGCCGGACAATGCGTCGCAATGAAGCTTGGACGCCAGACAACGCGTCACAATGAAGCTCAAACGCCGGACAACGTGTAAATGGAGATTCAACGCCGACGACCGATGGTCAGTTCTATGTTGAAATAACCAACTCGAGCTAAAAAGTCAGAAAATCGAAAATCGACTTCAAATTCAAAATTCCAACAGACGGTCAGACAATAAATGCAGCACCGGAACCTTTACAGACATTCGACAAAGCACCGAACAGCCTGGAGGACTGAAGGAATCAAGAATGGAAGCCACTCCAAATATCCAGTCGTAACCAATCGAAGGATGGGACAATCATATCCAAAGTATTCCAGACTCTTCTATAAAAGAACGAGGCTGAAATACTTTGGAGGGGGTATCTGTAGGCGTATAAAACTGCCTATAGGTCCCTACGAACGGCTCAGTGCTAAGAAAAGATGATGAATGTCATAATCTAAGTCACAGGAGCTTGATTAATGTCGACAAACACATGAAGTGGGTTGACGAACTATGTGAAGCAACGGAGTTTCAGAATAATGAGGATACGAACGGATCGAGACCTCCGTGTCACTTACAAAAGACGAAATACCCTTCGTGTCTCATTTATTCCATAGATGATCTAATCATTGGAGCTTATAGAACTCCTCATCATCTTTCCAACGCACTTTGAATCGCTTAAATCTGAGTTCGGATGAAAAAGTTATGGTGAAAATGGACAAGTGTGTAAAACAAAATGTCTCAGCCCGAGCCGAGACACCCAAAGGTGTCGCGGAACTTGTGGAGCTGTTTTGACCATGATCCCGTTTGAATCTGAAGAAACTCAAAACAGGAAAGTTGTATATATTTTTATCAACTTTCCAACCCATCTGTAATCAGGTCATTTGGAGGTCATATGAGGAAGTTATGCCTAAAATAGCGCCGAGACACCCAGAGGTGTCTCGGACCTGGCCGAGACACCTAAAGGTATCTCGAAACTTGTAAAGCTGTTTTGACCATAATCCCGTTTGAATATGAAGAAACTCAAAACAGGAAAGTTGTAGATATTTTTGTTAACTTTCCAACTCATCTAGAATTAGGTCATTTGGAGGTCATATGAGGAAGTTATGCCTAAAATAGCGCCGCGACACCCAAAGGTGTCTCAGAACTTGTGGAGCTGTTTTGACTATGATCCCGTTTGCATATGAAGAAACTCAAAACAGGAAAGTTGTAGATATTTTTGTTAACTTTCCATCCCATCTGGAATAAGGTCATTTGGAGGTCATATGAGGAAGTTATGCCTAAAATAGCTCTGAGACACCCAGAGGTGTCTCGGACCTGGCCGAGACACCCAAAGGTGTCTTGAAACTTGTGGAGCTGTTTTGACCATGATCCCGTTTGAATATGAAGAAACTCAAAATAGGTAAGTTGTAGATATTTTTGTAAACTTTCCAACACATCTAGAATCAGGTCATTTGGAGGTCATATGAGGAAGTTATGCCTAAAATAGCACCGAGACACCCAGAGGTGTCTCGGACCTGGCCGAGACACCCAAAGGTGTCTCGGAACTTGTAGAGCTATTTTGACCATAATCCCGTTAGAATATGAAAAAACTCAAAACATGAAAGTTGTAGATCTCTTTGTCAGCTTTCCAATGCATCTTAGATCAGGTCATTTGGAGATTATACGAGAAAGTTATGTTCAAAATACCCGAAACACTCACAAGTGTCTCGGCCTGGCCGAGCCACCTGGCCGAGCCAGCTCGGATCTGGGCTATTATTTCCTTTGCGAAATAATACCCGTCGTACTGCGTAGATCCGACCGGATCTAGATCGCGCGGTGGTCCACGGATAAACCCCGGCGCAGGCGAAGAACCCACAAAGCGAGTGCCCGCAAAACAGGAGCTCGTGATTCGTTCGACAAACAAGGATAAAAAAGTTGTAATCTTTCTTTTATTTTCTTTGATTTTCATTGTAACCGGATCTTATAAAAAGACCGGATCTTTGTAACTCAAAAAGCTGTTATTTAAGATGACAATGGAATCAATTACAAAGAAAGACACGATTTTTCCCGCGAATAGCCACGTTGATGGTGACTTCAGGGAATTCATCATCTTGGGCAGCTGATTTTCTCTTGCAGAAATGCCTCGGCTTAAGCTTCGAAATTTTAGTGAAAAGATTGTGGAATACCGAGACTCTTCGTGAGATGGCTTCTTGTTTGAAACAGTCACATTCTGATAGCATTGCTCTAATGAGTCGCGCACAGGGACAATGAGAGTTTATTTCCCGGACAGTTCTCTTTCGAGTTTTGTTTATACCTCCAGCTTGATAGTATGATTCATCGGTATGATTGCCGAAAAATCTTATCGTCTGTTGGTATGACCTCCCAGGTATGATTCATCGGTATGATTGCCGAAAAATCTTATCGTCTGTTGGTATGACCTCCCAGGTATGACGATGTCTTTTGGTGAACACGTCTTCTTCTGTTATCGTCTGTTGGTATGACCTCCCAGGTATGACGATGTCTTTTGGTGAACACGTCTTCTTCTGGGGGTATAAAACCTTGTTGACATTCTCAAGACAATTTATTATTGTCTTTGAGCGATCCAAGGTTATGTCAGGAGTCGCACGTTTAGGACCACCCCCTTGCGGGTATGGAGTCTTAACGGGCTCCGAATACTGATTTTGCTTAAGCCCAGACTTCGGAATCCAAACTTTGTAGAATTTTGGTGGTTCCTTGGCCACCGTTTTCTTGTTTCTTTCTCGTCTTTGTTGTGAAAGAGTACGGGCATAAGTAGCGTTTGCACGACATTTTTGTATACGTTCTTTGAGGGTCGAACGAGCCCTTTTGACAATAGTCCATTCCTCCGTCGTGAGTTTAGCAGAGACATGAGTGATTGGTCGTTGAAACAATTGAACCACTCGATGCCTCCTCGACTCTAAGTCCGCATGATAACGAACTCCGTCGGGTTGTTCCAAGGCCTTAGCCATTTGGCGAGCGCGGCGTTGGCGTTGTCTCTGACGAGCTCTTTTCGTCAATGCCGACAGGCTTTGATTTAATGACTCCTTAATTGGAAAAGAGTCATTATGAGCAGAGAGGTTGCGAGTAGAATCCTCAACAACAATTAAGCAAGAGTCTTCATCTGTAGTGTTTGACAACTTCAACAAAGATGAAATCTTCCTGCATTTGCAAGGCGAGGAAGACTTTACAGATGAGGATGACAAATACTCCTCAAACTTCGCTTGGTCGAACTCGTACTCGACCGTTGATTCAACCGGGATCTTGATGGTTGGCTGCGACACGACGGTCTCGGCAGCGAGACCGTTGGCTCCCCCTGTGGTCGCCAGTTTGTTTGCGTCAAAAGTTGCTTCCATTGATAATTCTATTAAACTTCGGTCGTTTACAACGAATTACAATGAAAAAATTAGAAAATTACAACTCTTGAGAAACAAACGCAGGATCGTTGTTTGGATCGCTGCTTGCGTGGGATCTTTACCTGTGCCGGGAGCGCTTTGACTCGTGGACCACCAAATCACAGATTCTGATTGAATCGTGAGGGGTTTAATGATTCTGACTTCGTTTATCGAAGTGAGAACTTGAAACGATATCTTATCGAAGTAAGATAGTCGTTCTTCTTGAGATCAAGTCAAAGATCGAATCTCAAGGAATGGCCAGAAGCTCAGGAACTCCGCTCTCTCTGCTCCAAAGTGCTCAAAATGATCAGCCCCAGATGTTTTCTGCTTCCCCCCATTAAAAAATCGATATCGGGGAGTATTTATAACCCCTGGGAGAAAATCAGCTTCCGAGACAGTGTTTGCTGTCTCGGCGCGGGTTCCGAGACAGTAAACACTGTCTCGGGTTCCGAGACAGTAAAACCCTATCTCGGAAATCGTTAACTGCCCGACAGTTTCTTATAACTGTCTTTCCACGTTTTGAAACTCCGTTATTTTGGCAGTTATCAACGTGATTCTCGCCCACAACGTTTCTCACGTTCTTGAACAGTTAGTGACCACGTGTTGGCGGTTATGCAAAGTAGTTTTGGACCTCTGAGAGCTGTCTCATGTGCGAGACAGTAAATTCTGTCTCGCACGGCGAGACAGTAAAGACATGTCTCGCGTGGGCGAGACAGTAAAGTCTGTCTCGCCTGCGAGACAGTAAAGACTGTCTCGCACGGCGAGACAGTCAAGCTGTCTCGCGTGCGAGACAGTCAAGCCTGTCTCGCGCGGTGCGAAGACATTAAAGACTGTCTCGCATGCGAGACAGTCTACACTTGTGTTCTTTTTGACATTTTGGATGACTTCCTTTTGAGCTATGTTTGGATTCCTTTCAGCATTTTTTGACGCCTACACTTCCATCCTTGATAGGGTTACAAATAGATCTTTATTGCCCGTCATGTGATAAGAGCAACCACTATTAAGGTACCATACTTCTTTATGTCTTGTGCGAGACGTTCCCTACAAGTAAAGAAGTGGTCGAAACTTTAGATACCTAAATCTTGGGTCCTCGAATGTCAGTACTCTTGGTACACACATAAACCCATAATCATAAATATTATTTCTAATCCTACAATGTGTGGAGATGTGATCGTATCTCATGCAATAGATGCAAGCAAAAATTTTCTTATAAATGGATGCATGAGATTTATGAGACCATTTTCTACCAAGCTGTGAGTGAACATAACTAGAAGAGGCATGTCTTGATTTTAACAAAGCAATCTCATTGTTTAAATTTTCAACTTGAGATTTTAATTGTTTATTTTCAAAATCAAGATCTTTAATTATTTTATCTTTCAAAGCAATAACATCATTCAATGAGGATTATAATAACTCAATTTTTGAGTCACATGAGTTATGCAATTTTTTAAAAGAGGAGTGTTCTTTAGGTAACTTTTTAAATCAAAATTTATTCTTCAGATGCGGTTTCCTATTTATACTTGCATAATAAATGATTCAGTTTCGGAATTGGATAATACCTCATCTTCATGAGCCATGAAGCATACGTTTTGATCTTGGAAGGCACACTTAGCGGTTTCTTCATCACTATCTGAATTGCTAGGTTCGGATTCCTCCCATCCTGTATACATTGCCTTCTTCTTCTTCTTATATTTCAAATATTTTTCTTTTATCTTTGGACAATTCCTTGCTATATGTCCCAGTTCATGGCATTCAAAGTATTTACCTACACAAGAAGAAATTTTGTTAGTACGATTATTTTTGAATTTTATGTTCATTCTTACCAATCTTGAAATTCTCTTGGAGAGATGTGTCTCTTCTTTTGACACATCAATATTGCTATTAGAGGAGGATGAGTCACTTTCAATAGCTCCTTTGAGTGCTATTGACTTCATCTTTTGAGGAGGCTCTTTATTTGCTCGTGGGGGTTCTTCCTCCTCCTCCTTTATTTTCTTCTCATGAACCTTGAGTTTTCCAATGAGTCCATCAAGGGTGAGCTCTGCAAGATCATTGGCTTCTTCAATTGCCGTCGCTTTGGGCTCCCATGCCGGTGTGAGAGAACAGAGAATCTTGTAGTTCTTCTCTTGGTTCTCTAGCACCTTGTCAAGGTCATGTAGTTAATTTACAATATTAGTAAACCTACAAAACATGTCATCAATAGACTCATTAGGAAGCATTTTGAATAATTCATATTCATGCATAAGACTACTAGTTTTAGATTCCTTGACTTGTCGAGTTCCTTCATGAGTTATAGATACTTTCTCCCAAAATTTATGTGCGGTTGCACAAGTAGAGACTCTATTATACTCATTTGGAGTGAGTCCACAAATCAAAGCATTCATAGCTTTAACATTTAGTGTAGCCAAATGCCTTTCTTTTTCATCCATGTCCCTACTATATTTTTCAACATATTTTTTCTCTACTACGTCTAGGATGTCAAGATCAATACATCTCAAATATATGCACATCCTAGCTTTCCAACATGAAAAATTATTGCCGGTAAACAAAGGAGGTCTAGTAGTTGACTAACCTTCAAGAACATGCATATTTATGTTTGATTCCATTTGGATCTTTACTCTAAGGTGATTAGACCTCAACAAATATAGAGACCTTGCTCTGATACCAAATGAAATTACACTAGAGAGGAGGGGGGAGGGTGAATAGGGTAATCAAACAATTAATATGCAATTAATAAAATTCAGTGCAACTCAAGACACAATATATCAATATGGCAATAAATGACAGATAGAGAGAGAGAGAGAGAGAGAGAGAGAGAGAGAGAGAGAGAGAGAGAGAGAGAGAGAGAGAGAGATAGAAATAGTTAGACAAATGAGACGCCGATATATTCACGAGGTTCGATCCTCTTGACCTACATCCTCGACCACCTCTCCCGATGGTAATCCACTACACAACCCGGTTTGGAAGCCGAAACTTCTTCACAATGATCTCCTTGAGATCTAACTCGTCACACAATGTTCTCCTTGAGATCAAGCTCCCCACACAATACAAGATAATGAAAGAATCTCTCTAACAACAATCCTATGGCAAGGATAAAGATATAATCAATTAAAGCTCAGGTGTTTGTGGGATGTGAAATTGAAAAACCAAAATTGAAAACTTGAGAGTAAGACAAAAGTTTGAGCTAAAAAACAAAACACAAGTAGAAACTCTTGATTTTCTTTGCTTGCTTTGTTACTGAACAAATGAGGGTTGTGGGATATATATATATATATATTCAGTAAAACTATAAATAGCTGTTACAGTGTCGTCAGTCGACTGATACACTGATCAGTCGACTGATGAGCTGACCGTTGGCTGATTCTGGGAAACTATCGATCGACTGATACAAACCATCGGTCGACTGAAATACTATTCAGTCGACTGATAGAGGTCGGTCGACTGAGCAGAAATATTTTAGTAATTACAAAATAATTTACCAGTCGATTGATACATAGTGTCGGTCGATTGAAAAATATGCATAACCCATTTTTGAACAGTAAATATGATTTTTAAAGGTGTTTTAAAAATAATAAATAAAGTCCAAAATTTATGAAACTTAGGGAAATGATTATTCTGATGAAAGTAAACATGTTAGAAAAATAATTTCTTAAATATCATTTCCCAATTGTGAAAACTTATCATTTGCAAAACGGTCAAAAGTACGGTTTTAGAAGTGTGTGTATTTGATCCCCAAATGCTTCAAAAGTATTCTACTTTATTTCTTGCCTACATTATGATATAGACAGAAAATAAAAATGCAAATACTGCTCACAAATGTATACAACTCTTGAGACTCGATATTTGCTATTTTGTTAATGAAGCTTTTCTTGTATATATACTTGAATGCTCTTTTAGTATTTTAGGCTTCTTCATCAACGTGCCTCCACCTCCACGGATATCATCGTTATGGCACAAAGTCTATCCATCCTCCAAACGATGGCACTAAATTGCTTGATGAACGTATCCTACATATAATCATTTGACAAGTAATTAGTACCGATAATGGGGTTTGTAAATCATCATCAAAACACGAGACCTAACAACAAATACATATATAACTATATAATACATACTTATTAATAAGTAATATATACTAACGTGATTCTCTCTCTCTCAAGTTAGAACTTATAAGTATATATAATATATTTACATATAATATATGTATATAATATAATTTGTAAGTATATACTAATACATACTTATATAAATATAATAAGATTAATCTATTTTTTAACATTTTTTTCTGAAAAAAAAACAACCGGGCTGGCTCAGTGCTGGCCCGGGCTAACTGGGCCAGGGTCCGGGTCATAGTTTTTGCCCGTCTTGGACCCGGTTTTCCGAGCCGGTTGGACAGGACCCGGCCCGGCCTAGTTGGACATGGCTACATATAGTACACATCTATTTTCTTATGTTTTTATCTATCTTTCGCGTACTCCTATCTTTTTTTCATATGTTTTTATCTTCGTTTAATATAAATCTTTTCACCTCCATACAATATGACCATTTTTCATATGAATGTAACTTTCATATGTTTCTAATTGTCTTTCATATGCTTATATATTTTTCATACATACTAACATTATTGCACGCGTAAATGCACGTGCAACATGTTGTGCGCAGTGAAACTCGAAAACCAAATATTGTACGAACAAGAACGAGAAAGATCACAAGCCAAACACATGTACAAATCACAATCACAGCAAGACAAATCAATTTACATGGTTCGACAAGTAGCCTACATCCACGGGGCAAGGAGGGGGGAGTTTTTACTATTAGAGATAAAGAGAATACAAATAAGGTTTACAATCTTGACAAAAACCCTCGAACAAAGCTCTCAAAACCTCTCACAAATTCTCCCTCAAAGGATGCACAATTCTATCTCTAAAGCTGCTCAAAGTCATCCTTCTGTAACCCTAATCAATCAGGTTTAGGGTTATGCATCAACACAAAATAAAATGGATCAGAAAACAAAGCCCAGGCTCAGACCCGAGTCGTGGTCGACCACACTTGACTATGCGGTCGACCGGACAGAATGACAAAAACTCGTAAAATCGATTATAGGGTCCGCGATCGACCGCACTTGACGCCACGGTCGACCGGACATAAATCCGAAAATGCACCATGTAGTGTGCATGTTTGCGGTTGACCGCAGCTGATTTCACGGTCGACGGGCAAGCTTCCAAACAATTTCCTAAGTGTAATTTCCTAAACTTTTTCACCATTTCTTTAATTCTCCACCTTTGTGAAGTTTTTCCAAAAACTGAGCCGACACCAAAAAGAACCAAATGTCCCACTTGTTGTGTCCAGTATGAAGTGGAGTAAATCCATGATAACAGACTCAATCCACAACAAGTCGAAAATCTAAACGAGAGCTCAAACAATCTCCCTCCATCAATATCAACTTATCCAACTGGCCGCATCAAAACGACTGCCTATGTATCCTCTTGCCTAAGGACTCAAGCCTCACGTAGTTCACCCAAATGGCCTCCAAAAGGCCCTCGACATCGAAGAATGTTTAATAGCTCTAAACAATGACCAAACTTCACACCCAAGATAACTTTGGTCAACATATCTGTAGGGTTATCCTTTGTGTGGATTTTCTCCAATATGATATCTTCATCATCCAATACATATCAAACAAAGTGGAATCTAATATTAATGTGCTTCGTGCGTGCATGATAAACCTAGTTATTTGCCAAATAGATAGCTGACATGCTATCATAATGTGCTCATGCCAATGTAAATACATATCAGGAAGTAAACTGGAGCTTATCAAGATCTTCGGCATAATCAGAATTCACATAGCCAATACAATCATGTCCAATCTTCTTATTCTTCTAAAATACCAAACTAACATCCATGGTACCTTTAATATATTGTAGAATCTACTTTACAGCCTCCCAATGACCCTTCCCGGGGTCGTGCATGTACCTCGATACCATGCTCATGGCCTGTGACAAATCTGGTCTCGTACACACTGTCACATACATTAAGCTACCCATCACACTGGCATATTAAACCTTTGACATATAATCTCTGTCCTTAACCAAAACAGGTAACATCAAAGCTGAAAGCTTGATGTGGAGAGCCAATGGAGTACTCACATCTTTTGCATTGCCATTAAAGCTGAATTTCTTTAACATCTTATGCAAGTAACTCCTCTGTGTAAACTTCAATCTCTCCTTCATCCTATCTCTCTCAATCTCTATACTCAATATCTTCTTAGCTTCTCCAAAATCCTTCATTTCAAACTCGGATAATAGCTCCTTTTTTAACTTTTGAATAGTTAAAGAATTCTTGGAAACAATAAGCATATCATCAACATATAACAACAAATAAATGTACTTACCATCCTGTAGCTTGTACATATAAACATATGGGTTATATGGGCTCCTCGTGTATCCATGGCTAATCATAAAGCTATCGAATCTCTTGTACCACTATCGTGGTGATTGCTTCAAACCATAAAGAGACTATTTTAGATTGCACACCAAATCTTCCTTTCCTATAACTTTGAATCCCACGGGTTGTGTTATGTAGATCTCATCATCTAAATCTCCATGTAAAAAGGCTGTCTTAACATCTATCTAGACAAATCCAAATCCAGCTGTGCCACCAATGCTAATAAAATCCGAATCGACGAATGCTTCACAATGGGTAAAAATACCTCGTTGTAATCAACGCCCTCAAGCTGTGCATATCACTTGGCAACCAATATGGTTTTGTACCTAATGTCCCTAATAAAAGATCCCTCTTTCTTTGCATATACCCACTTACAACCAATAGCTTTCTTTCCCTTAGGTAGCTTTGTAAGTTTACAAGTATCGTTCTTATGAAGAGACCGCATCTCCTCCTCCATAGCTTTCTTCTACCTGATTAAATCAAACCTAGACTCCACCTCCCTGAATGTAAAAGAAACTATATCATCAACAACCTCCACTTATAAAGCATATGTAACCATGACATTATTATATCTAGCTGACTGACGAATCTCCCTTCTAAGTCTATTTGCTACAACAGACTCCTGAACATGACCCTACTCCTGAGTCTCACCAACCATTGTATCCTTTATATGTCTGGCTGTCATTCCATCTCCTCCCAGTATCACCTCTGTAGGAGCCTCAATGGATATAATGCTATCTAAAGTAAGTGGAGTCACATCATCATTTACCTACTACGATATCTCACTACTCTGGTCTTCCTCCACCTGCTGAGGAACTTGAGGCCTAATCATGTACGCCTCATCAAATGTGACATCTCTGCTAATGCTATCTTCTTGTCCTGTGGATCCCATAACTTGAAGCCTTTAACACATTCTCTAAATCCCACAAAGACAGCTTTCCTCGCCCTCGGATTCAATTTTCCATCATTGACATGATAATAAGTAGGACACCCAAATATCCGAAGCGACTTATAGTCACTAGCCACCAAATCAGACCATCGCTATATAGGAGTCTTCCCCTGTATCGCAGTGCATGAAAACCTATTGACAAGATGGCTTGCAAAAACTAACGTCTCAAACCAAAAGGATCTAGGCAATCCATTATATGTCATCATACATCACACATTCTCCAGTAAGGTACAGTTCAATCTCTCAGCCACTCTGTTCTGTTACGGTATCTCTCAAACTGTGAAGTGTCGCCTAATGCCGTGATACTAGCAAAACTGTAAAAATAGATCACTCTTATACTCTCCACCGTTATCTAAACGAAGAGTTTTTACCATTCTATCTATCTGCAGCTCCACTTTCTTCCACTCCACATCTTTGCTAATGACTATCTTCTTGTCCTGTGGATCCCATAACTTGAAGCCTTTAACACATTCTCTAAATCTCACAAAGACAGCTTTCCTCTAAATCCCACAAAGACAGCTTTCCTCGCCCTCGGATTCAATTTTCCATCATTGACATGATAATAAGTAGGACACCCAAATATCCGAAGCGACTTATAGTCACTAGCCACCAAATCAGACCATCGCTATATAGGAGTCTTCCCCTGTATCGCAGTGCATGAAAACCTATTGACAAGATGGCTTGCAAAAACTAACGTCTCAAACCAAAAGGATCTAGGCAATCCATTATATGTCATCATACATCACACATTCTCCAGTAAGGTACAGTTCAATCTCTCAGCCACTCTGTTCTGTTACGGTATCTCTCAAACTGTGAAGTGTCGCCTAATGCCGTGATACTAGCAAAACTGTAAAAATAGATCACTCTTATACTCTCCACCGTTATCTAAACGAAGAGTTTTTACCATTCTATCTATCTGCAGCTCCACTTTCTTCCACTCCACATCTTTGCTAATGACTATCTTCTTGTCCTGTGGATCCCATAACTTGAAGCCTTTAACACATTCTCTAAATCTCACAAAGACAGCTTTCCTCGCCCTCGTATTTAATTTTCCATCATTGACATGATAATAAGCAGGACACTCGAATATCCAAAGTGACTCATAGTCCCTAGCCACTGAACCAGACCATCACTCTATAGGAGTCTTCCCCTGTATTGCAGTGCACGATAACCTATTGACGAGATGGCTCGCATAAACTAACGTCTCGGCCCAAAAGGATATAGGCAATCCACTCCGTGTCATCATACATCGCATATTCTCTAGTAAAGTATGGTTCAATCTCTTAGCCACCCTGTTCCATTACGGTATCTCTTGAACTGTGAAGTGTTGCCTAATACCGTGATACCAGCAAAATTATAAAAATAGATCACTCTTATACTCTCCACCATTATCTGAACGAAAAATCTTCACCTTTCTACTTGTCTGCATCTCCACTTTCTTATTTCACTCCATAAAAATATCCAGGACCTTATGTTTATTCTTTACTGTATATACCCAATTTCTCCTAGAATAGTCATCAATGAAAGTTATAAAATAGTTGGCTCCACCAAGTGATGTGTGCTTGGAAGGGCCCCAAATATATGTGTGAATATAATTTAATATACCTTGGATATTGTGAATATCGGTGCCGAACTTTACTTTAGTCTTCTTCCTAAGTACACAATGCAAACTGACGGTAGTGCAGGACATGAATAGCTCCCGAATCCAACATCCACTCTGTAGAGTCAATATAGCAAACTGACGGTAGTGCAGGACATGAATAGCTTGAAGCATCCGAATCTGAATGGTCGCTAACAACTTTAGCAACATTGACCTCTGAAGCCTGTACAACTTTCCCCTTGTTCTTCCTAGCTTTGCCCCTCAACTTTGGGCACTCGTTCTTCCAATGTCCCTCTTCTTTATAAAAGGTACATTGATTTCTACCAACACTCTTATGGCTACCTCTATTCTTTGACTTCGAGTGGTTGAACTGGTGGTGGTTTGGACTACGATCTCAAACTACTAATGCATATCCCGATACCTTTTTAGAGGGTTCGCCATCACTCTTTCTCAACTTATAATTCACCAACGCTGAGGTCACCTCCTTGTAACTGACAGTAGTTCTTCCATTGATCATAGTGAGAATGAACGTACCAAAATCATCTTCTGGTAATGAACATAAAAGTAGCATCGTCTTGTCTTCATCCTCAACAAGGATGTCCATATTGACCAAATCTGATAGTAACTTCGTGAAGTTATTTACATGCTCCCTAATGGAAACTCCCATCTTCATCTTGAACTAGTAAAACCTCTTCTTCAAGTGAAGCTGATTCTTAATACTCTTCATAAGATACTTTTCATTGAGCGTTTCCCACAATCTCTTCGTCGACGTCTCGTTCGTCACATCACAAATAAGATCCAATGTCAAGCATGACCGAATAACTTCACAAGCCCTACTGTTCTTCTTCTTCCAAACCTTGTCCTCAATGTCTTCAGGTTTCTCTTGTAACTCAAGAGTCTCCTCCAAACTTTGTGCATCCAATACATCCATCACCTGGCACCTTCACAAATTGAAATTGATCTTGCCATCAAACTTCGGAACATTAATCTTTATATTATTGATGCTCAGACTCTGTATCGCCTTTGTAAGAGATGACCCGATGTGCTTGTTTCTCCCATATTATAGATCTAACTCTCCAAGTAAGAATCCTTCCCTGAATCCTTCGAACAAGCCCCAAGCCAAACCTGAAGCTCTGATACCACTTGTTGTGCGTAGCAAAACTCGAAAGCCAAATAGTTCATGAACAAGAATGAGAAAGATCATAACCAAAACACAAGCACAAATCACAATCACAGCAAGACAAACCAATTTACGTGGTTTGGCAAGTTGCCTACGTCCACAGGGCAAGGAGGGGGGGGAGTTTTACTATTAGAGATAAAGAGAATACAAATAGGGTTTACAATCTCGATAAAAACCCTCGAACAAAGCTCTCAAAACCTCTCACAAATTCTCCCTCAAAGGATGCACAATTCTATCTCTAAAGTTGCTCAAGTTGTCCTTTTGTAACCCTAATTAATCAGGTTTAGGGTTATATATCAACACAAAATTAAATGGGTCAGAAAACAAAGCCCAGGCTCAGACCCGAGTCACGGTCGACCACACTTGACTCTGTGGTCAACCGGGCAGAATGACAGAAACTCGTTAAATCGATTAAGGGGTCCATGGTCAACCGCACTTGACGCCGCGATCGATCGGACAAAATTCGAAAATATACCTAGTAGTGTACACGTTTATGGTCGACCGTAGCTGATCTCGCGGTCGACCGACAAGCTTCCAAACAGTTTCATGCGTGTAATTTCCTAAACTTTTTCATTGTTTCTTCACAACGGATGCAAAACTTAATCATCCTAAATTTTATGTAAAAATGACACTTACACTAAAGTTTCATAGAGTTTTATAGATATATTTATAAAAAATTTCCCCATTTATCATGTGTGCAAGCCTCTGAAATTGATGTGAAATGACTCATCATCGCCAAACGTCATCGATCTTGCCTTTTCCTCGCTTCTCACCTCACAAGACGCTCCCAAAATCTCAACTTTAGGGTTAGGGTTTGAGAGAGAGGAAGAGGGGCTGCTAGGGTTTGAAACTCAACCTGAAATAAACTCGTTTGACCCAAACTAGGAAACCTAGTCTGACTAGGAAAATAATATTCGGTATTTTGACTGTAACTTTCTCATCCGACCTTGGAATGAGGTGATTTAAGATTTGTTGAAAAGATGTTGAAGAGACCTACAACTTTGGTCTTTTTGAGTTTTTCTATAACTACATTGATGTGTAAAATATATAAACTCTTAACTGATCATTTTTCTAGATTTCTCTTCGTGTATGTTTTGTGCATTTGTACTCATATATTCACAAATATACATTGAATTAATCTCAAATCAATTCTTATCATACTCAAACATCAAAATATATTATATTTCACTATATAACATATTTATTATTATTTTTACATAATATATAAATTTTTGGGGTTTTACAAAGGTACAAGGCGAGGCTAGTAGCCAAAGGGTTTGCACAAAGAGAGGGTGTGGATTATAATGAGATATTTTCTCCGGTGATGAAACACACTTCTATTCAGGTGCTATTGAGTATTGTTGCTCATAGTGATCTTGAGCTGGAACAACTTGATATAAAGACAACCTTCTTGCACAAAGACTTGGATGAAGAGACCTACATGCATTAACCTGAGGGTTACAAGGTTGAAGATAAGGAAAATCATGTGTGTCGCTTGAGGAAGTCACTCTATGGATTAAAGCAATCTCCTTGGCAGTTGTACAAGAGATTTAACTCCTTCATGCTGAAGCATGGATTTTCCTGAAGTGATTATGATTATTGTGTTTATATTCGGAAGCTTCGTGGAGGTGATTATATCTATTTTTTTGTATGTGGATGATATGCTTATTGCTTCTAAGAGTAGGGTGGAGATAGATAGACTAAAATCTCAACTTGGTAAAGAGTTTGAGATAAAGGACATGGGCGCTACTAGGAAAATACTGTGTATGGAGATTAGAAGAGAGTGGGTGAATCAACGATTGTTCTTGAGTTAGAAAAACTACATAGAGCGGGTTATCGTAAGGTTCAGGATGCAAAGTGCTAAGTCAGTGGTGACGCCATTGGCTCCACACTTTATGCTTTTAGGTAAACAATCTCCCACTACAGTGGAAGAGAAGGCACACATAGAGCGTGTTCCTTATGCTAGTGTAGTTGGTAGTTTGATGTACGCTATGGTTTGTACACACCCAGATATTTCACAGGCGATCAGTGTGGTTAGCAGATTCATGGCGAATCCGGGAAAGGCACATTGGGAAGTGATGAAGTAGGTCCTAAGGTACTTGAAGGGTACTGTTGATACGAGGTTGTGTTTTGGTGGAAAGACATGTCAGATTGACGGGTTTGTGAACTCAGATTATGCATGCGATCTAGATTGACGGCGATCTACTACTAGTTATGTATTTAGGATACATGTGGCTCTAGTTAGTTGGCGATTGATGTTACAGGCTATAGTGACACTTTTTACTACATAGGCCGAGTACATGACCATGGCGGAGGGAGTGAAGAAAGCATTATGGTTATGGGGTCTTCTAGACAATCTGGGATTAAGCAAGAGAACGTGAACTTGTGGTGCGACAGTCAAAGTGTGATTCACTTGGTGAAGAATCAAGTTTATCATGCTCGTACCAAGTATATCGATCCAGGTATCATTTCGTATGGGATGTCATAGAAGAAGGTGATATTTCTCTTATGAAGGTGCACACGAATGAGAATCCTGTAGACATGTTAACCAAGGTGGTCACGGATAGCAAGTTTAAGTATTGCTTGGACTTGCTTTATATCTGCCCGTGTTGAACTGCCTAAGAGGACATTGCCCTTTGGGACGGTGATGGGGTGAGGTGGAGACTATATGGAGAACAATAACTGAACTACGGTTAGCTTGATCCTGGTGGAGGGTACGTAGGCAGCCGCGGTATAGTAGCACAGCTGGTTTGGCCTGGTTTGGTATTTTTAGATTTCTCTGGTGATGTTCGTGGTGTTCTTCTGGTGTTCGTCCAAAATTTAAGGTTTATCAAATGATGTACGAGGTGGAGAATTGTGAATGCGTGGGGGCATACCCACATGAGAAAAACAGGAGCAAGACAATCTCACGAAGGCCAATCTCGTGGGGGCCACACCCACGAGAAGCTCGTCTGCGGTTGGGCCTGTTCGGGTTTTTTTTACCATAGTTAAAGAGCGGTGTTTCCCCATGCTATAAATACCCGACCTTCTAGAGTTTTGTGTGTATGGGAAAAAACGAAAGAGGGTTAGTCGGCTGCAGGTGAAGAGAGAAAAAAGAGACAGAGGATTTTGCTGAGGTTTTTGGCGGCTGTTTAGAGGAGAAAACAGAGAGTTTTTCAGATCTAAAAGTGAGATCTTGATGAGAGAAAAAGAGAGAGCTTGGAGAGATTTTACAAGAGAGATGTCAATTTCTTTTGGGTAAAAAAATCATAGCTTTATCTTTGAGACGAGCTTGTGGATTGTACAAGTCGTTGGTGTTCTCCTCATAGTGGAATCTCTCCTCATCCCTCCCGTGGACGTAGGTAAGTTTGCTGAACCACGTAAATCTCGTGTATTTACTTTTTTCTGGGTGTTGGCTATTGCTTGTAGGTTCCCTTGACAAGTCAGTCCTAGAACTGATGAGAGGAAGAGTGTATATTTTATTTTTTTAAAGCTATTTTACTTTATATTCTTGTTTCCTTTGTGAAACGGGAATATAGAGGTTGGTTTGAGCTTTTGTGACAACAAAATCCAGTGCTTTCTCTCGAGTTATATCGCTTCCACGACGTGTGGGTGTGACTCTATGTCCAATAGTTTTGGTGATGATTGAGGAATATAATTTTATGTTCGGGGTCGAAGAAGGTGAGGTTGTAGGAGGGAGAGGGTGATGTAGGTCAGAGAGAGGCTTTTTGGAGAGAGTGAAGTAGATTAAATAAATTTAAGATATAGAAAAGAAGGACTAAGAAAGAGAAAGATAAGTGACATGATCGACCATGTAATTATTCAGAAATTATGTAGTCAGATCCAATAAATTTACAAATTTAGAGTTTTTTTTATTTTTTTTAGTAGGCAGCTTGGAGAGATGGACAATCTATGGCCAAAGATATAACAAGGAGGGAAATAAATCTTTTTCTTGATTTTAATTGAAATGATAGCATTCATGTGTGACACTTACAATCCAATTAGTTTATAACCATGGAGAGTCTTACTTTCTAACTAAGATTCTTCATTTCTTCTTTAAAAAGGAAAGTTTGTTTACATAAATCATGATTAACTATAGGTTGATCATTCTTTTTGGGGCTGAAACTTGGATTCACACAACGATATCATTTTCTTAATATTAGCATTAATTTTGTGGTTAGCGAGATTTGAAATTGGGTTGTTTTAATATTATCTTAAAGTCTTTACTACTATAACAAGAACTCTAAAGTTAGTTTCTGCTAGTACAACAAAACTATAGAGTTTTTGTGATGATTAAGGAATATAATTTTATGCTCGGGATCATAGAAGGTGAGGTTGTAGGAGGGAGAGGATGACGTAGGTCAGAGAGATGCTTTTTGGAGAGAGGGAAGTAGATTAAATAAATTTAAGATATAGAAAAGAAGGACTAAGAAAGAGAAAGAGAAGTGACACGATCGACCATGTAATTATTCAGAAATTATGTAGTTAGATCTAATAAATTTACAAATTTAGAGTTTTTTTTTGTAAAATTTTAGTAGGTAGCTTGGAGAGATGGACAATCTATGGACAAAGATATAACAAGGAGGGAAAGAAATTTTTTTCTTGATTTTAATTGAAATGATAGCATTCATGTGTGACACTTACAATCCAATTAGTTTATAACCATGGAGAGTCTTACTTTCTAACTAAGATTCTTCATTTCTTCTTTAAAAAGGAAAGTTTGTTCACATAAATCATGATTAACTATAGGTTGATCATTCCTTTTGGGGCTGAAACTTAGATCACACAACGATATCATTTTCTTGATATTGGCATTAATTTTGTGGTTAGCGAGATTTGAAACTGGGTTGTTTTAATATCATCTTAAAGTCTTTACTACTATAACAAGAACTCTAAAGTTAGTTTCTACTAGTACAACAAAACTATAGAGTTTTGGTGATGATTGAGGAATATAATTTTATGTTCAGGATCAAAGAAGGTGAGGTTGTAGGAGGGAGAGGGTGACGTAGGTCAGAGAGAGGCTTTTTGGAGAGAGGGAAGTAGATTAAATAAATTTAAGATATAGAAAAAAAAAGGATTAAGAAAGAGAGAGAGGTGACGTGATCGACCATGTAATTATTCAGAAATTATGTAGTCAGATCCAATAAATTTACAAATTTAGAGTTTGTTTTTTATTTTTTAGTAGGCTGTTTGGAGAGATGGACAATCTATGGCCAAAGATATAACGAGGAGGGAAAGAATTCTTTTTCTTGATTTTAATTGAAATGATAGCATTCATGTATGATACTTACAATCCAATTAGTTTATAGCCATGAAGAGTCTTACTTTCTAACTAAGATTCTTCATTTCTTCTTTAAAAATGAAAGTTTGATCACATAAGTCATGATTAATGATAAAATTTGTGAATAGTCATAATAACGAAATGTTTTAACTATCATCAATCATGTTTTGTGCCAACCCAATGTAGGATATGGTATGTTAAAAGCAGAAAGTTGAATCGAATTGAATACCGAATAAAGAATTTGAATGACTTGTTAAATTTGACAGTTGTATTTAATTTTCTATCTACGTACATTATTAATTAGTTCGAGAGAGGAGGGGGAGAAGAAAAATAAAGATTAAGAGCGCTCCGATAAAATCTAATTCTTCATGGTGCACTCTTATCGGTTTTGGGAAAGATGGAAGGGTGTTGGGTGGACAAAACAAGAAATATTTTCGTATGACATCTGGCTCATGGCGAGTATAATTCCAAATTTATTTTTAAAGTTGTTGGATTTGTTCCGTTGGGCGCCCATAGTAATGAGGTAAAGGAAAAAACAAAATAAAAGCTAGAAACCACACACTTATCCGAAGTAACTCATTCTCACGTGCTCTAATCCCACAAACAAATTCATCACTGCTTATATTTGAAAGTGGGTTCTGCCCGCATGATCTTTTTCTATTGGTGTGGTGTAGTACTCTTAGAGTCCCTAAAAAAATTTTCCACAAATTGGGGAGCCAAGGGTAACTCTCCTCGAGGGGGCAGGTTCACCCAGCACTTGTCTTTTACCATAAGATGTGGTTGCACGCTCCCCGCACGCGTCCATCTGCATCATTACTCCTCTCTTGTCCGTACGCGTGCGCATGTAAAATTTCCAAGTAGTCCCCTCTTTTCTCATCTTCCAGCATATCTTTTGTGTTGATGTGGTGTCATTTTAGTAAAAGACTAACATGCATACTTTTGGCTCGCATCTCCAGGCTATATAAACACTGAGGCGAGCTCTCTTTTCTTTCCATTCCAGTTTTGGTTCCTCTTGCAATTTAAGAATGAGGATGAGTTGCAATGGCTGTAGGATTTTGAGGAAGGGATGCAGTGAGAGCTGCAGCATTCGACCATGCCTACGGTGGTTGAGGAATCCGGAGGAACAAGCGAATGCGACGTTGTTTTTGGCTAAATTCTATGGCTATGGCAGGGCTGGGCTCATGAGTCTCATCACTTCTGCTCCTGAACAGCTTCGTCCTGGTTAGTTTTTATTTCGTAGGGTGTGTTTGGCTACTCCCTGCTGATCACTTGGTTAAGGAGTTAACTAGGTTAGTTATTAACCATTTAGAGAGGATTGTTCATTCCTAACCTAGATAAGAGCCTAAAGTTGAACTAAGAAAACTAAATTTGGAGTTGGCCCAATTTTACCCAAATTACAATTCAACCTTTTAACCGGGTTAGCTCCGCTAACTTAGATAGTGGGAGAGTTGCCAAACACCCTCTTAATTTCGAGTTTACTTCATAATAACTACCTATTTAATTCTCAATAATTAGAATGATATCAATCAGGTTGTTTTTGTTGGTTCTTGTAAAGTGATAACTTTCCATTCGTGAATTTAATTAAAAAGGGAAATGTAGTCATCTTGTATGTATGTATATAAGGAAAAATGAGAAACTATTGTCATCATTTAAGATACTCATCATAAAGATGTGATAAATGTTAGGGATTCAAAATAATCAAATCGAACCCTTGCCCTTCCAGACCTTGTTAGAAAGTTGAGCAAAAAAGAAATTCACCACAAATCAAAGATAAAAACTTGCAGAAATAAGAACAAGAGAGAACACACGAATTTAACAAGGTTCGGCAACGTGCCTACGTCCTCGGGAGCCACATCACATAATATTTTTGATTAATTGAAGAAGGAATACAAGCACTCAAACAATGGATTAATCTCCCTAAGATTCTCACTCTTTTTCTCTCTTTCTGATGGTTTTTCACATTCTCCTTAGCCCTAGAAAACATATAGATATATATATGAATCCTATCCCAAATAGAATTCAAAATAGATTAGGAAACTGCCAGGTCGACTCGCGGTCGACCGTCGAACTAGTCGCGGTCAACCGAATAAATGACAGAAATCTAAAATGCCTACAGGGTATATACGATCGATCGCAGAACCCATCGCGGTCGACCGTGAAAAGTCCATAGACTTTTCTTAGTCACGTGCACGTTCGCGGTCGACCGCCGAGAGCATCGCGGTCGACTGCACTACAGTTTTTCTGTTTCCTTCGTTTTGCTTCATTTTCTTTATTCCAGCTTTAGCTTTAGCTTTGGGTCTACACTTAGACTAACAATCTCCCACTTGGAGATCAAAGCGTTATCAGCAAGTTCACCCAAACTCTTCCCTTCTTTGCAAGTATCTTCTCCTTCCCATAAAATCCTTTCTTCAATCATCAACATCCCAGCGATCTCACCGATCCTCCTAGTGTGGCTCCGCCAACATCTTTAACTCGTGAAGGCCAACTGAATTTATGCATAACTCTAGTTTCTCAATGGCGACTGTCTTCGTCAACATCTCCGTCGGAATTTGACTCCCCAAAATCTTCATTAAGTGTACCTTTCCATCTTCAATCAGCAAGCGTATAAAATGGTATTGTACATCGATGTACTTCATTCTGGCATGATAAACTGGATTCTTAGAAAGATGTATAGCACTCTGGATATCACAATAAAGAACTCCTCTCTATAGCTTCAGATCCAACTCTTCCAAGCACCCGTTCAACCAGATCATCTCCTTGCTTGTTTTAGTCATCACGACATACTCAGCCTCGGTTGTAGATAAAGTCACAATTTTCTGTAGATGTGAGACTTAGCTCACTGCTATCGATGCTAAGGTATAAACATACCCTGTGATGCTTCGCCTCGTATCATGATCATCGACGAAGTACGCATCCACGTATCCCTACAGCACCAGCTCCTTCCTCCTGAAACATAGTGGCTTGTTTTGTTGTCGCTCTTAAGTACCGCAATATCCACTTCACGGTCTTCCAATGCTGCTTCCCTGGATTGCTTACAAACCTGCTCACAACTCCTACTGCATAGGCAATGTTCAGCCTCGTGTAAACCATCGCGTACATGAGACTCCCAATGGCCGAAAAATATGGTACCCTACTCATATGCTCTCTTTCTACATCTGTCTTATACGATTGCTCCTTAGATTACTTAAACTGGCTTCCAAGGGGTGTGCTAACAACCTTAGCATTCTGCATATTAAACCTTTGAAGTACCTTCTCGATATATTCAGCTTGGTTCAACCTCAACATCCATCCAGCTTCATCCCTACTGATTCACAACCCTAGAATCTATTATGCTGTACCCAAATCCTTCATTGTAAACTCCTTTACTAGCTGCTTTTTCAAACTATTTATCTCCTCTAAATACGGTCCTGCTACTAACATATCATCAACATATAATAACAATATAATAAAGTTGGACTCGAACCTCTTGAAATAGCAGCAATGATCCGAATTGCATCTTCTGTAGCCATTATTTTGCATGAAGTTATCAAACTTCTTGTACCACTGTCTCGGAGCCTGTTTTAAACCATATAAGCTCTTCTTGAGCTTACACACCATCTCTTCCTTTCCTTCTTTAATGAAGACAACATGTTGCTTCATGTAGATTTCTTCATCCAAGTTACTATGAAGAAAGACAATCTTCACATCTAACTGCTCAAGGAAGAGGTCTTCTGCAGCTATCAAGTTCAACAACACCCTGATGGTTGTGAGCTTTACAACATGGAAAAATATCTCCGTGTAGTCCACTCATTCCCACTGTTGGAACCCCTTTACGACTAATCTGGCCTTAAACCTCTTGCTTCCATCACTCTCTTGCTTGACCCGGTAGACACATTTGTTATGCAAGGCTTTTTCTGTGCAGGTAGCTGGGCTAATTCTCATATCTCATTAGTGAATAAAGAAAATCCATCTCCTCTTGCATTGCATGCTCTCACTGCTGAGATTTACTCACTTGTATAGCCTCCTCATAGCACTTCGGTTCACCGCTATCTGTTAACACTAAGTAATCAAGAGATAAAAGATATCTAGGATTCGGTTTGGGCACCCTGGATGACCTCCTAAGCTCCATGCCCTAGGTAGTTGCTTCTGCACCTGGAGCCTCCTCCGTTCTTCGGTCAGAACAAACATCATCACCCCTATCTGGAAGTTCTTCTAAATCCATGTACTCATATCCACCTGCCTCCAAAGTGTTGCTCCTACTGCTTTGGCTATCCTTAGCATTTATCCTATCATTGTACATCATCTCCTCATTGAATATGACGTCTTGGCTCCCGATGATCTTCCTGTTCTTCTCATCCCAAAGACGATACCTGAACTCGTCAATACCGTATCTAAAGAATGTGCACTTCTGTGACTTAGCCTCTAGTTTATCCCTGTCATGGTCGCTGATATGAACATAAGCCATGCAACCAAATACCCGTAAGTATGAGAGATTTATCTTCTTTCTACTCCAAACCTCCTCTGGAATCCCAAAATCTAATAGAACTGATGGCCCATGATTAATAAGGTAAGCTGTCGTATGCACCGTATCCGCCCAAATGTCTTAGGCAGATCCTGCATGTAATCACATACTCTTGGCACGCTCTGTCAAGGTCCTGTTCATCCTCTCCATAATGTTATTCTGCTGCGGCGTCCCTGGGATAGTCTTCTCTAAGCGAATTTCATTCGTAGCACAGAACCTCTTGAACTCCTCCAGCTCGTATTCTCCATTATTGTCTGATCTCAGACACTTCACCTTTAGATTTGTCTTGTTCTCCACCATGACCTTCCACTTCTTGAAGAGTCCGAACACCTATGACTTGTGCTTCATGAAACAAACCCACACCTTTCTCGAGTGATCGTTGATAAAGATGACATAGTATCTCGAACTGCCAAAAGAAGACATACTGGTTAGACCCGATACATCTATATGAATTAACTCTAGCTTCTAAGTCTTAGGTGACCTTCCACCATTCTGGAAACTAACCCTCTTCTGCTTCCCAAAGATGCAGTCTTCACAAACCGCGACTTCCACGAAATTGATCCCGATTAGTTTTTCCTGTGAATGTAAGATCTTCATCCCCTTCTCGCTCATGTGCCCTAGTCTGCTGTGCCACAGATCTGTGCTCTCCTTGCTAGCTGTAATTGCGAGGGTGTCACTTGCATGTGAGGTGAGGTAGATAATCCCTAATTTATTGCCTCGGGCAACTACCATCATACCATTAGAGATTCTCCATGAATCCCCTGTGAATGTCAAACTATAGCCTTCTGCTCCAAGCTTTCTCATCAAAACAAGATTCCTCTTCAGCTTCGGTACGTATCTCACGTTCTTCAAGTTCCACTTGGAGCCCTTCGTCTGAATTTGCACATCGCCCTTTCCAACAATATTACAGGGCTCATTGTCCCCCAAATACACTTTTCCAAAGTCCCCTGCTACATAATTCTGAAGAAGCTTCTTATTAACAGTGGCGTGGAAAGAGGCTCCTGAGTCGATGATCTAAGAATCCGAATCGTTGTTCAAGGCAAGGATCAAAACATCCTGCATGATATGAGCCTCCTGCTCACCAACATCCTTCTTTGGACTCTTGCAGACTAAAGACATATGGCCCTCCTGGCCATAATTCCAATACTTTTCTTTGATAGGCCTAACATTCGAGTTTGACCTCTTCTTCACTGACTTCGACCGATTCCTATTCTGGTTCCCTTTCTTCTAGTTTCTGCCTCTCTGGTCGAAGTTTAGGGCTAAACCTGAACCTTCTGATTCAGACACATTTCTTCTAACCTCCTCGGATAGAATCATACTGGCCACCTTACTCAGCTTCAACTTTTCCTTCCCCGTCAAATTGCTGATTGCCGTCACACAGCCTGCCCAACTATCCGACAACTGCGATAGTAATAAAAGGGCCTGCACTTCGTCATCGAACGTGATGTCTACGGAGATAAGCTATTTAACAATCGTGTTGAACTCACTGAGGTGCATTGTGAAGGACCGTCCTTTTGTCATCTTGAGGTTGAAAAGAGTTTTGACCAGATGTACCTTGTTTGATGTAGACGGTTGCTCGTACATCTTCACGAGCACTTCCATAAGCCCTACCATCGTCTTATCCTTCAAGATATTGTGGGCTACTATCTTGGTGAGTGACAACCGGATTTTCCCTAGAGCCTCCCTATCCAGTATCTTCTAATCATCATCTGACTCATCTTTTTTCTGTCCCTTATCCTTGCCCATCAACGGGCAATACAAGTCCTTCTAGTATAGATAGTCCTCCATATGCGACTTCCAGTCGGCGAAGTCTGAACCGTCAAACTTCTCAATCTTAGATTTGATTTCCTCTGCCATGACGTTCTCAAAAAATTGCTGAACAAAGCTCTGATACCTATTTTGAGTTATGAACACACAAGCAAGGCATACCAGTTGTTGGGGATTCAAAACAATTAAATCGAACCCTTGCCGTTTCAGACCTTGTTAGAAAGTTGAGCAAGAAAGAAATTCACCACAAATCAAAGATAAAAACTTACAAAAATAAGAACAAGAGAGAACACGTCAATTTAACGAGGTTCAACAATGTGCCTACGTCATTGGGAGCCACACCACACTATCTTTTTGATTAATTGAAGAAGGAATACAAGCACTCAAACAAGCGATTAATCTCTCTGAGATTCTCGCTCTTTTTCTCTCTTTCTGATGGTTATTCACGTTCTCCTTAGCCCTAGAAAACATATATATATATATATATATATATATATCGAGGCAAAGAATATAATTATATATATTAACTATATATATGAGTCATATATACTATATAGTAGTACATCACTAATATAGTATATATCATAAGAAGAAGAGAGAGAGAGAGAGAGAGAGAGAGAGAGAGAGGAAAAAACTTGTGTCAACTTAAGTGGACGTTCCACTCATTTCAATAGTCATTGATGATCAACTTTGATTTGAGCTACATGTGGATAATTCCGCTCGCGTTGAACTTGATGCTAAAGCATATTCTCAAAAAACCAGACCCGAAACACACCAAATTTGGGGAATCCGTCATGTTTGACCCTCCCGTCGACCATGTAAAAGTTCTATTCATTCGAAACCGTTAAATTGATCTGAGTGGAATGCAAGGTCAAACCATGACGGTTCACCACCCAAAATTTGGTGTGTGGGTTTTAATATTGTATCAAGTTCATAGGGAACGGAGTCATCCACAAGTAAGTTCTCTACATCAAGTGATCATCAATCGACTTAAGAAAATTAGTGGAACGTCCACTAAGTTGACATAGTTTCCTCTCTCGCTCTCTCTCTCTCCTCTCTCTCTCTCTATATAATATATATATATATTATATTATATATATATCTATTATATATAATATTATAGTAATATATATATATATATAATATATATATACATCTAATATACTATATATAGATATAAGTATATATCATATATATAGTATATATAATACATATATCATAATATATATATAATTATATATATATATACATATATAATAAATAGCTATACATATGTATCTATATTATAATTATATAATATATATATATATATATATATATATATATATATATACTTATATCATATATATATATATATACTATACAGTCCAAAAAGAATCATAAAATAGATTAGGAAACTGTCAGCTCGACTCGCGGTCGACCGCCGAACCAGTCGCGGTCAACTGGATAAATGACAGAAACCTAAAACGCCTACAGGGTATATACGGCCGACCGCAGAACCCATCGCGGTCGATCACGAAAAGTCCAGAGACTTTTCTCAGTCGCGTGCACGTTGGTCGACCACCGAGAGCATCGCGGTCGATCGCACTGCAGTTTTCCTGTTTCCTTCGTTTTGCTTCATCTTCTCGATTCCAACTTCGGCTTCAGCTTTGGGTCTGCACTTAGACTAACAATAAATCTTGTAACAAACTCAAAAAATGGCTAATATCCACCAAATCCTTCTTCTTCTTCTTCTTCTTCTTCTTCTTCTTGTTATTTAAAATTTGTGATTATATCCTTTATTATGTTGATTATCATCTTTACTAAGAAAAGAAAAATTATTGACACCATCTATCGCTTTTGTCATGAAAATGTGATTTTCATGAGAAAATAAAAATGTGATAATTATGAATCTCATTATCACTTGCCCTGGACAACTCCGCCCAGGCCAGTCCTTAGGGGGGGGTGTGTGTGTGTGTGTTAACACTCGATCGAAATTAGTTCTTATTAGTTAGTTTCTGTTTAATTTTTTTTTTTTGAATTAACTTTAAACAATGTGCCTCATTAAGTCTTAATAATCATAAGTATGTAACTTCGTCATGATATTATGGATTGGGGTCCACTCCAATTAGATGGTAATGGAAGATAATTCAATTACTCCCATCTTTATCGTATATTTCAATTTTAAATAATAAAATTATGCAAATGTAAGATTTCCATTATTGCTGTGAAAAACCACATTTCCCTGAAAACCGCTGTTGCGAAAACCGCTATTATAATATTAAAAGTGATATATATATCGCATAATCTCATCTCTTAAAATGAAATAATCTCATCTCTTAAAATGATATAAATGATGCATATCGAAGTAATCAGACCCTCTTCAACTAACTAATCGGAGAGGATCTAAATCCTAATACTATTTTCTTAATTAAGGAAAAAAACATCTTTGATAATGCATATCGAAGTAGTCCTGACCCGTTCATTCATAGTTTAATATTTGTGACTATATGATTTATTTCTTTTTTTTTTCCAGCAATTTTCCGGTCGCTAATGTACGAAGCTTGTGGTCGGATCGTGAACCCGATCCAAGGTTCCGTCGGTCTACTGTCCTCCGGCAACTGGCACGTCTGCGAGGCGGCGGTCGAGTCCGTGCTCAAAGGTTCGCCAATCACCACCAACCCCAACTTCCGGACCTACGATATCCGCCACGTGCCCAGAGAGCCGGGGCCCCCTGCGGGGCCCAGCAAGGTCGTCAAGAACCGGGCCCGGTTCAGGCGGTCTGTGAGCCAAACTGGTTCTGGTTCTGGTTTGGGTTCGGTCGAACTGGAGGGTTCAAATGTGACTGAGGCTGAGGATGAGGTCAGGCTCGATCTTGAGCTGGGGCTCGGGCCGCCCGGTGCACGTGCTGGCTAAGAGACCAGGGATTTCGTGGTGTTGACATGGGGAGTTTTTAGAGCTTACATAGTTAGCAAAAGAAAGGAAGTTTTAGTGTCTGTTTTGTTTGACAGCGTCGATTTTCTTGTAGTGATCAAGTCTTTTTTTATCTAGCATATTGGAATTGCATTTTGTTGTGAAATCTAAATTTATCGTTTTTCAAAGAATTTCTCTCTCATTTGTCATATCATTCCTGGCTGATTACTTTATTAATCATAGCCATCCATCGTTTAATTTGCTGTCATTAGTTTATCTTGAACAAAAAGCAAGATAAAAATTCAAAGGCATGAAGAATGAGACGCTGATTATGTTTGTAATTATAATCACAACGTTCTAGATATTATCATATTATGAATGGTTATGATGAGGAAGAAGCATTCTCCATTGTTGAGTCGTTGAGATGGCGATAAGGAGGATCTAAATGCAATTATAATGCAATAGAAAATAGTATTAATTCTATAGAGTTCTTTATAAAAAAAATCAATATGGAGAAAGACAAGCATTTCAATATAGATTACAAAATTAGTGATTGTATTGATATAATGGTCTAACTGCTGATAAATCACAGTACCATCAAAAAGCTTCCCCAACTAAAAACCAACAACAAAATGAACGAGCAAGGCATAATTCTTCTTAATTTATTCCACATTTAATCACACTTCAAGCACTATTATCACTCCTAAATTTCCATACGGGTAATCCAAAAATCAACACTCTTTTACTCAAAGAAAAGAAAATCCAAGAAAATGGCTTATATTGCTCCTTCGGCGCCCTGTAGCAATTAATGGCGAACCCGAAAGTGGTGAGAATAAGAGTGATAAGCACAATGTGGACTTGAGTTGGATCTCTCTTGCCTCCTCCATTCCCATCGAGGTCCTCTTCAAGCTTAGAGCGTCAACAAGTTCACTGTAGGAAGAGAGTGGAGAGACCGCGGGGAAACCAAAGTGTAGAGTGTAAACTATATTTCCTCAAAAAAAAAAAAAGGAAAAAAAAAAGACTGCATCTCCACCTCTGCATTCCCTACCACCCACAGGGCCAACGCTGACCGGCTGAAGAGTTCAAAGCAAGAAGGTAATTGCTTCAAACCAAACACTTTTATCTACTTACTAAAACAATTGGGGTTAGTACTGTAGCTATGCACTATGAGTGATGCTACGGAGGTGTGAGTGATGCTACGGGCACACCTCCGGCCACACCACCTGCTACAGTGCAGGGGGCCCCACTTGAATTTTTTTTAAAAAATTTCAAGTGGGCCCCCCTGCACTGTAGCAGGTGAGGGGTGTGGCTGGTGGTTGTTGGATATTTTTAAAGAAAAGACAATTTTGCCTTAATGAATTCTAATAAATTTTTGTAATTAAAATATGTTTTAATGTGTTTTAATTTGTAATTAAAATGGGCATAATGACTATACATTATGACGAACGTTACGAAATTTATTGAGGGATTTTGTAACGGCTCTTTTCAACCCCTATATAAACAACATATGTTGAGCTCAAGAAACATGAAGAAAAATGTGGAAAACTTATCTTGTTTTCTTTTCTCCTCTACATATCATTTTCATCTATACTTTAGTTTTACTTTATGGGCAGCTTCTTCATCTGAGCTGAAGCTCTGCACTCTCGCCCGAGTGCAGAGGCCGGGCCGTTTCCGGGGGTTTTTACCGCTAGGGGAGAAGGGATCATCTGCGCCAGGGCGATAGGCGGGGCCTCAATCTTCTAGGGCAGTGTTTACACGACTGCTCCCGTCAGGCCTGTTTCTCTAATTTATATTATCTATCTTTGATGTATTCTTTATTTAATTTCCGGGTTTAAATTCATGCTATAATCTTTATTTATTTGATAAATTTCCAACAATCTAGAAGATTGAGATGTTTATAGCTTTTGATTTAAATCCGGAAAAATAATCTTTAAAGTTACTGTTCATTCGAGATGGTTACTGTTCATCCGAATTTAAAAAAAATTTATTGCTGCTAAATTGCTTATCTATTAATTAACCTTTTGTTTTAAAAAAATTTTAAAAAAAAATTTACTGTTCATAAAAAAAACAGATTTTAATTTTATTTAAAAACATTACTGTTCATTTAAAACAGTTTTTAATGTTTTAAAAAAAATTTTACTGTTCATTCATTTTAATGAATGTTACTGTTCATTAAAAAAACGTTACTATTTATTTATTTTTAAGAATGTTAATGCTCATTTATAAAAATGTCGTTACTGTTCATTCTTAAAAAAAATGACGTTACTGTTTATTTTATTTAAAAAAGGTTACTGTTCATGTAAACAGTTTTGGATATTATTTTTTTTATAAAAAATAATAATAATTAAAAAACTGTAGCAAATTACAATGCCATTCATAAAGAGTAAAAGTGTAAGTCCTGTTCGACATTTTGCATAATTTATGTGAATGTGTAAATTGTTTATTTTACATTGCAGCAATTCACATTTTTATTCTTGAAAATTTCATATGCATGGTTTTGACAAGAATAAAGAGAACAAACTCTGGATGCATAGATGCTTTGAAATATCTGGATTTGTTCATGGTTTAATGCTTTCATTTCTTTAACCTATCAATATGGTACCTTCTTCTATTAATAATTCCATACTTTGGAGTATTTATGCATCTAATAAGCTTAGTACAGAAGGTGGTAAAAGTGAATGCAGATTTGTTCAGCAACTTAAGTGGCAGCTGTCTGCAGCAGATGAGTTTTACTCTCAAGACATGAAAATCATGAGGTTCGAACATCAATAGGTAAACCCCTCCTCGGCCTTATCCAACATATGTTTGCAGTATAATTGCTAGGCATTTTAAATGATTACAGGAAATAATTTAAAGTTTCTATATACTGTTAAGGAACAAAAACTCATTGAGTGAACCGATTCAAGTTTTCTTGGATTAGTTGGTGTCTAAGGCAAGGTTTAAGGGTTGCGTAACGCGCTCTGCAAGGAACGAGGTACTTAATTGATCTTTGATCAACCTCTATTACTATCCTTACCTGGCTAACTACCCGGGTAAAACTTTAATATTTTCACTTTAGGAGTTTTTGGTTGGAATAAGAGGACCGAAATTATCGTCCTGTCCACGAGCCATTTTAATACCGGTCGCACCAAGACAACGCAGATGATAAAGAAGCCCAGGCTCGACAGCAAGATGTAGAGGAATGGTAGGCCGTCCATCCCTTTATCGGCTCTCATAGTTCCTGAGAGTACAGCGACAAGGGCAAGCAACACCCAAGAGAACAGATCGTTGACGACAGAGGACAATATGGAAACTCGACCGACCTCTGTGTTCAGAAGCTTGAGATCTCTAAGGACTCGAGCGAGCACAGGAAATGTAGTGATTGATAGAGCCAGAGCGAGATAGACATAAAAGGCATTGTTCTTTTTTTCTTCAAGGAAATAGCCGCGAAAGAGGTAGGCAGCAGTCAAGGTGATCGCAAAAGGAAGCACAATGCTAATCGCTCCGATAGCCATTACTTTCTTCTTCATTTGCCTTAGCACATTTATGTCCATCTCAACTCCAACCATGAACACAAAGCAAAGTAGGCCACAGTTACCCATCGACGACAGTATGCTGATGCTTCTTGGTGGAAAGAAATGAGCCTGAAATCCTTGAAAGAATTTTCCCACAAAAGATGGTCCCAGCAGCATCCCTGCCTGCATTTGTAAATGTCAAAAATCATCATCTATCAAAATTTAATATTGAAATAAGAAAAATATGATACTTGTTTGCATCAACATACTAGGATCTCAGCGAGGACCATAGGCTGGCCAAAGGGTTTCAAGATAGCATTAAGAGTGCGACTGGTCAGCGTTATTATAAGGAGTTGGATAAGGAAAAGAGGGAGAGAGTATCTTAGAGGATCGTCGTCAAGCCATATTCCATTGGTGATGATCATATAAGGGGAGAAACACTCTAGCTCTACACTAGGAGTTGTCGAATTCAACACGCTATTGTTCATCTCTGAGGCTTGAGCCATTTGAGCACGAAGACTGCTAGCTTCTGCTCAACAAAAGAAGAAGAAAGCTGGAATAAATTTGATATGGAATTGAAAAAGAAAGAATGAGAGGATTAGAATTTATATTGAAGATTAAGATGAAAGGAATCGGTTGTCCAGTTATCGAGATAGCTGTTGAGAGATCTGTTAACCGAATATACGCCTTTATTAGAAAGGAAAAACTGTATTTCTATGTTTCTCTAATATTAGCAACTATTTAGCGTTGATCAACAGAAAAACAGAAATATTTGTAGAGGTAAGGTTAAGTGGCATTGGCTAAATATGGAGTTTGTGTTGGATATTTTTAAAGAAAAGGCAATTTTGCCTTAATGAATTCTAATAAATTTTTGTAATTAAAATATGCAATTAAAATATGTTTTAATGTGTTTTAATTTGTAATTAAAATGGGCATAATGACTATACATTATGACGAACGTTACGAAATTTATTGAGGGATTTTGTAACGGCTCTTTTCAACCCCTATATAAACAACATATGTTGAGCTCAAGAAACATGAAGAAAAATGTGGAAAACTTATCTTGTTTTCTTTTCTCCTCTACATATCATTTTCATCTATACTTTAGTTTTACTTTATGGGCAACTTCTTCATCTGAGCTGAAGCTCTGCACTCTCGCCCGAGTGCAGAGGCCGGGCCGTTTCTGGGGGTTTTTACCGCTAGGGGAGAAGGGATCATCTGCGCCAGGGCGATAGGCGGGTCCTCAATCTTCTAGGGCAGTGTTTACACGACTGCTCCCGTCAGGCCTGTTTCTCTAATTTATATTATCTATCTTTGATGTATTCTTTATTTAATTTCCGGGTTTAAATTCATGCTATAATCTTTATTTATTTGATAAATTTCCAACAGTGGTGTGGCCGGAGGTGTGTCTGTAGCATTTTTTATGCACTATTCATAGCTACACCAATGATCATATATATTTTTTGGTATATTGACTCTAAGCCCAAAATTTCCCTTCATATATTTTGGAACCCACCTGCACTCAAAGTTGTCTCTAATTTTAAGATTTTAAAGGGGGTTGTTTGTAGTTTTTTTCTGGAGGAATTATTTCTATATTTAATATTTTGGTAGTTCTTTGTTTTTTTATTTTATTTTTAGGCTCTTCTTGCAATTTTTAGATATTTTAGAGGTATTTTTGCAATTTAGATTTTTCAAGGTGTTGTTTGTAATGTTTATATTTTTAAGAGATATATTTATAGTTCTTAGGGTTTTTAGAGGATTGTCTATAATTTTTAGAATTTAAAGAGGATGGTTTGTAATTTTTAGATTTTTCAAAGAGTTCTCTATAATTTTTAAATTTAAAGTTGTTTCTATGATTTTCAAACTTTTCAAGGGGTTGTTTGAAGTTTCATATTTTATCAAAGGGCTTTTTTTAATTCTTTTCGTATTTTAGTAGTTATTTGTAATTTTATTAGTTAATATGCAAATAGGAATGATTTGAGAGGTATATATTCACAATGAGGGATAATGTTCGTAAGTGTGAAATTATGGTGTAATGCCCTTATGGGGTTAAGTGAAAAAAATTAAATTTTTTTGATGATTTTCTAAAATTTTGAAACTTATTGGGGGTTTTAGAAAATTTGTAGGCTTATTGAAGGTTCAGTGAAGTTTATCTTTTAAAAAATTGATAGGAGATCCATGTGACAATTTTTTAAAATGTACGGCTAATAGTAAATCATTAATCCCTCCTTTATATGTAAAAGAGAAGAGAATTAAAATTTTGGTTATCATATTTTTTTGATTATGGATAATTAAAGAGAATTAAAAATATGATTATTTTATTTATTTAGTTATGAATAATTATGATTTGATTAAGATTAGCAGATATTTGGTTGTAATTAGATCTTTCTAATTTTAGAAAGATTTAATTTGATGAGGATTCTAATTATGGATAAAAAATACCCATCATGTAAGAATTCTAATTTAATAGTAAAATAACATATGACATGTGTTATTGTTTTATGTACTTAAGTGGTGCTATTTGGTGCCTTTAACAGTGCCACAAATTTCTCATTATATGTAAAGGAGGGATCAAACTATAATTTTGTCAATGACATCGTTATTGAGTTTTAATGATGAATCACATTTTTTTGTCAATGAATGTCATTAGCATAAGCTAATGAACGAAGGCTGATGACAGAATATTTATCCGTCATTAATGCTAATTAATGATAGGTTTTGGGTCTGTTATGATGGATTTTTCCATCATTAATGGACTTTTTTCTTGTAGTGCCTCTTGCTCATGAGTTCATGTTATATGGAAATTTAGAATATTAATTACATCAAGAGGCATTGATATATATAAACAAAGAAGCATGAGCCTTATTGAAAAGCTGAATATAGTCATTGATGTAGCTTTTGTATTGGTAAATCTTCATAATCACAAAGAGATACCTGGTAACGAGCCGGATGAATTTGAATGGGCGACAGGGAAGGTGAAAAGGCTTTTTTGCAAGACAGGCGGCGGCGCGCGTCTCGAAGAGATGTATAGTCTCTTTCAATCAAGGTAAGTTCACCATAACTCCTCTGTCCCCTGCCCCTCAGCCTATTGTACCACCAAAACCAGTTGCTCTGCCAACAACTACACCCTTTTCAGCTTTCCCCCCTTTGCCCTCTTCCAAACTTGTCGTTCCTCCTCCTCAGCCACTCCCCTTTCAGCCTCCTCGGAACAACCCTCGGTATTCTCTTCTTTTGCTGATCTCCTCAAGGGTTCCCGCCCTCCCTCTTCTCCCATTCCCTCCTCTCAGAATGATATCATTCCCTTGTCAGAAGAGGGTTGGACTATAGTTTCTCGTAAGAGGCAGTCGAAGAAGTCAAAGGTAGCCCTCTACCCTCCCCTTAAACCTCCCAGGTGTTATCTCTGTGGGGACCATTTCCCTATGGCGAAAAACTGTTCGCTAGGAGATTTCAAGTGCTTTGCATGCAACAATATAGGACGCACATCCATTAATTGTCCGAACAAGAAGAACCCTTCCCTGTAGAACATCTCCATAGTTAAACTATTTTAGCAATTATATATCATAAGTTACAATTAGTGGCGAGAGTAAATTGTAATATGAAAAAGGCAGGATGAATTCGAATAAGCGACAGGGAAGGCGAAAAGGCGATTTCACAAGACAAGCGACGATGCGCGTATCGAAAAGACATATAGTCTCTTTCAATCAAGGTAAGCTCACCATTAGCCCTCTGTCCCCTGCCCCTCAGCCCACAACACCACCAAAACCAGTCTCTCAGCCAACAGCTCCACCCTTTATAGCTTTCCCCCCTCTGCCCTCTTCCAAACTAGACGCTCCTCCTCCTCAGCCTCTCCCCTTCCAACCTCCTCAGAATCAACCCTATTTTCTCTTCATTTGTTGATCTCCTCAAGGGTTCCCACCCTCCCTCTACTTCCATTTCCACCTCTCAAAAATGTATCCTTCCCCTTTCAAAAGAGGGATGGACTATTGTTTCTCAAAAGAGGTAGATGAAAAAGTCAAAGGTAGCCCTCCATCCTCCCCTCAAACCTCCAAGGTGTTATCTCTGCGGGGACCGCTTCCATATGGCAAAAAACTGTTCGCTTGGAGATTTCAAGTGTTTTGCTTGCAACAATATAGGTCATACTTCCATTTATATGTCCTAACAACAAGAACCCCTCCCTGCAGAACATCTCCCCGTCATCTTCTCCCCCTTCCTTTGTTCATACCAAACATCACTCTTCCCCCTTCAATTGTCAGTACCATGGAGGATTATGTTTTCTTTGGCTTCCTAAACCTCCAGGTAGGGAACCCTACTTTTGGGGAACTCATTGAAAACCTAGAGTTTCATCTCAAGGTGGACATATGGTTGTACGATGTTAGGCGCATCTCTAAAACCTCCTATTTTATCCGATTCCCTGATGAAGAGGCTCTGTTCAGAGCTTGTTCTAAAGATTTCTTTGACATGTGGACTTTCAGAGATGTCTTTACACCCTGGACAGAGAAGATAAGACTCTTATCCCTCCCAAAGTTTGTCTATGTTTGGGTAGAGTTTATAGACCTTCCCCTTCACCTCTAGAACACGAAGTTCTTCAAAATCTTGCTGGAGGATGTAGGAGATGTTATATCTATTTCGAATGATGTGATTTTCAAGAAGAATGCTAAAGATTGCAAAGTCTTGCTCAGTGTCAGGGACATATCAAAGATCCTGAGATCTATCACCTTCCGCTATTCCTCCCAGGATGATATTCACCTTATGGAGGGATCGGTGCTTCTCAGGATAGTAGGTAATCTTCTTACTGCCAGTAAAGAAAAGATTAGAGAATATTTTGAAAGTTTTGTTCGTAGAGAAGGGGCTCCATCTTTTCTCTGGATGTCTCCCCTCCTCACCCTCATATGAACGCATCCAATTTAGTAGTCCAGAGTGTTGCAGCAGCTGTTTCCTCAACGCAGCTATCTAAGGGTAAGCAGACGTTGGTAGAGGAGGAGGGATCAATTAGGGCCCCCCTCCTATTCAGCCCACCCCTGGTCACCTAGATGCAACACCTCCAATCCTCATTGATGTAGCCTTTCAGGGAGTCGAGTTCAGGATCACTAAGGAATCTTGGGACAAACTCTTAGTTGTTTTTCCCCAGGGATCTATTGCTACTTCCCCCCTAGGTACTAAGGCTTCTCAGGTTCCGATCATCCCTCTCCTTCTAGCAGATCATCAGATTCTCTAGATGTAGCATCCTCCTCAAACCTACCTCCCGGGTTTGAAAATATCAAGAAGTAGCTGAAGAAGAAATCCAACAAGCGCATGCTCGCTCATCTCCCTCACAGGAAGCACCTCGGCATAATGAAAAGGAGCTTCCCTGCGGGAGGCTCCAAGGGTAAATCCTCCTCATCCTCTTCTACTCAGTCTATTAATTCTATCAATTTGCAGAAGATGTATGACATTTCTGTAAATTATGGTATTAAGGATCCGGTAGATTTTTAGGCTCTACAAGACATCCTTCATATGGAGAATCAAGAGCATAGGCCAAATTAGAGGCCATCCCCCTCAGTT
>NC_033799.1:14875062-14888487 GCF_001876935.1 Asparagus officinalis | reverse complement strand
TGAAGATCGGTTCTTAGAATGTTAAAGGGCTTAACAACCCTTCTAAGCACAGGCTCGTCAGGGAATGTATTCAGCTAGCTAAAGTTGATTTTATAGGTCTTCAAGAGTCTAAACTTCAATCAGCTAACCCTCGTATTCTTAATAAGTTGGGTAGTAGCCTCATCTCATCTTGGATTGCCTTGGATGCCTCTGACTCTAGGGGTGACATTTTATTAGGGTGAAATGATTCTATCTCCTCTTCCATTAGTATCTTTGTTGTGTGAGCCACTTTCACTCACAAACATTCTAACTGGCAATTTGTTGTCATGTCTGTCTATGCTCCTCGTGATAAAGAGGATCATGGAGTTTGCTGGTGGGAATTATCCAGAATTAGGTCTTCTCACTCTCTCCCACGGGTGGTGTTTGGAGACTTCAATATAACCCTTAGCCTTGAAGAGAGAAATGGTAGGTCTGAGTCTATTAGGGATATCTCTATCTTCAAAAAACTTATTGATTCTATTAACCTCATTGATCTACCTCTAAGTGGCAGAAATTTCACTTGGTCCAATCAGAGAACTATCCCAGTCCTAGCCAGACTAGATAGATTCTTCATATTCCCAAATTTTGAATCCCACTTCCCCAACCTCATCCAAGTTGCCTATCCAGCTTCCTGCTCTGATCACTGTCCTATCATCCTTGACTTAGGAGGTACCATTTCTTCCTCTCCTTTCAGATTTGAGAAGTCATGTCTTTTATTCCCTTCTTTCAATTCTTTCATTGAATCATGCTAGAATTCATTCTCTTCCAAAGAAGGCTCGTCAGCATCCCTCGCTCTCAAAATTAAACTTATTCGTAGAAGAATCAAATGGTGGAAGAGAAAAGTTTTCAACCTATTTCCAAACAGAAAGCCTCAGCCTTATCAGATATCCATGCTTTGAATCTTATTGAGGAAAGTAGAGTGTTGTTTGATTTAGAATTCAATCTCAGGCTCCGTCACAAAGAGTACCTTTTCATGTTGGCTAGGGCTGAGAAAACCAAATGGAAACAAAGATCTAGAATCCAATGGCTCAAAGAAGGTGATAATAATACTACAATTTTTAACAACTCAGCCTTATTCCAAAAAAGAAAAAATTTCATTCCCCACCTAATCTCAGATAATTCTATCATATCCTTTTATGCTGACATCAAACAGGCCTTCTATGTATATTTCTCTACTCTCTTCTCATCTATTAGTGACTCTAAACTTAATGCTAACTGGAGTTTGTTATATCCCAACCCTCATCTTGGCCTCTCCTCCCTTGTTGTTGAATTCTCTTTAGAAGAAATCAAGAAGGAGGTTTTTGATCTCCATCCAGACAAATCCCCAGGTCCAGACGGTCTACCTATGTTGTTTTCCCACAGCTTCTGGCCTATTATCCATCAAGATGTTATCTCTTTCATTCAATCTCTCCACTCAAATGCTCATCTCCTCCACAACATGAACTACTCTTTCATCTGCCTTATTCCAAAGAAGGAAGGTGTTGAGACTCCTAAGGACTTCAAACCCATCAGTCTCATTAACAGCACAGTTAAAATATTTTCTAAAGTCCTAGCCAACAGACTAAAACCTTTTCTCTCATCTCTCATAGATTCATCCCAGTCAGCTTTTCAAAGTGGTAAGTCAACTTTGGATTCTATCCTCCTAGCCCAAGAAATGATAAACCATTGATCATCGGGTAACAAAGAATTATGTGCAATCAAAGTGGATTTCTTCAAAACCTTTGATTGTGTCAATTAAATTTTTTTTCTTAACCTTCTAGAAGCTAGAGGGTTCAGCCCTATCTGGTGTCATTGGATTCACCATATCCTTTCATCCACTAAATCAGCAGTTCTGATCAATGGATCCCCTACCAAATTCCTCTTTTGCCTCAGAGGCTTGAAGCAGGGGGACCCTCTGTCTCCTATGCTTGTTCTGCTTATTGTCGATGTTCTGAGCAAAATGATTAATTCCAGTGTCTCAGCAGGAGACCTCGCAGAGCTCAATCTCAAAGGAGTTCTAAACTCCCTTAGAACTCTTCAGTTTGCTGACGACACTCTTATTTGCTGCAGAGCTAACAGTCATGATGCAGCTGCCCTCTATAACATCCTTAGTATTTTTGCCAACATCTCTGGTCTCAATGTCAACTATTCAAAGTCAAATCTATTCTACCTTGGCAGATTTCCTCACAAAGGTTCTCAGCTTGCTGAAGTGTTTAATTGCCCAGTTGGAGCTCTCCCTTTCACCTATCTTGGCCTCCCGCTCAAGAGAGGCTCTCTCTCAAGAAGAGAATGACAACCTTTACTTGACTCCTTCTCCTCTAAACTTGCTCTATGGAAAAATAGATCCCTATCCATTTGAGGTTGGCTCACTCTTATAAACTCAGTGCTATCTTCCATCCTTATATACTACATGTCATTCTTCAAACTTTCTTGTTTGGTCATCAAAGCCATTGATCAAATCAGGAGAAATTTTCTTTGGGGAGGTAACCCTCAGTACTACAGAGGCAAAAACCTAGTTAAGTGGGAAAATGTTTGTAAGGACAAACGTGCAGGTGGATTAGAGATCATTGACATGCACAATTTCAATCAATCTCTCCTCTCTAAGTGGATTTGGAAAACTTTGGATAGGGAGAGCCTCATCAGTAAAGTGATCTTCTCTATTTACTCTTCAAATGATTCTAATCCTATATCCAACCCCCAAGAGGTATGCATCCAGGTTCATCCATGATTTACATTTTATACATCCAACCTTCTTTAACTTTGTTAGATGTGTTATTAGCTATGTAAAGACTTGCAAATTCTGGACTGGCAAATGGATAGGAGACAATTCTCTATGCAGTCTTTTTCCAAAGGTTTTTAGACTAGCCTTTTCTCCCTCTAGTTCTGTTTCTCCCAGGGTGTATGACATCAAAATCTCTAGAGATGGAAACCTATTCTTAGAAGAGGCATCTCTGAAGAAGACAAAAGGGACATAACTCACCTTCTTTTGCATATTGATCAAGTCATGCCTTCACCAATCATGCACGACTCTGTTCAGTGGCCTTTCAACTCAACAAACACTTTTACTGTGAAATCCTTCTACTCTCTTCTCAATAATGGAGGCACTGTCTCTCCTCTTCACAACTTTATTTGGTATTCCCCTGTGCCATTAAAGGTCAAAATCTTCTTTTGGATCCTGAGTAAGAAGAAACTCCAAACTAAAGATAACTTGCATAAAAAGGGTTGGGGAGGTGATCCTTCTTGCCCTTTTTGCAACCAGGATATAGAAGCTCATGATCATCTATTCATTCCATGCTCTTTTTCTTCTGCGGTCTGGTCCATCATTTTCCCTTCCTCTAATCTCAGTCACTGTCCAAAGGAGGTATCAAGTATGATTTCAGATAAGGATAAATTCTTGGATAACCTCAATCAAAGAATGTTATGGAGGGTATTATTTCCATGCCACTGTTGGTGTATTTGGAGCAGTCCGAATAACCTCATATTCAACAATACTCTTATTACTCCTCTATCTATAGTCTCTAATGCAGACCGTTTCACATTATTCTGGACTGGTGCTTATAGCAGCAGAAAAGCTCATTGTCTTCATAGGGCTGCAGTTGAATTTGGCCTGCAGGACATGGCCAAAGCTAACGAGGGTGAAGTTCTTGGGGAAAACTTTGCTTAAGGAGATTAGTTTTTGGCAGAATCTTCCTCTTTCAGCTTTCGGTTCCTTAGTGCCAAGTTTCTATGGCCTTATTTTCAGATGTGTGTACATTTCTATTAACTCTTGGAGATACTCTGCCATTTTGTTTATAGTGTAGCAGTAGTTTTGAGCTTGGAGATGGCTGCTTTCTGGCGGTTTCTTCTGGCAGTTTCTTCTGCCAGCCTTTCCATCTTCTTTTGTAGCTTTTATCTTATTTGTGATCACTGGTAGGTTAGGAAGCTCGACAGCTGTTATCTGGAGGGTGACGACTAGGGTCTTCTCCCCTCCGATAACATCTTCTTCAGTTCCTATCCTATCCATATTTTGCTTAGTTTTTATGCCTGTTTTGTATATTCTAGACTCTAATTCTATGTCTATATATATTTGAACAGGGTATCTCATCCTGTTTTTCTGCTTTTAAAAAATATTCATAATCACACTCATAGGCGTGTCATACTTTGTGATATTAAGTAAAACAATATTCTTTTGGATGAGATTATATGTGCTCACTTGAGTGATTTGGCTTAACAATACTTCACTATGATTCAAACTCTCTCTGATAGAATAGAAGGTCCTATTGGATACATAGCTCCAGGTAAAATCTTCAAGTGATGTCTTCATTCATCTTTCTTGTATTTTCATTGTAGTTTTTTATTTTATTTTATTTTATTTTATTTATTATTGTGTATGTATCTAGACATATCAAATACTTTGGAAGTTATATGTATTGCGTTTATCAAATAACTGTTTTAATGGACAAATTCTATCTCCATTCAGAAATCTCACACAACTAAATCAGTTAGAGCCATGAGTTAGAGGAATTAAAGGCAGTTCCCCAATTACTTTGAGGAATTGCACAAGCTTGAAAGCCTTGAATCTTTCTAAAAATAAATTGAACGGTATCATCTCAAAGAAGCTCTTGAACAATGCTCCCTTATGTATATTACTCTGCATATCACATAATTTCTTAACAGTGACTTTTCCCTTTGAAGTAAGCATGATGACTCGTCTGATATTGATATTTGATATTTAAATAAGGGGTTGTCTAACAAAATTCTTGCAATATTGATGATCGTAAGAGCTTGAAGTACATTTATATTCAACACAACTTGTTCAATAAAATCGTTCCTCAATCAATGAGGAAACCAGAAAGCTTTGGATAGAAGCTCTTTTAAGCAATAAGTTGTTAGGATTCAATCTACAAATTTTAGAAAGGTTACCCCTGGTGTATCTTAATCTTTTCTTCAATAATCTGTTAGACCCTAGAGGGGGGGGGGGTGATTAGGGTCTTATGCTAATCTAATCCGATTTTATGCCAATTAAAATTAATTAACAAAATATCCTAGCAGGAATAAAATGCAATAAGATACATTAGCTAGGATAATGCAATATGAACAAATGGATATATCCTATCAATGAGATATTACAAGTATATGAGCAAGCATATATAAACTAACACAATGGTAAAATAAACAATCTACACAAGTGATAGGGTAATATGATGAGTAATACACAAAGGCGATATAAGATATGAAAACAAGAATAAGAACGCCAATGCAATCACAAACAAACAATATGATTACGGAGTTCGGTCCCCACGACCTACGTCTCCGCTCCTCACCTCGAGGAGATCTCCACTATCACAACCGGGTTTTCTACGTTCACCCGAACAACGTTTACACCTCACAATACAATCACTATGTAATCACACCTCACACACACTAAGTGTTGTTCCTAGCCCGTGTCCTCCTCCTCAAGTGCTCGGTTACAACCTCTCCCTAGGCACGTCAACCGACGCCACTCCTCTTGGATTCGACCCCGTCTCTCACCACACACTTCTCTCGGTGTACAAGTGTATTACAAGTGAATCCTCACAATTAAGCACAATATAAATCAAATGATTTGTTCTCTAAACAAGGTGAGAACAATGTCACAAACCCACAACCCTAAATTATACTATGAATGTAAATACAATAAGCTCAATGGTTGTGTGTGTACAAAGAGATAAATAAAATCAATTAAACTAAACTCAATATAAATCTAGCTTATGGAAATTATAATCAAAATAATAAATTGCTAGATGAGTTTAGAAACACTTCTCTAAAGATGACAAGAGAGTAGGAGAAGAGTGAATGCTCAAACACCAAAGGATGATCTCCACTTGCTCTTACGAAATTGAATTCACAAACTCAAACCCTAAATTGTTAGACCCTAGAGGGGGGGTAATTAGGGTCTTATGCTAATCTAATCCGATTAAATGCCAATTAAAACTAATAACAAAATATCCTAGCAAGAATAAAATGCAATACGATACATTAGCTAGGATAAGGCAATATGAACAAAGGGATATATCCTATCAATGAGATATTACAAGTATATGAGCAAGGATATATAAACTAACACAAGGGTAAAATAAACAATCTACACAAGTGATAGGGTAATATGATGAGCAATACACAAAGGCGATATAAGATATTAAAACAAGAATAAGAACGCCAATGCAATCACAAACAAAACGATATGATCACGGAGTTCGGTCCCCACGACCTACGTCTCCGCTCCTCACCTCGAGGAGATCTCCACTATCACAACCGGGTTTTCTACGTTCACCCGAACAATGTTTACACCTCACAATACAATCACTATGCAATCACACTTCACACACTAAGTGTTGGTCCTAGCCCGTGTCCTCCTCCTCAAGTGCTCGGTTATAATTGTTGGCCTTCTTGTTTTGATGATGTTTAACAAATAATTTATCACTAATGTTGTTTGTCTAGTATGTGTGTTTTCTTATTTATTATAGACAAACAACGTTGTTGGAGGATGGATGGAATAGAGCTTCAATGATCATATCCAAAGGAGGTTGGCGGAATATCGGTGAAGCCTTGCTATTCAAAGTTTAAGATCCAAGTTAAAGCTTTATCCGCGAGATTACCTAGAAGAGCTTATTGAAGATTAAGATCAAGCTTGGGTAATTTAGTTTAGGATTTATACTATGTGTGTTAGTACTTTAAGCTCAATCATATACACACATACACGTTTTGGTTTTTGTATATATATAGTTATATATATACATATATGTTTTGGTTTGATAGTTTTCAAGTTTTACTATGAAACAATTGAATATAATTAGAAAACATATTTTTGTTTCATACTCATATGCATATATATGATTTCATCAATATCAATTTTAGTGAGTTCAATGAAATCATGTTTTAATGTATTATATGTGTATTTTGATAAAATACTATATTCATTGTTTATAGACTTCATAACAATAGTTTACATCTTTCTTCAAGTCTATAAAATCATTTTGTAAAGTTTCAAAAGTTGGTTTAAGTCAAAATATCAAAATATCAACTTTCAGGTTTTCATGTTTTGGACTATTTTGTAAAATGATGATATTTTTCATTTGGGAAGTCCTTTTTCGAAACCAGTCGTTGTAGCATGTTTATTATCATGTCTACAATCATTCCCCAAAGTTTTACATTTTTTGGAATTTATTTGATATTTTTAAACAGCATTTCAAAATCAGATAAACAGTTTTCATATCAGTTTTCGGTCGACCGCACCGGTCGACCGAACCTGAGGTCAAAAGTTCTGTTTAAAAGAGTTTAAGAGTTTGTTTGAGTTTAGTTTGTGAAGCAAATTTCACAAGAGCAAAGAGGAGATCATCCTTTGGTGTTTGGGCATTCAACTCATCTCTCTCTCACTCTTGATCTATAGAGAAGTTTTCCTTAAACTCAATTCTAGCTATTTATTGTTTTGATCTTAATTTCCATAAGCTAGATTTATATATTGAGTTTAATTGTTTTATTGATACTCTTTGTTCACACACAACCTTTTGAGCTTATTGTATTTACATTCATAGTATAATTTTGGGTTGTGAGATTAGTGACTTAGAGTTGTGCTTAATTGAGTTCTCACCTTGTTTAGAGAACAAATCATTTGATTTATATTGTGCTTATTGTGAGGATTCACTTGTAATACACTTGTACACCGAGAGAAGTGTGTGGTGAGAGACGGGGTCGAATCCAAGAGGAGTGGCGTCGGTTGACGTGCCTAGGGAGAGGTTGTAACCGAGCACTTGAGGAGGAGGACACGGGCTAGGACCAACACTTAGTGTGTGAGGTGTGATTACATAGTGATTGTATTGTGAGGTGTAAACGTTGTTCGGGTGAACGTAGAAAACCCGGTTGTGATAGTGGAGATCTCCTCGAGGTGAGGAGCGGAGACGTAGGTCGTGGGGACCGAACTCCGTGATCATATCGTTTTGTTTGTGATTGCATTGGCGTTCTTATTCTTGTTTTCATATCTTATATCGCCTTTGTGTATTGCTTATCATATTACCCTATCACATGTGTAGATTGTTTATTTTACCCTTGTGTTAGTTTATATATCCTTGCTCATATACTTGTAATATCTCATTGATAGGATATATCCATTTGTTCAAATTGCCTTATCCTAGCTAATGTATCTTATTACATTTTATTCTTGCTATGATATTTTGTTATTAGTTTTAATTGGCATTTAATCAGATTAGATTAGCATAAGACCCTAATCACCCCCCCCTCTAGGGTCTAACAATTGGTATCAGAGCTTGGTGCTCTTTGATTTAAGGACTAACCGCCTTGAGTTAAAGATCCAAGTTATTGTATTTGTGCTAATCTAGTTATGATTACATTTGTCTTGCTTGCATATATTCACATATATATCATGAATATAAATATATTTCGTTTAGGCTATGAATCAAATGTTGCTCCAAAATTCATTAATTTCCCCTATGTACAATGGGCTTCTAGATTTAAACTATTTGTGCAATCTAGAAATATTAACTTATGGGAAGTTATTGATTGTGCTTACATTGTGCCCACATTGGAAAAATCCAAGTGGAGCAATCATGATGAGAAAATGTTTTCAATGAACAAGCGTTTGTTAGAATTTTTGCTCAATGCTTTTGACTCATCCATTTCTAACAAATTTGTTCATTTTGATAGTGCTTACAATTTATGGAAATTCATAGAAGCACATCAAGGCAACTTGGAGGAAATCCGACGTAGTTTGGAGGATTGTTCTTCAAGTGAGTGTGGAGCATCATCATGCACACGGCCACTAGGCGATAGCCCTAGTGTGGTAAGCGATTCGGAATCCGATAGTGATATATCCATCAATGAACTCGCTTGTGCATATGAGAAATTATTGCATGCCTATACAAAATTACAAAATAATTTTATTGATCTTAAAAGCAAGCATGTAGAATTGAAATCCGATCATGAGAAGCTAGTGTCCAAATTTGACATCATTGAAAATGAAAATATAATGCTTAAAGAAAACAATGATATGTTAAATTTGGAAAATGAAAAATTGATCTCATCCATTTCTAGCTTAACTCATGCAAATAATGCCATGCTAGAAGTAGAATGCATTAGAAATGAATTTGATTCTTTTAAGAATAACCATACATGCTCTACTTCTATTATCAATGATGTTGTATCTAATGATGAGTTGAATCATGTGAAAAACCGCATATCTTGTTTAGATTCAACCTTAAACACATGCATTGATAATCATAACAAGCTTATGGACTTGTGTGCAAAGTCTAATGCAAACTCTTCTAAGAAACCTACACACTATGCACACATGTATAACAAAGTCTATAAATGCACTAATTGCGGTCGTAAAGGCCACCTTGCTAGATTTTGTTATAATGCACAAAAACCCATCAAGATTAATCATGTTTGTGCATCCCATCAAGCTTCATCATCACACTCACATGTACACACACATATAGATCATCATAAACATGCCCATATGTACAAATGTGAGTTTTGTGGTCGTTTTGGTCATTTGGCCAAATATTGTTTTGATTTGAAAAAGAAATCTAATTTGCCAAATATTTCTAGTAGATCACATGTTTTTAAATGTGATGTTTGTGGTAGATTTGGCTATTTGGCGAAGTTTTGTTATGATTTGAAAAAATATTCAAACTTGCCAAATTTCTCAAGTAAACCACCTTTGCTTAAAAATGTTTTACACTTGCAAAATAATTTTAAAAGACCATCCATGTTTGCAAATGTTTCTAATGGTTCTTGTGCACAACCACTTGGTCAACGCAATTTATTTCAACCCTTTCATTGCACAAATTGCAATCGGAAGGGTCATTTGAGTAAATATTGCTTTGACCGTGTTAGTGCACAATATATGCCCAAGAGGGTTCATAACCCTAGGTCTTTGAGCTTGAATGATAGGGGTCATGTCCCTAACCAATCCGGCACCAAAAATTCTTGGGTGCCAAAATGATTTTTAAACCAATAATTTCAGTACTTTTACTTTTTATTTTCTTGGTTTTGAAATTTATGTTTTTAAAATATTTTGGTTATGAAAACAATTTCTTTTATTGGTTAAATTCTTTTGTTTTCATGATCATTGGTTTTGCTTTAATGAGAGGTTTGCATTTATATAACCCTCCGGGTTTATTGGGTGTTTATTCCCAAATCATGTTTACCGGATGCTAGAATGATTATATGGGTTAGAACAAGCTTTAGAGCTTGATATATTGTTGCCTCTCTTGAAATTCTTTTGTTAAAGATTTTGTTTTGATTTGTTGCTTTGAATTCATTATATTTCACTTATATGATGATATTTATATGTTTGTGCTTATGGATCATCTATTCGTGCCTTATAATGTATTCCATATGTGGTTTGATCAAATCCCACAAAGGAGATACTATTTTTGATCAAACATGGGTTTTGGACTCAAATCTTGATTTATGATTTCTTTTGGTTGATTTGTTTTCGGACTCAAATCTTGATTTATGATTTCTTTTGGTTGATTTGTTTTCATTTGAAAACTTTTTGCATGACTCTCATGTCATGTTCCCTCTTCTTTGATTTCATAAATCTATTCTTTTATATGGTTTCTATATTTTTTGTGCTAATGAGACACTTCTTTCATTCTTTTATATGGTTTCTATATTTTTTGTGCTAATGAGACACTTCTTTCACATTGATATATTCATATGCGTTCTCATTATCTTTTTCGTATGTGAGGAGTGCTTAGCATATTCATCTATGCTTACTCACATATATTTGCCATGATCTTCATTTCGTATATTCTATATGGTATTTTGATAGGGGGAGCAAATCCCTATATATATTTTTTATATACTCACCTATGCTCATTGATAGGGGGAGCTTTCACTCTCTTAATTCCTTTGTCCCCTTTTTGATGTTGTCAAAGGGGGAGAAATATTGAGTATATCCTTTCTTGTTTATATGCATGTGAATTATAATTTATATATTCATCTCCTTTCATGCATATATCATTTTTGTAAATTGTTTGTCATCATCAAAAAGGGGGAGATTGTTGGCCTTCTTGTTTTGATGATGTTTAACAAACAATTTACCACTAATGTTGTTTGTCTAGTATGTGTGTTTTCTTATTTATTATAGACAAACAACGTTGGTGGAGGATGGATGGAATAGAGCTTCAACGATTATATCCAAAGGAGGTTGGTGGAATGTCGGTGAAGCCTTGCTATTCAAAGTTTAAGATCCAAGTTAAAGCTTCATCCGCGAGATTACCTAGAAGAGCTTATTGAAGATCAAGATCAAGCTTGGGTAATTTAGTTTAGGATTTATATTATGTGTGTTAGTACTTTAAGCTCAATCATATACACACATACACGTTTTGGTTTTTGTATATATATAGTTATATATATACATATATGTTTTGGTTTGATAGTTTTCAAGTTTTACTATGAAACAATTGAATATAATTAGAAAACATATTTTTGTTTCATACTCATATGCATATATATGATTTCATCAATATCAATTTTAGTTAGTTAAATGAAATCATGTTTTAGTGCATTATATGTGTATTTTGATAAAATACTACATTCATTGTTTATAAACTTCATAACAATAGTTTACATCTTTCTTTAAGTCTATAAAATCATTTTGTAAAGTTTCAAAAGTTGGTTTAGCCAAAATGTCAAAATTCACATGTTTACATTTTCGTGTTTTGGACTATTTTGCAAAATGATGATATTTCTCATTTGGGAAGTCTTTTTAGAAAACATTTTTTATTTGGGAAGTCCTTTTTCGAAACCAGTCATTGTAGCATGTTTATTATCATGTCTACAATCATTCCCCAAAGTTTTACATTTTTTGGAATTTATTTGATATTTTTAAACATCATTTTAAATCAGCAAAACAGTTTTTGAATATGTCAGATTTCGGTCGACCGCACCGGTCGACCGAACCTGAGGTCAAAAGTTCACTGGGCGACGAGAGTTCGTCGTTGCTAGACGCGGTCGACTGAGAGCTTCCGCTTCGTCGACCGCCCGGCGATCGGATAAGTCAGCTAGTGTTTCTCCTGTTTGACCTGGATTAGGCGGTCCGACCGAAATTTTCGTCGTCACCGATCGTATTCTGTCGTCGAACCGTGAATTTGTTCGGTCGCTGCCGCTTGTTCTGACTGCTTCAACCCGGCTATTTTTGTTAACGTGCTGGGTGTTTTGGTCTTCTGTTTTGGGAGTTATTGCTGAGTTTTGAGGAGGGTATAAAATACCGCATTGCTGTCATCTTTCAATATTAAGCAGAGAGATGTTTAAAGATAAGTGTTTAACAAGGGTTTAAACTTATGTTTAGTGTTTGTTAAGTTGGTTTAAGAAGCTGTTAAGCAATTGAGGGTTTGAGTCTTGTGAATCCAATTTCACAAAGGAAGTGAGATATCCTTTTGGTGTTTGAGATTCACTTCTTCTCCTAACTCTCTTGTCATCTTTAATGAAGTGTTTCTAAATACGTCTTAGCAATTTATTATTTTGATTATAATTTCCATAACTAGATTATATATTGAGTTTAGTTTAATTGATTTTATTTCATCCTTTGTTAACACACAAGCATTCGAGCTTATTGTATTTATATTCATTTGTATGATATTAGGTTTGTGGGTTGTGATATTGAGATGAGCTTAATTGAGTTCTGCATCTGTTTTAGAGAACAATCAATCTGATTTATATTGTGTCTAATTGTGAGGAATTCACTTGTAATACATTTGTACACCGAGGATATGTGTGGTGAGAGACGGGTCGAATTCAAGAGAGTGAACGTCGGTTGATCGTGCTAGGGAGAGGTTGTAACGAGGCACTTTGGGAAGAGGACACGGGCTAGGACCAACACTTAGTGTGTGAAGTGTGATTGCATAGTGATTGTATTGTAGGTGTAAGAACAGTTGTTTCGGCGTGAACGTAGAAAACCCGGTTGTGATAGTGAGATCTCCTCGAGGTGAGGAGCGGAGCGTAGGTCGTGGGGAACGAACTCCGTATCATATTGTTGTTTGTGATTGCATTGACGTCTTATTCTTGTTTCATATCTTATATCGGGCTTTGTGTATTGCTGACATCATATTACCCTATCACTTGTGTAGAATTGTTTATTTTACCTTGTGTTAGTTTACTATATCTTGCTCATATATTGTAATATCTCTTAATAGGATATATCCATTCTGTTCATATTGACTTAAATCCTAGCCTAATGTATCTTATTGCATTTTATTTTGCTTGAGGGGCGAGGGGTGGGGGGGGATATTTTTGTTATTAGTTTTAATTGGCATTTAATTGGAATAGATTAGGCATAAGACGCTATCACCCTAGGGCTACATAATCTTTAAGGTGAGGTTCAAAACAAGTATATTTCTGAATCCAAGTGTATTTTGGTTGTCAGTAAAGCAAAGCTTGTGG
>NC_033799.1:14856182-14872537 GCF_001876935.1 Asparagus officinalis | reverse complement strand
GCCGAGCCACCCTGAGGTGGCTCGGTGGCCGAGCCACCTCGGGGTGGCTCGGTGGCCGAGCCACCTTGGGGTGGCTCGGCCATGAGCCGAGCCACCCCAAGGTGGCTAGGCACAGTGTCGGCCACCCCGAGGTGGCCGAGGCCACCCAGAGGTGGCCGACAGTGGCCAGAGGTGGCCGACATTTCCCTTTTTGCAGCCACTGTCCTGAGAGCCTATAAATAGGCCTAGAGATGTTCATTTTCGGAGGTCGAACTTTCAAGAGCCGAAACTCTGCCGGATTGAAGAGTGAACTCGGAGCTTTGAAGACCAGAAGACTTGCACGTACAGATCTGATCCTCGGCGACCATCCACGTCAGAAAAGGCAGGAGCTCGAGAGGAAGAAAGAACAGATCTGAGATCTACACGAGACCACACTCCAGATCTAAGCCTGGTCTTAGATCTCGAGATCCGAGCGATTATTCCCTTGGTGGATTAATCCCTCCCGGCTATTATTCCCTTCGTGGAATAATACCCGCATAATCGTGTAGATCCGACCGGATCTAGATCGCGCGGTGGTCCACGGATTAACCCCGGCGCAGAGGAAAGTTGTAATTTTTACTTTTTTCTTCTTTCTTTGATTTAGTTGTAACCGGATCTATAATTCTTCTTTCTTTGATTTAGTTGTAACCGGATCTATAAAAGACCGGATCTTTGTAATTCAAGATGACAATTATCTCATTAATGAAGAAAGCTACAGTTTTCCACGCGAACACCAACCAAGGGTAGACTCGAACGAATCACGATCGAATCAAGATCAGTTTCGGACTTAAACTCAGAATCGGATTTACTGCCAAATCAGGTCAACGAATCAGAGTCTAAATCAACCACACAACCGAATCTTTCCACGCGAACACCAACCAAGGGTAGACTCGAACGAATCACGATCGAATCAAGATCAGTTTCGGACTTAAACTCAGAATCGGATTTACTGCCAAATCAGGTCAACGAATCAGAGTCTAAATCAACCACACAACCGCGGCCACTTGTGCGTGGGCACAGTGAAGATGGCCTATAAATAGGAGAGGTGGTTCATTTGTTCAAAGGTTGGAATTTTTGGAGGCGAAGCCCTGCTGGATTGAAGACTCAGATCTAGAAAAAGATCCAAGCTTTGGGACTTTGAGGACTTGTTCATCCAGATCTGGTGCTCGGCGATCGTCAACGCCAAATAAGGCAAGAGTTCGAGAGGACCGGATCTCAGATCTACGCAGGCGTACTCCGGATCAAAGCTTGGTCTTTGATCCCGAGAATTAAAGGCTACTATTTCCTTGGCGAAATAGTACCCTCGACTATTATTTCCTTGGCGAAATAATACCCGTTGTACTGCGTAGATCCGACCGGATCTAGATCTCGCGGTGGTCCACGGATAAACCCCGGCGCAGGCAAAGAACCCACAAAGCGAGTGACCGCAAAACAAGAGCTCGTGATTTGTTCGACAAAAGAGAAAAGTTGTAATTTTTATTTCCTTTTTTGATCTCGTTGTAACCGGATCTTATAAAAAGACCGGATCTTTGTAACTCAAAAAGCTGTTATTTAAGATGATAATGGAATCAATTACAAAGAAAGACACGATTTTCACCGCGAACATAGTCGACTACAAAGAATTATAGTTGACTACTAAGCTTTAAATTTGAATTCCAGTCTTTCTGTATCTACAGAGTAGTTGACTAATGACTATAGCAATCGACTACTAAGAAAAATCCTAAAATTACAGAAGTTGTTTGAAGTCAGAGTAGTCGACTACAACGACTACTAGTCGACTACTAAGATAGTTTTCTGACATTTTAGATTTTGAATTAGTGACTGTTTATAGTCGTTTTGTCTACCTTTTTTTAGAGTTTGAAAACTTGTCTTTTCAAGGGCTATAAATAGGTTACAAGTTCAGAAATTTGGATCATTGAATCCTATCTATAAGATTCAAGTTTTGTGTATTCTCAAGAGTTAAAATTTCTAGATTTTCACTAAGTGCTGAGAAAAAAAGCATTCTCTGAGTTAGCCTTTGATCATCATTCAATATACATTCAAGTTAGGCAAATTTCAAAGATTCAAAATGTTCCTAAGCCATTACAACCCATCACAATACACTTAAGGCTTATAGGAATTGAGTTGTTACAAGGCAAGTGTTCTCACGGGTGTGAGAGGTGTAATCTCTTGGTGAAGAGATTGTGTGCAATTTGTAGGGACTTGCAAATTGGTCAGGTTGGCTGTTTGGTTTTGTAAGTTTTTCAAAATTAAAGTGGAACTCTCAAGTGAGATTTTCTTGGGGACTGGATATACACCGGGGAGGTAGAACCAGTATAACATACTGTGTTTACGATTATGATTCTCTATGACTTTGCTATCTTCATTGCAATTTATAATCTATTTTGCAAAATTTTTAAAAGAGACACTATTTACCCCCCTAGTGTTTTAGGGAGCATTGTAATAGATCCTACAGCCTAAAGACGTGAACAAAATAGATGATCCGAACTACTATGCATACAATAGATTTTTGGGTTATTATACCTCCAAGTGCTATATCCTTAAGGATAAGCTACAAGCTCTTTACGACGCGCGAGTCCTAAAGAAGGAAAAGGTGTAGAAGAAGGTGACTACAAACATGGTCACTTTGAAATTCGGGGCAGATCTTCCTGTAGTCTATGCACCAGTAGGGGTTGTACCCATCCCCAAGGCGAAGCTGAAGATTGTCAATGCTGATCCTCACAATCAACGAGAGAAAGGTTTGGTGCCACAGACCTTGCCATCAGGATAGGTGAAGTGGGTTAATCCTGATCTCCTCAACGACGAGCAGTGGACTTCCAACAAGTCCAAAGGCAAGCCTAAGCTTTGTAATGTCATTTTGACAATTCCAAACGATAACAAAGTGGAGATAGCGACCCTCACTGATTCCGACAATGAGGTAGACACATTGATTATCTGAATTGGGAAGGACTTTGCCAAGAACTACCCTCCGATAGCGGAAAGTTCGGCAAGATCACCGATGGGACAGTCACCAACAGTCCAACTAAATCCCAACAAGTTGAGTTCAAGTGGTCAACCTTTTCAGTTCGATCTACTCGCACAGTTGAATAACATTCCAACCATGATCACCTTGTATGAGCTCCTACGATTATCCAAGTCTACCAGGGAAGCTCTATGGGAGTCACTAGCCGACTCAGAGGAATATATATATATATATATATATATATATATATATATATATATATATATATATATATATGAGAATAATGGAGGTGAGCTCGCAGCTCATCTCTCCCCATGAGCTGCAAGTGTATAACATGTGAGCCCCCTGTTAGGTCTCATGTTATAAGCCTACATCTTCTAATATTGTTTTGATGATTACAAACAATTCCTAATATTGTTTGTCTAGTATTTATGTTTTTTTATTAGGTATTCTAGACAAACAATGTTGTTGGAGGATGAATGGAATTGCGCTTTCACGATCATATCCAATGGAGGTTGGCGGAATTATAGAGTGAAGCATTGCATTCAAGTTAAAGATCCAAGATCCCGCTTCATCCGCACAGTTTACCAAGTCGAGCTTATTGAAGACCTTCATCAAGCTTGGGTAATTTAGTTTAGGTTTTATATTATGTGTGTTAGTACTTTAAGCTCAATTATATACACACATACACGTTTTGGTTTTTTGTATATATATAGTTATATATATACATATATGTTTTGGTTTAGCTAGATAGATATGAAACAATATATATATCTTCATATATACTTTTATATGTTTCATATTCTATTGTATTTGGAAAAATATTGTGTTCTTGTTTTATTAGTTTATAGACTTTAATATCAATCTATATCAATTCATTAAATCTATAAAATCATTTTACAAAAGTTTCAATATTGTGTTTATGTCAAATGACAAAAACATGTATATTTAGTTTTTATGTTTTTGGACATATTTGAAAAATGATGAGTTTTCACTATTGAGAAGTGCAATTCCAAAAATTCTTTTTGTAACATGTTCATTTATATGTTTACAATGATTTTCCAAAGTTTTACATTTTTTGGAATTTATTTACTATTTTTAAAGGTATTTTAAAAATTAGTTTTACTATTCAAATCAGGCTGATACAGTGTTATCAGTCGATTGATGAATATGTTCAGTCGACTGAAAAAACGCTTCGAATAACAAAAATTTTCTGTTTTGTTTTGGTCGACTGATCAGTCGACTGATGAGGTCATCAGTCGATTGATAAGGTCCGTCAGTCGACTGATGAGCTGGAAAATGCCTCTAACGGTTAGTTCATCAGTCGACTGATGAAAGCCGTCAGTCGACTGATGTTGTAACGACTAGTTTTTTTAGACTTTTACAGTTTTAATTTTTTGGTCTTTTTTCCTTGTTTTCTCTTGGCTTTGGGGTTCCTATAAATATCCCCACATATCCTTAGTTCTATTCACTCAAGAGAAAAGTTGTACAAGGGTTTTAAAAGTTTGTTTAGTTTGTTTAAAGGTGTTTAAGATTGTTTAAGTGTTTTGTTTGTGAAGACAATTTCACAAGAGCAATGGGAGATCATCTATTGGTGTTTGAGCATTCACTCTTCTCCCTCTCTCTTGTTATCTATAGAGATGTTTTCTAAACTCAATTTCTAACTTTGTATTTACATTGTTTGTTGATTATCATCTCTACAAGCTAGATTTTCATAATTGAGTTTAGTTTGATTTTGTTTTATTAAATCTCATTGTTATACACACCCACATTGAGTTTTTAGTATTTTCATACATAGTATATTTAGGGTTGTGAGAGTTGTAATAATTGAGTGTGAGCTTATATTGAGTTCTCACCTATTGTAGAGAACATTTTATTGTAATTGTGCTTAATTGTGAGTTACACGTTGTATCACACTTGTACACCGAGAGGTTTTATTGTAATTGTGCTTAATTGTGAGTTACACGTTGTATCACACTTGTACACCGAGAGGAGTGTGTGGTGAGAGACGATTACACGTTGTATCACACTTGTACACCGAGAGGAGTGTGTGGTGAGAGACGAGGTTGTCCCAAGAGGAGCGGCATCAGTAGTAATGCCTAAAGGTAGGTCGTAATTCCGAGCACTTGAGGGAAACACGGGCTAGTGACCAACACTTAGAAGGTGTAGAGTGTGAGTGCAATTGTATGTGTTGTAAAGTTTTTGATAAACTAGAAAACTGAATTGTGAGGTGTAAACGTTGTTCGGATGAGTGTAGAAAACCCGGTTGTGATAGTGGATTTCTCCCTGGTAGTGGGGAGCGAAGACGTAGGACGGAAGGTCCGAACTCCGTGATCATCTTTTTGTGTTAGAGTTTGCATTGGCGTATCATTCGTGTCTATTGCTTAGTCTATCTTATTCGCCATTGCTCATTGTTTATATTAACCTATCATATTTGTTTTTACTTATCCTTGCATACAACTCATTGTGTATCTCATTGTTAGGATATTGCACTTTGTTTATATAGCTTATTCTTGCTCATATCACATTGTATATCTATCTTGCAAGAATAATTTATTAATAAGTTTTAATTGGCATTAATATCTAATAAGATTAGCAATAACCCTATTCACCCCCCTCTAGGGTAATTTCATTTGGTATAAGAGCTTGGTGCTCTTGATTTAAGGTTTAACAGTCTTGAGTTAACAGTCCAAGCTTTAATATTGTTGCTAATCTTATTTTGATATTATTTAATTCTCTTGCTCATATATTATGGATATGTTTGGTGTAGGCTACGATATAAATGTTGCTCCTAAATATAGTAACTTCCCTTATGAACAATGGTGTTGTAGATTCAAAATTTTTGTTGAATCTAGAAATATATATTTATGGAAAGTTATTGACAATGCTTATATTGTGCCCACTTTGAAGAAATCTAAGTGGAGCAATCATGACAAAAAAATGTTTACTATGAACAAGTTGGTGTTAGAATTTATGCATAATGCTTTTAGACCAAACATTTCTAACGAACTTTCTCATTTTGATAGTGCTTACACAATTTGGAAATTATTTGAAGCACATTAACGGAACTTAGAGGCGATCCGACGATCGTTGGCGGCTCCCTCTACAAGTTCACAAGGAGCCTCATCATGCACACGGCTACTAGGCGATAGCCTTAGTGAGGTATGCGAATCTGATAACGAAAATGATCTTATTATTGATGAACTCGCACATGGTTATGATTTGTTGATGCATGAATATATGAAATTGCAACGTAGCTACATTAACTTAAAAAGCAAGCATGTCGAAATAAAATCCTCTCATGAAACACTAGTTACTAAGTTTGATCTCATTGCAAATGAAAATATAAATCTTAAAGAATGCAATGAAAAATTAAAATTAGAAAATGCTAGTTTGTTTCATGCTAAATGTGCTGCAATATTAGAAGTTGAGAACATAAGAAAAGAGCTTAATTCCTTCAAAATTGATCATGCATGTTCTACTTCTAACAACAATGCTTGTGTTGATAATAATGAGTTGAATCATGTTAAAAGTAGAATATCCTTTTTAGATTCAATATTAAAAACTTACATTATTAATAACAACAAGCTTATGGACTTGTGTGCAAAGTCCCACAAAAATATTTCCAAGAAACCTATTCACTATGCACACAAGTATAACAAAATTTACAAGTGTTCAATTTGCGGCCGTAAAGGCCATATTGCTAAATTTGTTATAATGCACAAAAGCCTGATAAGCCTAATTATGTTTGTGCATCCCATCAAGCTTCATCATCACACACACATACACATGCATCCAAAGTTCATCATAAGCATGCTAGTGTGTATAAGTGTGAATATTGTGGTCGTTTTGGTCATCTGGCTAAGTATTGTTTTGATTTAAAAATGAATTCTCTTTTGCCAAATGATTCTAAAATACCACATGTGTTTAATTGCAATATTTGTGGTAGATTTGGACCTCTTGCAAAATTTTGTTATGATTTGTAAAAAACTTCTATGTGGAAAAATGTTCCAAATAGACCCATGTTTAAAAGTATTTCGCATTTGCAAAAAGCTTCAAATAATTCACCTTTGTTTGCAAATGTTCCACAGCTTCAAATAATTCACCTTTGTTTGCAAATGTTCCACGTGCACATCCACATGGTCAACATAAACAAATGCATCCTCTTCATTGCACTTATTGCAATCGAATGGGTCATTTGCATAATTATTGCTATGAGCGGATCCGTGTACAAAATGTGCCCAAAAGGGATCATAACCCTAGGGCTTTAAGCTCTAATGATTGGGGTCATGTCTCTAAACTCTTAGGTACCAAGAGTAATTGCGTACCAAAATAAGTTTAATCTTTAAGAACGAATTCTTTAGCTTTTTAGTTTTTCATGTTCTTAAAGATGTTTTTATTTAAGTTTTATAAACCAAAATTGAAAACAATTTTATGCTTGGTATTTGATTTGAAAAGTTATCATTTATATTTTTGTCATGATTCTCTTTCATAGATTTTCATGTTTTCATCCTTTATGAATTGATACAAATTTTTATCAAGATGATTTCTTCTATACTAAAACATAATTTTTTTTTGTTTTCATTTTTTGGTTTGAACAAAGTGTTTATGTTTTGGGATCATTTTAAATCACTCTTATGATGACATTTATGTGTTTGAGCTTCCAGATCATCTAGTTGTGGTTTATAATGTATTCCTTATATGGTTTGATCAAGTTTTACAAAAAAGATTTCTTCTATTGATCAAACACTTTTTAGATATGTACGTTGTTTTGTATTTACATATGAGAGATTATATGTTGGAGCAACCCTCCGGGAGGTTTACCGGATGCTAAAAGTTTTTTTGGGCTGAGAGTTACATTTTTAATTGTAGTTTTTATTTAAGTGGCAATTATATTTGACTGTTACGGAATCCAAAGAGCTTGATTTTTTTATTTATCATAATAGCCCTTACTTGCAACCTATATAAATTCACTTATTTGATGATTTAGATTTACACTCACCTCTTACAACCCTAACAACATCCTATACTCGCCCCATGACTTTACTATGATATTATTTGGATGATACAAGCTTACCAGTGAAAACATTATCCCTTCAGAAGAGATAACGACAAAGGGGACGACAAAGTGGGGATGAAGACGATTGAAGTTGTGCTGAGGAAGTACTGAGTTTTACTCGGATTATACTTTATACTGATGTGATTGTTAGACTGACGGCTATATGCGGATTGAGGATAAGATTGATACAAGGAAATGTAGAGAATTCGGATTGAGGGGGGGGGGGGGTTTTATAAACTTTTTTTTTCTATTTCTATAATTATTACTATGTACTTAATTGTGATTTGAGAGAAAAATTGTATTATTCATAAACTTAGTAGATATGTTTTTTGTAGCATGTTACTAATTATATGATAATAGAAGAGAGAGAATGTGAATGTGAGAATTTTGTTTTGTTATAATGGATTAGCAAAAATAAAGATAATTAATATAAACTGGAATAGCATGACACACTTAACAAAAAATAAAGAACAAACTTGGAATTTTTATCTTTTGGGTATTTTTTTTATATAATAAGTATATTATAACCTCCCTAATGTTAAAACTATATTCTAAATTTGCACATAAAACTACCAGTAGTTATTAAATAACATTCATTATCTTAAATTATAAAGTAAATAGAACTATGTCTTTTAAGATTAAAAAATTTGTATCTTTTGGGTATTCCATGATTTGCCAATGTTCACAAAATAACCCTGAATTTTTTCACAAACAACCATGGATCTTCATAATTTTCATAAAGACCATTGAAATTTAATATATTTATAGAAAATACTAAAACTTTATAAATTTTTTCAGATAAACCCCTATATAGTTCAAAACTTAAATATTGAGAAGATTGAAAGAAGTATATGATCTAAATTGTAAGAAAATTACAAATAAGTCCTCAAATATTGTTATAATTAATTACATTCAAAATAAAATTCTTTCATAAATTAAATAAAAAATTGTGTAAAGTATTAGAACATAAAACAAATATGTCTTCGTGCAACACACGTGCACTATACTAATGTCTATAAATGCCTTTTGACATTGTTAATTTAATACATCTTTATCTAAGGATTACTATCCAGAGGCGGAGCTTCAGGAGCGGGAAGTGGCGTTGGCCCATGAGCAAGCACAAATTCATAAAGCCGAAGTCCAAAACCTAAAGCCCACAAACCATGGACTTCTATCGAACAAGTGAGTCTATTTTGTAATAACCTGAAGCCAACAAAGTATATGGAAAATATAAGGTGTAGGAAAATTGAAGAAGTGACTCCACGTTCTTTTCTTTTTCTTTTTTTTTTCTGTAAAGTTAGGGGGTGTTTGGTTCAATTTCTAGAAATTATAGAAAATATTTTCCACCTAAAATATGATTTTCTTGTATTTCTTAAAAAATTATAGGAAAATTTTTGAGAAATCAAAAAGTACTAATTTTCTTGTTTTTTGTACTTTGCTTGTTTGGTTCAAAACAAGAAAATAGCTCATAACTTTATAGAAAATAACAAGATTTGGTAGAGTTTTAATTAAATATGGTATGTGTCAGATTTCTGGTGATTTCCTCTCATTTTGAGAGGAAATTATTTTTTGTAAAATTTAGTAGGTTTTGATATTTTATAGAAAATATTTCTGTAAATTTTTTGTTGAACCAAACACAATTTACAGAAATCTCTGAAAAACTTTTAATTACAAATTTACCATTGTCAGATATTTTAAGAAAAGTTTTCTTAAAAAGTGTGCAACCAAACAGCCTCTCTATTTCCCGCCTCATTATCCCTTGCCCTCAACAATAGTTAAAAAACTCATTTAAATTTGAGAGTGCAACATTAATTGTTTGACCGTTTCTATTTCCTCTATTTTCTACAAAAAGTTAAAGAAGTGAATTAAAAAGAAAATAGGACTTAATGTTTTATATATATTTTTCATTATCCAATTTTTAGGGAACCAATCAATACATGAGAAGGATTGGAGCTGCTGCAGCTGCATCAATTATGAATTTAACTTTCCATTTTCCTTACCTTCTTTTATTCAAATAGATTTACAAATAGAGAATCATGAGACAAATTCGTTTTGTAACTTTCCTTTATCTTTGGACTAAAAAATATATCTAAGATATGTTACCTGGATATGATGTCAGTTTTAGCAAAAATTAAATCATACTTTTTTAAACATTGCTCAATGGGATAATTCTTCATTTGCTGAGGACCTGAGGTGCCAAAAGAGAGGATCCAAATTGTTAGTGATTGCAAATTAAGTTTATTTGGAGCCAGTTTTTGGACTCATGAAATGGTCTTTGCCATAAATGGGAGGAAGTAAATAAATAAATAAAATAAAATAAAAAGAAATATGTGGAGGGCCGACAAAATAGAGGGAAGTAGCTTGCCCGCGAATCTCGTCATTTATTTGTCAAAACTAAACATTGAATTCACCTTTCTTTTGCTTTTATTAATTGGCACACGGGCACGACTTTGATAGTAAAGATGATCTAGGAAGTTCTTTTTTATTTAGACCCCTCTATTTCTAATATTTAAATACTATTTCCTCAGGCATTTTCCATCAAACTAAGCCAGACTACTTAGAATAGATGGCTTAGAACATCAACTTGGATATTTTAAATTATTTTTTATAGGTAAATGGGGCGTATAAAATTTTCATTGACTAAGAGATAAAACTGAAATACAATTTAGTTATGATCAGATATGTAAAGTTTCATTAGAATAATATGTAACATTAACTCTTCAAATAGTCCACTAAGAATCTATCTTGTTCTTAGGTCTTCAATTTTAGTGTTTAGTGTGTGTGTACAGTAATTATATGCAACGAATAAAGCCGGTGTATAAAGTTGCTAAACTCCAAATTGTTAGATTTTTTTTGTAAATAATTATTGAAAAGGGTTTTTCATATTAGTCCCATACATCTTTAGTAATTTGAAATTAGTTCCTCAAATCTTTATATTTTAATATTACTACCTCAAATCCTCAAATCTTTAATAAGTGTTTATACACGTCATTCTATTAGGGTTAGCATTAAAAAAACTAAATCATAATGGCTTTACCCTAACCATGCAAGTTATGAAAATATCTACAATTGATGAATTAACCCCACTCAAGCACTATTCCCCTCTCTTTACTTCCCACTCTAATTTTGTGAAATAGCTATTGATTATTAGGGTTATGGTGTTTTTGGCTGTCGCTGGAGAAGAAGAAAGTGAAAATGAGAAATGGGTTTGAATTTTAGGGGGATTCATTGACGGGTTTAGGTTGGGGAGAGTAATTAACAGGTTAAGTGAGGGTCTTAAATGTCAATTTTGGTATGTAGTTGAAGTTTTTGGAATATATCTTCTCATTTATAACTCCAACTAACCAAAGTTCTTATATCAACAGGATTTGAAGATTTGAGGGACCAATGTCTAATTACTAAAGGTTTAAAGGACTATTATAGAAAACCTCTATCAAAAAATTAGAGGGACGAATGTCTAATTACTAAAGGTTTAAAGGACTATTATAGAAAACCTCTATCAAAAAATTAGAAAGAAAAAATTTACCCTCAAAATTTCCAGCTATTTATTACATGTATCTTCCTATCTCAATTACTCACACGGCCTTTCTCTTCGTTCACCGCCATTCTCATCTTACATCTCTCTGTATAAATCACCTCCTTTCCTCTCGTCTCTCCTCCTTTGATTTCTCTCTCTACCAAAATCACGTGAGGTATCATCTCTCTCTTTCTCTCTCTAGATTTTATGATCTGATCACCTCTTTATTTCTATCTCTTAAAAAACCTAAATTTTTTGCACCCAATAAGTTCTCTTACCTTGAATCCCAATCTCATGCGTTTTCTTATGAAAGTTCTCATATTTTCTTTATGAAAACTCACTATTTTGATATCTTTGCCTTGTAAGTTCCTTAAAAACCCCAAAAAATAGCTTTTTGGTTGTGTATATATTAAAGGCTCGATTTCGTAAACTACCCATGTGTTATTTTTTCGATCAAGCGTCAAAATCCATCAGATCTACTAGAGATGAAGGAAATATATATAGAACTTCTTATTTATTTGTTTTTATTTCTGCAGGTATATTTTAAGCGGAATAATTTCGCGATGAAGCAGAACGCTTTCGCTGCATGCGAGGAGATGAGAGGCTCCTCCATCCCTGTTTACTGTCCCAAGCCTCGCCGGGTCGGGCAGCTCGCCGTTCCCGACCCGTTTAGATCCGTCCGATGGCAAGCCAGGTAGTCATCACCATCGTTTTATTAATATTATTCAGTATGAATACCACATATGAACTACTTAGAATTTATAAAAAAACCCCGAGAATTTATAAAAATTCTGAAACGTTTATTTGACAATATTTATTACATGAGTAAAGTATGTTAAAATTCTTCAAATTTTATTTTTAGATAGTTCTGGTATAAAAGGTCAACATCTGATGCTAAGGATTTTCAAGTATCAATATATAAATTTACTTGGATCTATTTCTTATTTTTGGTATTCTTTTTCTTTTGCAGTCCTAAATCTGATCATTATGATAAAGCTGGTGCAGAACTCCTTGATATTATTCTAACAAAGGTACCATCTTCATCTTCCAAATTCTTTTTCAAAAATTAGGAGTTTACAAAAGGCGTTTAATGTAAAGTTTCCGTTTATAGGGTGGAGAAGTTGCAATTTCACCCCCTTTTTTTGCCGGTTCACCTCCGACCCGATCCGCTAACCCGGTCGTGAATGACGCCCGCTTTGCCGAGGAGAAACCCGACCCGTTTTCATCATCAGGTCCGGGCACGCCGATTTCCCCACGTCAACGGGCAACAGGTTGCGCCCGAACCAAGTTCGGGTTCAAACCCGCGCCGGTCCGAGTCGAGGGTTTTCGGACCCACAGCATCTCTGCTACGGCTTAAGTGTTCTTATCATGAGAGGGAGTTAGTTTGAGGGAAGAGTTATTAACACTTATGTTAAGGATTATTGTACATTAATCCTATCTTTTTTTTTGACTTTAGGTATTATTTATCAAGAAACATGTAATTAGAAAAGGTTGTATGTGTAAATATGGGAGAAAAGAGCATGCTAAATTGTTTTTTTTTTAAATGAGTCAAGGGGACTTGAATTTGTAAAAAGAATAGTAGAGAATGGGTCCCTTTAGTTTCTTCTTAGGTCATGGAACATGTTTATGTATATAAATGAAAGATATGGAGATTGTTTTGGTGGCGATATTGTATATTATTGCGTTTTGATGGAGACTCTTGTGAATGTGGTTTCATTGGATGGGATTGACTGGAGGGATATGTTGGGGTTTACCTTGGCTCTTACAAAGTTTGTGATGATTCATGGGTATAACTTGATTGGGTTCTTGTGGTGATGAAAATTTTGACAATGGTTTATTTATTTTAATGATCTTACGAGTAATGGCCAAAAGATAAGAACATAAATCTTCTTAGTATCTTACAAAATGGCCAAAAGATAAGAACATAAATCTTCTTAGCTGATAGATTCCGGGTTCTCTTAGCTGGAGATTGAAGATTGACGGTGGAGAGTGTACTTTCTTACCCCTTAATCATTAATATTTTTTATTTAGGAGTTGTTTGGTTGGTTTTCTAAAATCAAAGAAAAGAAAATAGGACCCTGAAAATCATTAAAAGTTAATTTCTATCCATTTCCATCCTTAAAAATCACCCATATGACAACTCATTTTATCTCATCTTCTTTCTTACTTTTAAGAATGAACCAAACACAAAAAATGGGTCATATCATCCATCTCATCTCATCTCATCTTTAAAAATGAGTCACATCATCCAAAAATATGATGACAATTCATCTCATCTTATTAAAATTTAATTTTCATCAATTTCCTCGAAGACAATCATGAAATGAGTTTTACTAAATATGAGTCACATCATCTAATAATATAATGACAACTCATCTCATCTCTTTTCTTAGTTTTAAGAATGAACCAAACACAAAAAAGAACCTATTATAGAAAATAGATTTCTTATAATAGATTTCCTTTTTTAGCCAACCAAACAACCTCAAAACAAGTCATGAAATTTATTTCTTAAAAAATCACTCACATCATCCAATAATATGGTGACAATTCATCTCATCTCATCTCCTTTCTTACTTTTAAGAAGTGAACCAAACACAAGAAAAGAACCTATTAAAGAATCTATTAATGATGATGATAATCCATCGTGGGTGACCGAACGATTAGGAGCTTCTAATATGTCTCTCATACTTATTCCATTCTCAGTTGGGTTATCAAAATTAAAAAATTAAAATTAATGATTATGATATTTGGCAACAAATTAAAAATACTACATCCATTTATCCTTTATCCCTCATTTAACTCGTTGCCAAACAGCACTCGTCATTTAACCCGTTGCCAAACAATGTGTCATTTGTTAGCGGCAAGGTTGCAGAAAGCACTTGGCGGCCTTCGCGTAGGACTCAACGCCTAGTGCATAGGCGGTTTGGACATGGGCTAGACAACTTTCCTTTTCTGCTTTATAGTTACAATAATTGACATTAAATGTCAATGTTAGTTTAGGCATCGGATTAGTGCCTATGCGGATTTCTATCTTCGTTTAAATGGCGGTGGAGAAGGTTTTGCTGAAGGTCAAAGGGCATAGAGAAGGTATTCATAGTTGGACATTGGAGGAGTTTGGGGGATGTGGAGGCTACAATGGAGGAAATCACGACCACGACCTAAATGGTCCAGTCCACGAAAGCATACCACACTCCCCTAGGCACTCTCAAAACCTAGGTAAGCCTAGACTCTAAGCAGGCAACATCTGCACCGCCTAGGCCTAAGCAAACACCTAGGCGAACTAGGCGGAGACTTTTTAAAACATTGGGTAAAACATTGGATAGCAAGATAAGTGAGTGGTTAAGGAGACTTATCCCCTCCTTAACCCGACAAACACAAAAGATCTATAGAAGAAATAAAATGTAAACACTCTAGGTGTTAGGGGTTAAGGGAAAATGGTTAAGGGCAACTTAGGAAGGACTACCTTAACTAACCCTGTTTGGATTTGACGCTCAAGATGAAAGGTTAAAGCTTTTGTGTTTAGCATATAAAGAAGGGTTAAGAATAAGGAGCCTAGTTGCCATACATTTCCTAAATTATATTCTTTTTTTAAAGTTTCAATTCTTATTTCGAGATGAAGTAACTTTTAATCATTCTATTTCGGCGGATTTGGTAACCCCTCTAAGTGAGGGTAACCCCTCTAAGTGAGGGCTTAACTAACTTTAACCCTTATAAAGGGTTTGGTAACCCTTTGACCACTCTTTGACCAAATTAACCGGTTTAGATGGTTAACGTGGGGTTAGACCCCCTTAATAATTCTCTTAACCCATTGCCAAACATGGCCCTACAATTTACCAATTACCACTAGAAGGGTTAAAAAGAGTTAACTCTCAAAGTGAGGAGTTTACTAACACTCCCATTTATGCGGGTTAAGAGATGACATTTCTATTTGTAAAAAAAAGTAGACATTGAGCATGTTTAGCAACGTTTGATTATAACTCACTTGGCTTACAATCCACAAGTAAGCTTATGAGTCAAGTGGATTATAATTCAAAATATTTTAGTAAATTTAGTGGATTACAATCTAATTTCAATGGTAGAGAGTTTGACAAATTAGTGGCTTATAACCCATCTCTGTTCTCAAAATGACCAAAAGGAGTTGTAGATAGAGAAAGAGGGATTTAAAATTTTCTCAAATGCTAAGGGATAAATTGGTCTATTACTTGGTCAAACTATGTGGTTTAGAAGCCACCAAAAAATAAGTTTGGTTACCTCAACTTTATTTTTCTTGCTCATAAGTCAAAATAAGTTGTTTGCCAGACATGTCTCTATGGCTTGTAAGCCATTTTGACTAGTTGCCAAACATGATTATACCCTCTATTATTTCTAAACACTAACAAATATCACAATGATTAAAATAAATCTTTCTTAACGGGTTACAATTTAACCCGTTGGGTTAAAAAATGAATACCAATAGTATCAGAACACCCCCGCATGGTGTGGGGGTGTTCTGAATTGCATACTTGGGATGAAGGGGGCATGATGATAATTTTCATGCCCCACTCTACTATGCAGATCACCCCTCACAATGGCGTGTTCTCATAGGATGACTCATCTTAAAAAATGAGCTAGCTATATTGCTGCAGATGTCCCACAGGTTCAGGTTTATTTTCATTGTCCAAAATCTTGAATAATGTTAAGTATCGTTCTTGTTTTTTATAATCTACTTAAAAGATTTAACCATGGACTACTATAATATTATTTGAATGTTGATATCCTTTTCACTATAAACAATAAAATGATGAAGAAGATTGGGGTTA
>NC_033799.1:14840911-14856163 GCF_001876935.1 Asparagus officinalis | reverse complement strand
AATTCTGTTTAATTTAACTTTTTCGGTGATTTGTCAGTTACACCCATATCACACAAACTCAAACTTATCAACCACTTTTAACTTATACCCGTTAAGATCGCCAAATCGGTTTAATAAAAACATTAACTCAAATTTATTTTCTTTTTTATCTTCTCTAATGTCTTCCCCAACGGGAAGCTATCCGTTACTAATTTAGTAACATGACTGAAGAGAGTCGTTAGGAAAGATGTTGGAGAAGAAGAAGTAAAAAATATTCTCGAATTAGTATTTTATTAAAAGGATTTAGGGAGCTTAACGGGTGTAAATTAAATGGTTAATGGGTTAGGCTTGTGCGAGAGGGGTGTAAATGGTAAATTACTGAAAAAGTTAAAATAAATAGATAATCCCCCCAATTTCAACCATATTTTAACGAGGGGACTTATTTCAACATACTAATAAGATGTGGAGGGCTTCAGATCATGTTCAAAGATTTGGCGGGCTAATACAAAATATTGAAGATTTGTGTGGGCCTAAGGGCAATCTCAAAGATTTGGAGGGGCTTGAGAGCAACTTAAAAGATTTGGGGTGCTAATATCAAAATATTGAAAATGTGGGGGGCTAATACTAATTTAACCCAATTTTGTATTATGACGAGCTCTAACAACGAAGAGATGCTCTTGGTGCGAGAACTTTCTCCATGAGTTAGTTGAGAGTGGCTTTCAATGACAGTCAGTGGTACTGGCATCAGATTTTTTGTGGTTGGCGCCATGAGGCCACTTGCAACTTGCAAGGATCACATGGATTGTTTGCCTCATAAATTACGGGTGTTAATTGTTAGACCTTTGGATTCAACAAAAGCCGTATGGGTCTATTCCTTCGTTTTGTTGTGTCCACTAGTTTTTCGTTGTATCGTTCTCAAGAAAAAACAAGTATCAAAAAATTCGTGCACAAATAATTTTTGGCTTAATTGCATTTAACTACGCTATAGTTTCCACTACTTTTCCATTTGTTGATGCAAGAGAAAACTTACAAGATCAACTCCATAGAATTCGACTCAGATATAGAGGCCTCATGATCTTCCTTGATGCCTGATGATGATAATTGGTGATGAAAGTTTCAGATGCATAGAAAAGACATTAAATTAACGATGGTGTGATATCCATCAACACCTCTCCGATACCTAAGTAAGACACTTAACAAGAAAATGGCGGAGCTAGGACCTGTGGGGTAGTGGGGGCAATAAATTATAGAAAAATAAAATTTAAATTCACTAAAGTAAATTTATTAATATATTAATCCAACATTAACAAAATGACATTTCCCAATTCTCCTCCACAAGTTTTGATCTTATGTGTTTTGATATTGGAATCTTTTGCAAAATATTTAGAACATATAAAGTCTAAGACATTTTATTTTATTCTCACCAAGAATGCCCTGGTACATTTCCTTTCTCAACTTTTCTCAAGGCCAATGACCCACGATGGTTGGAAAATGAGAGGGATTTGATTAGAGATAATTTGGATAAGAGTAGGTTTAATTAATGGATATTGGGGTCTAACTAAAACGGGTCTTATCGAAGTCCATTGCAATTAAATAAAAATAAAATTATAATGAACAATATGAATCCCCATTTAAATACATGTCATTGATAATAAAAAGTATAATTTATTAAACTTACAAATCGACTATAACGAAGTTAAATTGTAAATCAGCTATAATAGTCATGTGCTAAAACATCAAGAGGGGGCAATTTTTGAGCTAGGTTTCAATGATAAATGTAAATACATATAAGGGATATATTAGAAAAAGGAAATTTGAGTGGGGGCATTTGCCTACATTGACGTACATGTGGCTCCGCCACTGACTCTTAATGATAAAGTCAAACAGTAGGTAATCTAGGGTAGAGTTTCAGAGGAGGATTATCATAAACCAATTAAGATCAGCCGTACCGAGCCAAGGTTAAGATGATGGATCAATCCCTTTACGTGGGGTAGAATTGTGAATTTATACTGATTGCCCACGGTATATCAGCTTGTACGTGTGTCACTATCCTATATGTTGAGGTAACTATGACACTAGTCATAAGTGAGTCTATATGGTAAGAGCTCATTGACATTGGATGGTACAGCTGATGTATGTGTAGATCAGATAAATGATTGAAGTTGGCAATTAGATCAGGAAAGCTTTAGGATTGGTTTGGTAGGAGAGGAAGTTGAGTAACGCAAGGGATAAAATCAAAAAATTCACTTTGCTAGGAGGTTTTTCGAAGTGGAAATGAGGTAGAATTAAGGTAAAGAGAAAGAAAGTAAAAAAATGAACTTGGATGTTAGGAGAGAGAAAATCTCTCCAATATGGAGGGACAATTACAAAGAGGGAGGCGGAAGGATTGATAAGATCTATCTTACATTTTACTCTTTTATTAGTCCAAGTTTCTATAAATCATAGACAATCTTAATTTGTTTTCTTTTATTTCTTTTCTCTTTTTTTTAATAAATCAAACACAATCTTATTAATATGATTATAGAAATACTCTCATAAAAGAGTATTATTATACTTTAAGAGGGGGTTAGTCAAGTAGAATTCAAAAGTAAAACTAAGATAAATTGTTGGATAAAATTTTATAGTATTAGTCAATTAGAACTAGAACTAGAATAAGATTTTATAGTGTTAGTCAATTAGAGATATAACAAAACTAGAACTGGGATAATTGTACAAAATTATATCACTTTTTTATTTTTCTATATAAAATTATCTCACTTTTTTTTTTCTATACAAATTATCACAAAATTTAACTTGGAACTAGGTCGTAAAAAGCTAGAACTCTCCATTTTATTTTCTTTACCTTTTTCCTTCGATAATCATCATCATCATTAGACCATGCTATCGGATCGAATCTCATCTTCTCTTAGGCATCTCTTATATTTTCTTTTTTATTAAATTTTATAATAATATAATTAAATTGAAAGTAACGAAGGTATAGATCTATAATTTATTTAAAAATAAAATTGAGAGATGACAGAAAGAGATCTCAGGGATAAGAGAAGAAGGAAAATATGGAAATTTTGTTAGATTTGTAATATAATAACAGTTAAAAATTATTTCAACCAAAAGTTATTTAATAGTATATTAACATCTAATAAACAATTAATCAATAATAGTAAGTTTAAAAACACATAAATAGTATTTATATCATCAAAATGCATAAATATATATTTCATAATTATTAAAAACTATTCTTCGTCATTTTATCAAAATATCTCACTTCATAAAATTGTTCCTGATTGTCCCACTAAAATATCCCACTAATGACAAATTATTTTACTTTAACAATTATTCGAATTCGCGTGAAAATATCCCAATTGACTAAAACCCCTAAGTTCCTCATCATCTCACCTCCCCTTCCCATCTCCTCAACCAAACAAGAAATTTTTTACCTTTCCTTTAACCCAACAAGAAGCACAAAAGATATGTCCTTCCTTATACCTTATTGCACCTCGCTCTACCTTATATCCTGTTCTCATACCCGCTATCAAATGAAGCCTCAGCTGAGTTAAATGGGTTACATGGTTGATCGAGTCAACTTGTAGCTGCGATATGGTCTGATTAGACCAATTGTAAAATTTGAATATACACTTACCTGTTTTTGACGACACTTATATACCCGAAAGTCTTTAAAACTTGCACTCATATACCCTCACTTGTTTTAGCAGCATAATTGAGGGTATTTAAGTGCAAGTTTTAAGAACTTTATGGTATTTAATGGTTAGTTTTAAAAAAATTAGGGTATTTAAGTGCAAGTTTTAAAAACATTAGGATCTATAAGAGTTGCCAAAGCAAGTGAGGGTGTATAAGTGATAGTTTTAAAAACTGTAGCGTATATAAGTGCTGACAAAAATAAGTGAGGGTATATAAGTGCAACTTATGATAAACTATAGGGTATTTAAGTGCAACAAAGGCTGATAAATAGTTGGACAGAAATAAAGCCATACAATTGAAATCATCATCCTTAGTGAAACCTTGGCAATATCTAAGTTGCAAATTTTCTTTGGATCCCTCTTCTTACATGGGAACTTCAGTCAAACTGTGGCAAGATTCAAGAAACTCTTAGCTACTACACGATATATTGGGGACTTCAATCTTGGACGGATCAGGCTATATTTTTGTTTAGAGATTCATTTTAGATGATCATGACAAATACAAGCTTAAATATAAAATTGAGGGTATATATATGTCACAAGTGCTTTGTTTTTATGGAAATCATGTGACGTGCATGTGTTCTTGCTTGAAGGAAAGAAAGTTAGGGCCACTAACACCAAATTAAAACAATGTGTTTTGAATGCATTGTGAAATTTACTCTTAGATTATACATATGACAGGTGTACATTAATAAAGCATAGATTCACCAAATGAACATTTTAAAGTCTAGGAGAAAGTTTGATCTTTTTTTTAAGCGAATATATTCTGTCTCTTGTTCCTCAAAGCAAAGATACAAAAATATAATCTTTTGTCATTCTAGTATTAGTTTGGCCAAGAGTAAGTGTTATTATCATAGCTATACTCCACGCGTAATTTGTAAAATACTGAAGGGGAAAAAATGCATAGTGAACGGAGCTATCATGGGACCATGAGACAAGAAGAACGATTTGAGTTGGGCGGCATTGTACTAACTAAAGAATCTAGTTTCCACCAAAATGATGAACGGAATGGTTTTTCTTTTTAAAGAATCCTACTAAATTTTAGTGGTTATCAACATCACATTTCATCTAAATCAGAATCGTTGGACAAATGTACGTAGTGTTTATAGATGAGTAAATTTAAAAATTATATGAGCTCTAATGGGGTTCTAAAATAGTTTAGTATTTTATATATTAAAACCATTTAAACTTTACTTTCACCATTAGTACCCGTTAATGTAATTGGGTTAGATGATAATATGACTAGCATGTGATAGCTTGTGGAGAATAGCATTTCTAATTAATCTTCTATAGATATATATAATGTAAAAGGGAAGTATAGAAAATGGCCATTTTAGAATTTCCATTAGCGTTATTGAATGATTCACTATTAAGCACCGATGTAAATTATTTTATAAATCTGCGAAAAGCATGGTAATTTTTTGAAATTCATGGTAGCTTATTAGAATTTGATGTTTGAGAATTGCATACTAAATAATATTTATAATATGACTTGTCAAATAGGCCTGAAACTCGAGAGAGTCACCAAACATATCATAGAACAAATTCTACCAGCGTATTTGGGCTTGCCCTTATATTTTGAGTTCAGATTCTATAGAACACACCCTATAGAATGCGATGACCTATATTATTTATAGGTGGTTTTGTGAAAAGCCTTATTCGTATATTTTTCCCTATTTCCCCCTTTTTGCCCTCTTTTAATCTTGATTGACTTAATTGGTTGATTCCAATTAAAAATCCAAATGCTTAATGTCAAATCCCTCCCGAGTTGTTGCAATTAGCCCTCCTAAACTTTGCTTATCTCACATAGCTCCCTGATCTTTACAGAGGATGCGTGCAATACCCACAAAAGTTCAGGAACGTTGTGTGTAATTAACCTAAATCAAAATCACACGTATAATCAATTCCTTATTATATATATATATATATATATATATATATATATATATATATATATATATATATATATATATATATATATATATATATATAGACACACACACATATGTATACATATATACACGTGTGTGCGTGTGTGTACGTGTATACATGTGTATATATGTATATATGTTATACGTGTATATATACATATACATATGTGTGTAGTTCATGAAGATTCGTATTGTTGAGATTGTGTCTTTGATTCTTTGTATAACTTCATGAGAATTATATAGAATTAGAGCTCTATTATAATTAAAGAAGAGTCTTATCATGATAAGAAGTTTGTATCCTATTCTCATTAGGAAGTTAGGCTAGGGATAAAGTTTTTGTTAATATATATATATATAGTCTTCTATTATTGGAGGAAAAACCAAGGATAAAATGAGGAAGTCGCAATTCTTGTAATCTAGATTAGCAAAAAGTGTAAACCGGATTCAAAAATAGTGTACGAAATGAGAGGGTTTCGCAGTCTTTGTCCATTCAAGTAAGGAAAAGACTTTGGAGAGAATATCAAAGGTTTCAAGAATAGTGTGTGAGAGTAGAGAGTTTCATAGTCTTTGTTCGTCGAAAAGATTGTAAGGGGAGGGATTTTGAGAGAACATGAGATGTTGATTACGTACATATGTGAGGTTCAAAGATTAAGAGATGATAGTTGAGTTACGACTTTTGTAATTCTCTTTGATACATAGTGGTTTCTCATATTATTATCCTATGGATATAGGTCAAAGTTGGTCGATCGAATTACGTTAAATCTCAGATAGAGGATGTTTTCTACCTTGCTGATTGTGAGTTAATTTTTGGGATGTCTAGATCATACTATGGGGGACTAAAATCCCTAGTAAATAATATCATAGTTATGGTGATAAATCTATAAGTGATTTTTTAATTGTACACCGCGTGAAATTGAAGATCGCCATTACAAGAATCAAGATGAAGGAGGGAAGGGGGAAAAAGGGTGGCAGCTAGCCCGCAATGAAGGCCGGGTGGCGAATAACAATTACACGGCCAATAGTTACTACTGGTGGCGGCGAGTGGAGGCATTGTCGGCGGCAAGAATTTGATTTAGGATTTCACGAAGATTTTGGCTTCTTTCGCGTTCTCTGGACATGCGAAGAAACCAGGTGAGGTAGTTAAAACTTCATGTATGTAGGGTCCACATGGAGTGTTGGACGAAGAAAAGAAGTCATATGTGGTATTCACGTGTAGTGGAGAGGAGATTTCAATTTAATTTCAGATCAACGGTCCAGATAGATAGAAGTGTACATGGGTGAATTGAAGGAGGATTTTGACCATCAAGAAGTTGAACTCTATGTTTTTGTACGCTCCGAACGCGATAGAAGGGTCTGATTTTCTAGATTTTTCTTGAATTGGTCAAAAGTTTAGAAAATTTCTAACGACGGCGTGACAGATCTGATAACAGGCAGCACAAAGGAATCTACATTGGATGAGATAGATGTGCTAGATTTAGGCATGATTCTAGTAGTGAACTTTTCTTCATGCAATAGTTTGTGGTCATCGCGAGAGCAAGAGATAGATGCTGTGTGTAGCCTTAAGGAGGCTAGTGTCAGACTAGGTGGAACTTGTAAGTAGGTACGGGAGAGTAATACGCATAGAGGAGATGATAGCATTGAATTGTGGGAGATGTAGGATGACGAGTGCTCATATCTAGTCTAAGGCAAGCAATAAAGGAGATAGAATTATCTGGCTCGTATAATAGGGTAGGAGAGATGCATCGATAGGTCCCAGACGAGCAATGCAGGTGGGGCACGAGGATAGCAAATAGAGGGATGCTATCAGGCTTAGTTAATGAGAGAAGCATATTTGATTTGCTTCTAGTACTGTGACGAATATCTCTTGACGCGCACAAGAGAGTTGAAGGCGCCATGGTAAGGCTGGTCAGAGTGCGGATGTTTTGGTTAAGAGTCAAGGCATTTCGATTTGAAGTGCAAAGAAATAGAAGTGTTGATGTTAGGTTTAGTCTCACATTGGTTATGAGATGACACCTTATCCTCCTCTACTTGTATATATATAGGTGTAAACATTCAATACTTTAACTAAGGGAAATTTACCCCAAGTCTCTCTCTCTCTCTCTCTCTCTCTCTCTTAAGGCAAGCAATAAAGGAGATAGAATTATCTGGCTCGTATAATAGGGTAGGAGAGATGCATCGATAGGTCCCAGACGAGCAATGCAGGTGGGGCACGAGGATAGCAAATAGAGGGATGCTATCAGGCTTAGTTAATGAGAGAAGCATATTTGATTTGCTTCTAGTACTGTGACGAATATCTCTTGACGCGCACAAGAGAGTTGAAGGCGCCATGGTAAGGCTGGTCAGAGTGCGGATGTTTTGGTTAAGAGTCAAGGCATTTCGATTTGAAGTGCAAAGAAATAGAAGTGTTGATGTTAGGTTTAGTCTCACATTGGTTATGAGATGACACCTTATCCTCCTCTACTTGTATATATATAGGTGTAAACATTCAATACTTTAACTAAGGGAAATTTACCCCAAGTCTCTCTCTCTCTCTCTCTCTCTCTCTCTCTCTCTCTCTCTCTCTCTCTCTCTCTCTCCCCCCTCTTCATGGTATTAGAGTGAGGTTAATTTTTTTGCTAAATTTTAGCCTCGCCGCATTACAGTCTCTTTGTTGTTGCATTTGTGCTTGCCACATTGCGGCCTCCACGACAGTCATCTCTCGGCCTCACACTAGGGTTGAGCACGGTTCGGTTCGGGTCGGTTTTTGCCAAATTTTAAACAACCAAACCGAACCACATATAATTCAAAACCGAATCGAACCGTTGCAAGTCAGTTCGGTGCGGTACGGTTCAGTTTGTTCGGTTCTAAGTCATCAATAGACATCTTGATCTCTCTGGAAATTAACTTGCTACTGGCAGTTGGGCCAATTCAATTTCATTCATAATAACAAAAACTGAACTGATACATACTACCTCAGAATAACTAACTTGATCTATGTAACTATGTGAGAATTTGATAGTAAGCCTAGAAAGTATAACTGCGATCTATGTAACTATGTGAGAATTTGATAGTAAGCCTAGAAAGTATAACTGCTTATCAAGAAAGAAGATAGTATGCCTAAAAAGCAAATAGTAAGCCTAGAAAGTATAACTGCTTATCAAGAAAGAAGATAGTATGCCTAAAAAGCAAATGTAACTATATGACATCAAGCTCATACCTTCAGTTCTTTAATAGTCTCTCCCAGCTTTTCATTTGATTCCTTTAGCTATTCTGCTTTAGTTTTCAACTGCATCAGCAGGCGAGCGGCATCACCTAAAATACTTACTTTATCAGACCTTGGAGGCTTATCAGGATCAAGAACAGAACTCAATTGCGAGAACCTGTAAGTATTGGGAAAATGCAGCAAAAAATATATATAAGAAAGGACTTGTGGTGGCTTTTGAATGTTCAATCAATTTCATACTAAACAACAAGTTTGAGCACAGAATTACAACCTGATACTCATTCCACGTGCAGTAAGTAGCAGCGGACTGAATCATGATCCCCTTCTCCCTCTCCAAATCCATCGAATACATCTTCACCCCAACTCCATCTCTCACCCTCACCTTGTGGATCTCATGGATTCTGCCAGTGTAGAAGAGTATCCTCTCGGTGAGCGTCGTCTTCCCCGAGTCGATGTAGACGAGATCCCGATGTTTCTCATCTTCTTAATCGCCTCCTTCCACCATGCCTCCTTCTCCTCCTTTGCTTGCGTGATGGGGGAGTATGATTGGCTGCCGGCTAACACGCTGGTGAGCCACACGAGCGAGGCCAGCCTAGGGTTAGGGTTAGGGTTGGGGATCTGGCGAGGGTTAGGGTTAGGGATCTAGCGAGCGAGAGGCTGCGGAGGGAGTCGGGGAGATGAGGGTTAGGGTTGGGCTTGGGGATCTGAACATTGGTGGAGGCGGCGGCGGGGAGAAGATCGCAAGAGAGAGAGCAAGACGAGATTTAGGGTTGGGAATCAGGGAATGAATGAGAACGGGGATTTTATAGAAGTCGGGTATTGGGTATCGGGTATGAGTTACGGTGGGGTGTGAGTTCAGTCGGGTCGGTTTTACTCGGGTTGAATGTTTCTGAACCCGACCCGAACCGATGGCTCATCAAAACCGCACCGAACCGTGAAAAATCAGTCGGTTCGGTCGGTTCGGTCGGTTTGGACCGAACTTTGCTCACCCCTACCTCACACGAACAGCATCACCGCTTCACATTTACTAACAGCATCGCCATTTCAAGCCGTCTCTCGGCTTCAAACGAACAGTATCATCATTTCACAGTCAGTAATGTCATCGCTATTTAAATCCATATCGACGTCTTTGTTGCGCGCAGCGAAAATTTCGGCAGCACTTCGGCAACACAACAAGAGAGTCAGGTCGCAATAAGAATTTTTGTTTCTCAAAGGGAACAAGAATCTGAAGCCTAATAATAAGAATTTTTGTTTCTCAAAGGGAACAAGAATCTGAAGCCTAATATCCCATCAAAGTGGGATATTAGCTCTTCCTCTCGTCAGCTCTAGGACTGCGCGTCGAGGGAACCTAAAAAGCTATTACAAATCACCCAAATAGCAGTACAACTAATTTTTACGTGGTTCGGCAAATTGCCTACGTCCACGGGACAAGGAGGGGGAAGATCTACTAATAGAGGGAGAGAATACAACTAGGGTTTACAATCACTCAATCTAAACCCTCACACAATCTCTCAAATCCCTCACACAATTATCTCTCTCAAAGGGATGCACAAAACCCTAGATAAAGGGGGCTGCTCAAAACCAAAAATTACAAAAGAAATCTCCTGCACTTTGCTCTCTGCCGCATCCGCACAATTGCATCAACCTCCTGCTCTCTATCGGCTTTCCCTGTTTGCACGAAGCCGCCGCCAACGAAACAAAAAAAACCAACTAATTGCCTGCCTCCTTGCACTCTTACCTAGGAAAAAATAATGTGTCTATTTATAGCCTGATGAAAACATTCGTGGGCCAGTGGTTAAAACCAAAACGCGTCCATGTGAAACCGCATGGTCCACCTCCCACTCGTTCACAATTCTCCACCTCGGTGAAGTTTTTCCAAAACTGAGCCGACACCAAAGCAACCAAATGTCCCACTTGTTGTGTCCAGTACGAACTCAATCTACAACAAGTCGAGAACCCAAATGAGAGTCCAAACAATCTCACCCCCATCAACAAATCCAAACCGGCTATATCTGAAAGACTGCCTACGTATCCTCTTACCCAAGGAATCAAGCCGAGCGTAGTTCATCCAAATGGCCGTCAACGACCTCAACAATCACGAATGTGCAACAAGTTTCGACAATGATCAAACTTGTTGCTCGGAACCACCTTAGTGAGCATATCCGCCGGATTATCCTTCGTGTGGACTTTCACAATTTCCACATCGCCATCTTCAAGAACATCTCGAATGAAGTGATAACGAACATCAATGTGCTTCGTCCGTGCATGAAAAACCTGATTCTTCAACAAATAGATAGCACTCATGCTATCACAATGAATAGTGACAGACTTCTGCGATATACCAAGTTCCTCCAAAAGTCCTCAAAGCCAAATAGCCTCCTTCACAGCCTCCGTAACTGCCATATACTCTGCCTCCGTCGTAGACAAAGCCACCGTCGACTGTAAGGTGCATCTCCAACACACCGGCGCACGGGTCAAAGTGAACACATACCCTGTCGTAGACCGACGCTTATCCAAATCTCCAGTATAATCCGAATCAACATAACCAATGCATAGCTGCCCACCTATAGTGTCCCGTTCATAAAGTAAACCAACATTGAGTGTACCTCGAATGTACCTCAAAATCCATCCCACGGCGTCCCAATGACCCACTCCTGGATCGTGCATGTATCTCGACACCATGCTCACCGCCTGTGATAAATCTGGTCTCGTACATACCATTGCATACATCAAGCTTCCAACCGCACTCGCATATGGAATCTTCGACATTAACTCTTGATCTTCAACTGACTTCGGTGAAAGACCAGCTGAAAGCTTCAAATGGGCTCCCAATAGTACACTAACTGGCTTCGTATCCATGCTAACATGGAATTGTTGTAGAACCTTCTTCAAATAAGCCACCCGTGTCAAACAAATTCTGCCCTTCTTCTTGTCTCTGCCGATCTCCATCCCTAAAATGCGCTCCGCCTCACCCAAGTCCTTCATCTCAAACTCATTTGAAAGCTGAACTTTCAACTCATCTATAGCCGACCTGGAAATAGAGGCAACCAACATGTCATCGACATAGAGCAACAAATAAATATACGCACCTCCTTTCAACTTGTGAAAATATACGCAAGGATCAAACTGACTCCGAGTGTACGAATGACCAAGCATAAAACCATCAAATCGTCTATACCACTGTCGAGGAGACTGCTTCAAACCGTATAGCGATTTCTTTAATCTGCAAACCAACTTATCTTTCCCTGCAGCTCGGAATCCCAATGGCTGAGTCATATATATTTCTTCACCAAGATCACCATGAAGAAATGCCATTTTCACATCCAACTGATCTAATTCCAAACCATACTATGCCACCAAAGCTAGCAAAATCCGAATCGAAGAATGCTTCACCACCAGAGAGAAAACCTCATTATAGTCAATACTTTCCTCCTATGCATAGCCTTTCGCAACCAACCTAGCCTTGAACCTCAATGGAGTGCCCTCAATGCCCTCCTTCTTCGTGTATACCCACTTGCAACCAATTACCTTCTGCCCCTTTGGAATCTCAACAAGCTCCCATGTATCGTTCTTATGAAGAGATTCCATCTCCTCCTGCATAGCCACCTGCCACGAATCAGCCTCCAAACTCTGCTCGGCCTCTCTAAATGTAGTAGGCACCAACTCATCGATACTCTCCATCGGAAGTGCATACGCAACTGTGTCGGCATACCGTGCTGTCATCTGTATGTTTCTCCTCTGTCTCCGAACCACAATAGAATCCTGAACCTGAGCCGTCGGTTCCTGATCCTGCAAATTTGTACTCGTATCCTCCGTGTCACCGTCGTGCTCGCCTGGCGTCACCTCAGTCGGTACCTGCATGGATACTGTACTATCTGGACAATGTGGAGCTGCATCGATCTCCACCACCTGTGATATCTCCTCCGTCGGGTCGCTCTCTACCTGATGAGAGCTGGGAAGCTTCAAGATAGAAGCCTCATCGAATGTGACATCCCTACTCAACACAATCTTCTTATCCACTGGATCCCAAAGCTTGTATCCCTTGACACCACGCTTGAATCCTACAAATATGGCCTTCCTAGCTTGAGGTTCCAATTTATCAGTTCTAACATGATAATATGCAGGGCACCCAAATACCTTGAGCTGGTCATAATCATGTGCTGGCTTTCCCGACCACATCTCCATAGGGGTTTTCCCCTTAATCGCAGATGAATGCAGCCTATTAATGAGGTGGCTCGCATATGTAAGTGCCTCAGTCCAAAAGATCTTTTCCAAACCACTCTGCGACAATAAGCATCGGATCTTCTCCAGTAAAGACCGATTTAACCTCTCTACCACCCCATTTTGATGCGGTGTATGACTAACTGTGAAGTGTCTCTCTATGCCCTCGTCTCGACATAGCTGCTGAAAGGGGTCAGAAGTATACTCATCACCGTTGTCGGATCGCAACGTCTTGATCTTTCTCCTAGTCTGCAGTTCTAATCTTTTCTTCCACTCCACAAACAAATCTAGGACTTCACTCTTCTTCGTCATGGTGTACACCCAACAACGCCTAGAATAGTCATCTACAAAAGTGACGAACCAATGTCGACCACCAAGTGATGCAGTCTTGGTGGGACCCCAAACGTCTGTGTGCACGTAGTCCAGGATGCCCCTCGTCTGATGAATGGCAGTCCCGAACTTCACCTTCGTCTTCTTGCCAAGAACACAGTGCTCACAGAACTCAATCTTCCCACTCTTGGCTCCCTTCAATAGCCCCTGCTTGCACAATGCCTGCAGTGACTTTTCACCTGTGTGCCCCAACCTATAGTGCCAAAGTCTGCTCATGTCCGCTTCTGAAATAGCCGAAGCAACCTGGCCAATCTCGGTGCTTCCCTTCAGATAATACAAATTCCGATTGCGGACTCCCTTCATCACCACCAATGATCCCTTAGTAACCTTCGCTACAGCGTTTTCGAAAGTCACCTTGAATCCCTTCGCCTCCAAAGCTCCAACTGAGATAAGATTTTTCTTCAGTTGAGGAACAAATCTCACCTCCTTCAACTCACGGACTACTCCATCGTGCATCCTAATCCGTACGGTACCTATTCCACAAACGCCACAGGATTGATCATTTCCCATGACAACAACGTTCCCGTCGACTTTCTCAAAAGATGCAAACCAGTCTCGCCTAGGGGTCACATGAAAAGTAGCATCGGAATCAAGTATCCAATCTGATGCATCCACATGGTTCACCTCTAGAGTAATTAGTAGAGAAAAGCACGAATCATCGGAATCATCGCTGTAGGCGTCTAAAATTGCCTATAAGAGCCCGCACGAAACACGAAGCAATGAATAGGCGAGTCAAGAAAATTCGCTAATCAGTCAGCGCACGTCAAATCATCTCGTGCGCGTCGGTCAGCTCGTGCGCGTCGGTCAACACGTGCACGCCGATCAGTCAACGCGTATCGATCAACAAGCAACGCGCGTTCGACGATCGGTCTCGCGGCGAAGCATACAAGTCAACAAATCGACCAAACACGCGAAAAGAACAAGTCTCGGAAGAAAGAGAACATAAAAGGAAAAAGTCGACAAAACTGCGCGAACGCAGGACGGAACAAACCGACCCGCGCAAGCGCGGGTCGGATCAGTCCGACCCGCGCAAGCGCAGGTCGGATTGGTCCGACCCGCAATTGTGCGGGTCGGACCAGTCCGACCCGCAACTGTGCGGGTCGGACCAGTCCGACCCGCAACTTTGCGGGACGGACCAATCCGACCCGCAATTGTGCGGGTCGGATTGGTCCGACCCGCGCAAGCACGGGTCGGAACCCGAAACGCGCAAGCGCGGGTCGGAACCCGAAACGCGTTTTGACGGTTTTTATACTGTTTTGCAGGATTTATCTGTTCCAGAGGTTTCTAACTGACCTGATATCATCCCCAAACGTGGTTAGGCTGTTGTTAACACAAGATAGAGCCAAATTACTTGTTCTCATCCAAATAACCGCTTCCGAAGCCCTATAAATACAAACCTAGGGTCTCCTTTCAGCGGGGGCGATTGATTATCAAGACGAGGAGGTGCTGCCGGATTGTGGAGTCAAAGGAGCACGAATTTCAGCGAGGGTTGACAGATCTTGGCGAGTTCTTCGGCATAAAGAAGGAGAGTTCAAGAGATCCGACACCCATTCCCGTCCGTCCCTTGAGATTAGGCTTGGTCTTAATCTCGAGAAGAGCCCTGATTTCGCTTGGTCGATCTCAGCGCTTCAAATCAAATACTTCCTCGGTGAAGACGAAGCTCTGCCGAATTTTTCATCAACCGGATCCAGATCTAAGGCGGTCCACGGATAAACCCCGGCACAGGCAAAGAACCCACGCAAGCAGAAGACCGATAAACGATCTCTGCGTTTGTTTTGACGAGGAGAATTGTATTTTTTATTTTCATTGTGTAAGAGTCTTATAAAAAGACCAT